>NC_135956.1:18593588-18906422 GCF_053455715.1 Rhinoraja longicauda | reverse complement strand
GGGGCGGGACAAAGGAAGGATATAGGTGGAGACAGAAAGATAGAGGGAGATCTGGGAAGGAGGAGGGGAAGGGAGGGACAGAGGAGCTATCTGAAGTTGGAGAAGTCGACGTTCATACCACCGGGCTGCAAACTGCCCAGGCGAAATATGAGGTGCTGCTCCTCCAATTTCCGGCGGGCCTCACTATGGCACTGGAGGAGGCCCATGACAGAGAGGTCAGACTGGGAATGGGAGGGGGAGTTAAAGTGCTGGGCAACCGGGAGATCAGTTTTGTTAATGCGGACCGAGCGCAGGTGTTCAGCGAAGCGATCGCCGAGCCTGCGCTTGGTTTCGCCGATATAAATAAGTTGACATCTAGAGCAGCGGATGCAATAGATGAGGTTGGAGGAGGTGCAGGTGAACCTCTGTCTCACCTGGAAAGACTGTTTGGGTCCTTTGATGGAGTTGAGGGGGGAGGTAAAGGGACAGGTGTTGCATCTCGTGCGGTTGCAGGGGAAAGTGCCCGGGGTTGGGGTGGTTTGGGTAGGAAGGGACGAGTGGACCAGGGAGTTACGGAGGGAACGGTCTCTGCGGAACGCAGAGAGGGGAGGGATGGGAAGATATGGCCAGTGGTGGGGCCCCGTTGTAGGTGACGGAAATGTTGGTGGATGATATGTTGGATCCGCTGGCTGGTGGGGTGGAAGGTGAGAACGAGGGGGATCCTGTCCTTGTTGCGAGTGGGGGGAGGGGGAGCAAGAGCGGAGCTGCGGGATGTAGAAGAGACCCTAGTGAGAGCCTCATCTATAATGGAGGAGGGGAAGCCACCTATCCTAACCCATCATTAAACTCGTAACGCCACAAATATCATATGATACATCATTACTTCCAAAACAAGAGTAGCGTGTCTCTAACAAGGAATCAGTATGAGTTTTCTGTTGAGGGCACAGAGCTGTTTTGAAGTGCTGAGGGAAGTTATACATGTAGCTATTGATGCAGAAAGAAAGATCAAGTTCTGACATTGATGCTTCAGGTGAGGACTTTGCTGGATCAAATATCCTTTTTTTAATATGGTCTCACTGATAGTAAGTGACTGGGAAACCAAATTAGCACAAATTGCAACCGTTACCTGTGGTATCGTGGCTACCATTGTTGTAATGATTCAGTCACACTAGCTTCTCGCTTTCACCTCACAAACAGCCAACAATGGCCTGTTTCCTTTATTATTGTTACTTTTTTGCATATCTTTCACTCATTGTTCTTTATCTCTCTACATCATCGCCTATATCTCTCGTTTCTCTCGTCTCTAACCAGCCTGAAGAAGGGTCTCGACCCGAAATGCCACCCATTCCTTCTCTCCAGAGATGCTGCCTGTCCCGCTGAGTTACTCCAGCTCTTTGTGTCTGTCTCCGGCAATATTAACTGCAGACTCTCAACATCACAGAGGTGGCAAATGTTCCACCAGCAGCGGGTATTAGTCACTGCGGCTTCCTGAACTAGGCTGCCTGCCTCAAGCCAATTTCACGAGGGAAAGTCTGAACAAAACATGACAGATGATTCAAAGGACAGCATGGTACCAGGAAGGTCAGTTTGCAGGGCCCCTGAGTGGAGTCTGGTGGCTTATATTCACTGCCACAGCAGGACACAGGAGCTTCAGTCACCATTAACTAAAAATATGTAATTGCAACCCACACAAAGGTGTTTGGAAAGCTCATGAAAAGGCCTGCTAATGACACCTGACTACAGTTCGTCTGTTCATGTTAACTGCCCAAACCAGATGAGACCCTGGATAATGGGAGTAATTTTACAATGCATTTAAGAAATAGTTTGTTTTTTGCAATATATTTCCACCTAGAGGGTATCTGGCTAAATTAATTACCACAAAATTACTTCCTGAAATTTAATGATGTCCAATTAATTATATAGGTATTACATTTTACTGCTAAAATTGCAAGGGTTATTTTTGCACTAATAAAGACCGTCAAACTTCCAATTTGAAGCTTCATGCCTAATGTGAAGCTTCATGTGCTCAGCTGTATTTAACATATGAACAAGCAGGCCATAAATCCTATGTAACAATGATGCTTATTATGTTGCTTGCTCCGTGACATTTATTATTGTGTTGACTTAACAAGCATCCTTAACATTTGTTTTCACATGCAAACAGCTAGGATCATAGCTCATTGTTCGTCACGCTGTGAGTCCTGTAACAGCACTTTAGACTAATTGCGAGATTGCAGCAAAATGACATTTTTTTGCAGCCCTGTCACACTGACTCAGAGGGTCAGCAAAATAAGCATCATGCAAAGAGAGCAGAAACTTGAAACCAAAGCAGGGGACTCCCCGAAGCGTATGAGCAAATATATTTCTCTCAGCTTTCAGTTCATCAGCAAATGTTTAATTGTGTAGGAAGGAACTGCAGATGCTGGTTTAAACCAAAGATAAACAAAAAAAATGCTGGAGTAACTCAGCGGGACAGGCAGCATCTCTGGAGAGAAGGAATGGGTGATGTTTTGAGCCGAGACCCTTCTTCAGTCTTGACCCGAAACATCACCCATTCCTTCTCTCCAGAGATGCTGCCTGTCCCGCTGAATTACACCAACTTTTTGTGTCTAAATGTTTGGTTGTATTTTACTTGGCAGAGGTGGAGAATTAAAGGCATAAGGATTTTGCTGCTGTCGCTTATGTCTTGCACTTAATGGAATGAAATGGAGTAATTGTGTATAAACACGACAGTTATGGGTTGTGGATAATGGATTATGGATGCTTCTCCACAAGTTTCTCCTGATTTTTGCGTCAATTTTAATCTATTTTTCACCTTCCTGTCACTAGTCCTTTGCAGTTGGAATGTTGCATGTAAAAGGCCAGAGTCCCAGCAGTGTGATCACATAGAAAAGTTAAGGCAGATATATGACTATTTTATACTGTGTAGGAAGGAACTGTAGATGCTGGTTTACACCGAAGATAGACACAAAATGGAAGAGTAACTCAGAGGGACAGGCAACATCTCTGGAGAGAAGGAATGGGTGATGTTTCGGGTCGAGATCCTTCAGACTTCTTCAGAGTCTTAAGAAAGGACTCGACCCATTCCTTCTCTCCAGAGGTTCTTATACCTTATACTGTCTAATTGAGCAAGCATCTCAGCCGCTTCCTTCTGCTGTTGGTGAGCAAAACTTTGGCCTAAATTCAACAGCAGAACTAAAGCAAGAGGACAATAGCAAAATTCAGTTTAATGGTTAACAACAGCAAAGCAGACTGACACTTCACACTTCGTAGCACAGAAATTGACATTCCAGCTCATTATCTGATGTTCAAATAGATTATCTATGAGTGTAACAATGTTTTTTTTTAAATTGTAGAGATACACCGCGGAAATAGGCCCTTCGGCCTACCGAGTCGGCACCGACCAGTGATCCCCGCACACTAAAGCTAACCTGCAAGCACTAGGAAAAATTTACAATTATACCAAACCAATTAACCTACAAACCTGTATGTCTTTGGGGTGTGGGAGGAAACCGGAGCTCCCAGAGAAAACCCACGCTGGTCATGGGGTGAGCGTACAAACTCCGTACAGATGGCACCTGTAGTCAGGATTGAACCTGGTCTCTGGCACTGTAAGGCAGCAACTCTACCATTGTGCCACCTTGTGACAACATTCATGTGGAAATACATGAACAATGAACTGTTATTATGATGCAACTTTGGTCAGGCTGCATTTAGAGTATTGCATGCAGTTCTGGTCGTTCCATTACAGGAAGGATGTGGAGCCTTTGGAGAGGGTGTGGAGGAGGTTTACCAGAAGGCTGCTTGGATTAGAGAGTTTCAGCTACAAGGGAAGTTTGTATAAACTTGGATTGTTTTCTCTGGAACGTCGGAGGTTGATAGAAGTATATAAAATTATGAGGAGCATAGTGTAGGGTAGACCGTCAGAACCTTTTTCCCAATGTGAAAATGTCCAAGACCATCAGACATAGCTATAAAGTGAAATGAGGAAAGCTTAATGGAAATGGGTGGGGCACGTTTTCTGCACAGAGAGTGGTGGGGGAAGGTAGATATGATAGTGGCATCTAAGAGGCTTTTAGATAGGGACACGGAAGTGCAAAGAATAGAAGGATATGTATCATGTACATGCAGATGAGATCAGTTTAACTTGCCATCATGTTTACCACAAACATTGTGTGGCCGAAGAGTCGGTTCCTGTACTGTCCTGTTCTATGTTCTATGTTATATTAGATAATTTGTGCTATCAGAGTAAAAAAATTGACCTGGTTTTGTAAAGTGGGTGTAAAATGGTTGCGACAGAGACTGGTTTCAGAGGTCAACATTCTAGGTCCACAAACTTACTAAAGTGCATCTCACTAACTATGAAGTCAGACCACTTCTCAGGCATTCTCCAGCAGCCAAGCAAACACACAGGTAAACGAGGGCCTGAGTTAAGATCACTTGGATGAGTTGGGAATAAAACAGTTTTAAATTCTGCAGAAGTCCAAATGGTTAGTTTTCTGTCAAAGGAAAGTTTCCATGGGACCAGAAGGAGCAGGTAAAACCCGACAGTACCTGTATTTCATCATAAACACTGTCCTGCATGCCATGACCTCTCCTATGTACAGTTACTCCACCTCTCATCTCCACCTAGGGGTGCCAACTATCTCACTCCCAAATACGGGACAAGGTGATGTCACCGCCCCGCGCCCCACGTGACCTCACCCAGCCAGTGACCACGTGCTCCTGCTCCACCAATGGCGGCCGCCCGGGCCGGGAGGCGGGTTGCTATGCAACCTCCGTCAGGCGGCGCCCAGGCCTCCGGACCTAGACTGTTCGGAGCTAAAATTTCGGAAACCTAGAATGCTGGGACCTAAACTGTCTGGACCTACAGCGTCGGGGCCTATAGTGTCAGGGCCTACAGCGTCCGGGCCTACAGCGCCCCTGTTGGGAAGTGTGAGCGGTCAGTCAACTTTAAATGACTTGACGTTGCTAATGAACAGTCTTCTCTTAAGCTAGGGTGTAGGTCTGATCTTCCAACCTACCTCATTACAGACCATTGACTTTTTCTCTGTAACTGTAATGCTATAATGCTGTAACACTATATTCTGCACTGTTATGTTTCTGTTTGAACTACCTGTGGTATTTGTGGATGGCTTGATTGTACACATGTATAGTATGATTTGACTGGATAGCAAGAAAACAAAACATTTCACATGTTTCTCCACACATGTGACAATAATAAACCAATATCAATAACAATTATTAAGAGTTTTAAGTTTTTGCATGATATTTCTGAGATAAAGCATAACAAATATAATAACCTCCATGACAATAATGCACAGAGGTAAACAGATACCCATGTTTTAGGCTGTCTAGGTACGGCCATCTTCATTTTTCATCACCCGACTGCTTCTGATAGTTAACTGCTAGTAACTGAACACGATACCGACTCATTGTATAGGGAGGAACTACAGATGCTGGTTTAAACCGAAGACAGACACAAAAGACTGGAGCAACTCAGCGGGTCAGGCAGCAGGTCTGGATAAAGGGAATAGGTAACGTTTCGGGTCTGAAGTATGGTCTCGACCCGAAACGTCACCTATTCCTTTCCTCCAGAGATGCTGCCTGACCCGCTGAGTTACTGCAGCCTTTTCTGTCTATCTTCACTAAGACAAACACAAATGAATTGCTCAGCCCAATGTACTACAAAGCCAAGGCAGACCACTGGTGTTCACATACCGGAGCCATTTAAGTTTCACTAAAGCGGGACTTTTTGTATCATATCATCATATCATATATATACAGCCGGAAACAGGCCTTTTCGGCCCTCCAAGTCCGTGCCGCCCAGCGATCCCCGTACATTAACACTATCCTACACCCACTAGAGACAATTTTTACATTTACCCAGCCAATTAACCTACATACCTGTACGTCTTTGGAGTGTGGGAGGAAACCGAAGATCTCGGAGAAAACCCACGCAGGTCACGGGGAGAACGTACAAACTCCTTACAGTGCAGCGCCCGTAGTCAGGATCGAACCTGAGTCTCCGGCGCTGCATTCGCTGTAAAGCAGCAACTCTACCGCTGCGCTACCGTGCCGCTTCTAATTACCATTACGTGATCTTGCATTTTCTCACAGCACTCCCAGTCCACTAAACTCACTCTTACCTTCAGCAGAGGTTCGCTCCGCGAGGTTCATCAAAAAAATCAGCCTTGGCCTAATCAGTGAGAAATTGTCCATTGGTGATCATAAGTTCCACAACAGGGTTTTGACCCAGGTTAGCTGGAATGTCTGGTTGAAACAGCCATCAAGTAAAATACCCAAATCACCCACCCTTTTTTGATTGATTACATATTCTGCCGAATGGAGCATTTTTCAAGAACGCCTGCCTTTGGTAGATTAGGCTGTAAGTTAAATGATTTTAAAACATAAAGATCGAAAAATGATTTAAATTAAGTTATTAATTATTAAAAACCCAAGAAATAAAATCAAAGCCCAAAACTTGGGAAAAAACCCCCATGAAAACAATTAAATATATATCTCCATTAACTCAATCTAACTTAGGACAGGTGAAGCAAATATATTTCTCACAAGGACTGCTGGAAACTACATTGGAGTGCAGTTGGAATGAGTTATCTGATTTAGTTTAATTTAGTTTAGAGATACAGCAAGGAAACATGCCTTTCGGCCCTCCACTCCTTCAATGTCTGCAGTAAGATGCTGCAGATGTTCTACCAATGGCTGGTGGCCAGTGCCATCTTCTTTGATGCCTTGTGCTGGGGCAGCAGGGCGAAGGCCGCGGATGACAATAGGATCAACAAAGTCATCAGGAAGGCTGGCTCGGTCCTGGGGGCGGCGTTGGATTCATGGGAGGTGGTCTTGGAACGGTTAATGCTCCTCAAACTGTGGAGCATCCTGGACAATACAACTCACCCCCTCCATGACACACTGGCTAACCTGAGGAGTACCTTCAGCAACAGACTGGTTTCACCAAGATGCAGGACATAACGCCACAAGAGATCCTTCTTCCGTGTGGCTATCAAACTGTACAACTCCTCCCCCTTCTGTCGTGGGGTGGACTGCGACTGACAACCCCTTCCCAACCCCAATCCTTTCCACTCTTCACTTTAATTTCATGTTTCATGTGTTATGTGTTTTTATAACTGTTGTCAGATTAATTTCCCTCCTGGGATAAATAAAGTTCTATCGTATCATACCGTATCAGGTCCGCACCGACCAACGAAACCTGATTCACTATCACTATCCAACATACTAGAGACTACATACTGAAGCCAATTAACCTACAAATCTGTACGTCTTTGGAGTGAGGGAGGAGACCCATGTGGGGGCACCTGGGGAAAACCCATGTGGTCACGGGGAGAACATACAAACTCCGTACAGACTGCACCTGTAAGTCAGGACTGAACCAGGGTCTCTGGCGTTGTAAGGCAGCAACTCTACCGCTGCGCCACTGTGCCGTCCCGATGTACAGAGGCTGAGGAACAACTCTGCCTGCAGACACTTGTGTGGGATTTGTGATCTTCCTCACAGTTATGGAGATTATGTTGAGTTGTTTGATGCAGAACCTGTGGCTTACTCGAAGAAACTTTTTAATCACACTGGAACTAATTTGTTCAAGCTATATTGGAAAGATATTAATTAATCATTGTTCTCCGCTCACAAGCTGACATTTTTGATTGAAGTAAGCTCATACCAAGTAATTGGCTGATTATGGAGCACATCCACTTTCCATCTTAAGTCCCTATATCGTTAGGCAATTTACAGACAGAATATGAGATCTTTTTCTTTGTGCTGCGGCATTTGGCATCTCTATTTGTTAGCTAACGATACAGCAAAAGTCAGTCGAGTATGGTTTAAAATGAAAAACAGAAATAATTGTGATTCACATAGGAAAAGCTTGCTCCTTGTGGCTTATGGATGAATATGTTGCTAGTAAGGCCCAATTCCCCTTATGCTAACAGAAGACATTTACTGCAAACTGATAAATGTCGATATGTCAAATGTGCTTATTCAATGTACAAGTTTGTTTGGTTTGGTTTGGAGATGTTGCATATTCTTGCCTGGTATTTTAATAACTTTGATCATTATCATCAGGACCCAGGTTTCTAACATGCGCGTAAATGTGAATATGTTGGGAAATGGTAAAAACATTGTAATTTACCTTCTAAAGAAGGGTTCCGACCCGAAACGTCACTTGTTCTTTTTCTCCGGAGATGCTGCCTGACCTGCTGAGTTACTCCAGCATTTTGTATCTATCTTATATTTTACAACATCATCAAGTGTGATGGTGTAGACGAACTGTATTTTACATTTTATGTCAAGCTTGATGGTATAGAATTACACATGCAGGAATATTTTGGAGGCAATTCTCAGAAAGGAAGCTGTCCTTCACAAAAGTGGTTTATAAAATCATGTGAGCAATAGATAGGTTGGATGGCCAGACTCTTTTTTCCCCAAGGCAGGAGAGATGAAGGCACAGGTTTACAGTGAAAGGGTAGACATTTAAAGGAGATCTTTAATTTAGACTTTAGAGATACAGCAGGGAAACATCTGGGTGGTGCCATCAGCGATGGCAGCCTCGCCTACAGTCTGTCTGTCTTTTCGTCTTTTTGGTTATTTTTAGTGTGTTTTAAAACGTATGTGTTAATGTTCTTTGGTTTGCTTTATATGGGGGGTGGAGTGGGTGTGATGGGGGGGGTCGCGGGAAACTTTTTTTCAATCTCTTACCTTGCCGGAGATGTGATTTTTTTCTGGATCGTATCTCCGGTCGCTCTGCGGCCTAACATCATGGAGCTGGTGGCCTTGCTTGAGACTGACTTTGAGCCCCAACGCGGGGCCGTGGACTTTCCATCGGATCCTGCGATCCCTTGCCTGGCATCGACGCTCCAACCGCAACCTGCGGATTTCAACATCGAGGAGCTCGCAGTCTCAGGTAGAGACTGATGTCGGAAAGCTCCAAGCCGCAGGAAGTTCAACCAGCCCGGACTTGGGAGTCCAAACGCCCGGCGCGGGGGAGCTGAGATCCCCCCGATGCAGGAGCTTGACCGCCCTGATGCGGAGGGCTCGACCGCCAGTTGCGGGAGCCAAGATCTCCCCAACCACGGAAGGTTCGTGTGCCCCAACTGCGGGAGAACAAAGAAGGGAAGAATACTGAACTATTTTTTGCCTTCCATCACAGTGAGGAATGTGGGGAGGTCGCTGTGAAGAAAGTTCATGTTAAAAATGTATTTGGTGTCTTATTGCTCTTTATGGTATGACTGTATGGCAAACTGAATTTCACTGTACTGTAATTGGAACCTGTGACAATAAACCCACCTTGAAACCTTGAAACCTTGAAACCTTCGACCCACTGAGACCGTGTCAACCAGTGATCACACTGTACACTAACACTATCCTGCACGCTAGGAACAATTTACAATTTTACGGAAGACAATTAACCTACAAACCTGCACATCTTTAGAGTGCAGGGGGAAACTGCAGCACACGGCGAAAACTCACCTGGTCACAGGGAGAATGCACAAACTATGTCCAGACAGCATCCGTTGGGCTGGAAGGCATGCCACTGTGCCACTACCGCTTGCCACTGAGCCACCCTCAATCTGAGGGGTAACTTTGTCACATAGTGGGTGGCGATTATATGGAATAATAATAATAATAATACATTACATTTGTATAGCGCTTTTCTAGACACTCAAAGACGCTTTACAAGGTTAATAAAACATAAAAATAAATAAATAAATGAACAGGAAAGGAAGAATAAGGTGAAGCGACGGTCAGTGGTTGAAGGCAGTGTTGAACAGGTGAGACTTCAGTGATGTTTTGAATGTGGTGAGTGAGGAGGAGTCTCTGACAGTTTGAGGTAGTGAGTTCCAGAGTGTGGGAGCAGCGATGGAGAAAGCCCTGTCCCCCCAGGATCTGAGTTTGGTCCGGATGGGGGGGGACAGGAGGTTGGCAGCAGCAGAGCGGAGGTTACGGGTTGGAGTGTGTCTGTGGAGGAGGTCAGTCAGGTAGGATGGGGCCAGGTTATGGAGGGCTTTGTAGGTCATGAGGAGGATTTTGTACTGGATTCTCTGGGGGATGGGGAGCCAGTGGAGCTTGTAAAGGACGGGGGTGATATGGGGAGTGGGTGAGTAGACGGGCAGCGGAGTTCTGGATGTATTGGAGATTATTGATGATTTTTGAGGGTGAACCATAGAGGAGGCTGTTGCAGTAGTCCAGACGGGAGGTGATGAAGGCGTGGATGAGGGTTTCTGCAGCTGTGGAGGAGAGGGATGGACGGAGATGGGCGATGTTTTTGAGGTGGAAGAAGGCTGTCTTGGTGATGTGTTTAGTGTGTTTGTCGAAGGAGAGGGTTTGATCAAAGATGATGCCAAGATTCCGGATGTGAGGGGAGGTGGATACTCAGAAACCGTCGATGTTGAGGGTGAAGTTGTGGGTGGATTTGGTGAGCGTTTTTGGACCAATGATGATGATTTCGGATTTGTCACAGTTTAGTTTGAGGAAATAAACTGACAGAAGTGACATAAATTGAGGAATGAGCTGACAGAAGAGATGGTAGAGACAGACACTATTATAAAATTTAAAAGCAATTTGGCCAGGTACTTAGGGTGGACACAGAAGGATCTAGGCCTAATAGAAACATAGAAACTTAGAAAATAGGTGCAGGAGGAGGCCATTGGGCCCTTCGAGCCAGCACCACCGTTCATTGTGATCATGGCTGATCATGCACAATCAGTAACCTGTGCCTGCCTTCTCCCCATAACACTTGATTCCACTAGCCCCTAGAGCTCTATCTAACACTCTTTTAAATTCATCCAGTGAATTGGCCTCCACTGCCTTCTGTGGCAGAGAATTCCACAAATTCACAACTCTCTGGGTGAAAATGTTTCTTCTCATCTCAGTTTTAAATGGTCTCCCCTTTATTCTTAGACTGTGGCCCCTGGTTCTCGACTCCCCCACATTGGGAACATTGCCCAGTCCTTTTATAATTTTATACGTCTCTATAAAATCCCCTCTCATCCTTCTAAACTCCAGTGAATACAAGCCCAGTCTTTCCAATCTTTCCTCATGTGACAGTCCCGTCATCCCAGGGATTAACCTCGTGAACCTACGCTGCACTGCCTCAATAGCAAGGACGTCCTTCCTCAAATTAGGAGACCAAAACTGCACACAATATTCCAGATGCAGTCTCACCAGGGTCCTGTACAACTGCAGAAGGACCTCTTTGCTCCTATATTCAAATCCTCTCGTTATGAAGGCCAAAATGCCATTAGCTTTCTTCACTGCCTGCTGTACCTGCATGCTTACTTTCAGTGACTGGTGTACAAGGAATCCCAGGTCTCGTTGCACTTCCCCTTTACCTAATCTGACACCATTGAGATAATAATCTGCCGCTTTGTTTTTGCCGCCAAAGTGGATAACCTCACATTTATCTGCATTGTACTGCATTTGCCATGCATCTGCCCACTCATTCAACCTGTCCAAGTCACCCTGCAACCTCCTAACATCCTCTTCGCAGTTCACAATACCACCCAGCTTTGTGTCATCTGCAGACTTGCTAGTGTTACTTCTAATTCCATCATCCAAATCATTAATATATATTGTAAATAGTTGTGACCCCAGCACCGAGCCTTGTGGCACTCCACTCGCCTCTGCCTGCTATTCTGAAAAGGACCCGTTTATTCCTACTCTTTGCTTCCTGTCTGCCAACCAATTCTCTATCCATATCAATACCCTACCCCCAAAACCATGTGCTCTAATTTTACTCACCAATCTCCCATGTGGAACCTTATCAAAGGCTTTCTGAAAGTCTAGATAAACTACATCCACTGGCTCACCTTCATCCATTTTACTTGTCACATCCTCAAAAAATTCAAGAAGATTCGTCAAGCAGGATTTCCCCTTCATAAATCCATGCTGACTTGGACCAATCCTTTTACTGCTATCCAAATGTGCCGTTATTACCTCTTTAATAATTGACTCCAGCATCTTCCCCACCACCGATGTCAGGCTAACTAGTCTATAATTCCCCGTTTTCCCTCTCGCTCCTATCTTGAAAAGTCAGATAACATTAGCTACCCTCCAATCCACGGGAACTGATCCTGAATCTATAGAACATTGGAAAATGATCACCAATGCGTCCATGATTCCTTGAGCCACCTCCTTGAGTACCCTGTGATGCAGACCATCAGACCCTGGGGATTTATCAGCCTTCAGTCCCATCAGTCTACCCAATACTATTTTTCGCCTAATACAAATTTCTTTCAGTTCCTCTGTCTCCCTAGATCCTCCGTCCTCTAGTTCATCTGGAAGATTGTTTGTGTCTTCCTTAGTGAAGACGGATCCAAAGTACCTGTTCAACACTTCTGCCATTTTCTTGTTACCCATAATAATTTCACCCGTTTCTGCCTTCAAGGGACCCACATTTGTCTTTCCTAATCTTTTTCCCTTAACATACCTAAAGAAGCTTTTACTGTCCTTCTTTATATTCTTGGCCAGTTTACCCTCGTACTTCATCTTTTCAGCCCGTATTGCCTGTTTTGTTATCTTCTGTTGTCCTTTGAAAGTTTCCCAATCCTCTGGCTTCCCGCTACTCTTTGCTATCTTATACATCTTTTATTTTAATTTTATTCCATCTCTAATATCCCTTGGCAGCCACGGTTGCCTCTCACTCCCCTTAGAATATTTCTTCCTCTTTGGGATGAAATGATCCTGCATCTTCCGGATTATGCCCAGAAATTCCTGCCATTGCTGTTCCACCGTCATTCCTGCTAGGATCATTTTCCAGTCGACCTTGGCCAGCTCATCTCTCATGCCTTCATAGTCCCCTTTGTTCAACTGTAACACTGACACTTCTGATTTAACTTTCTCACTCTCAAATTGCAGATTAAAACTAATCATATTATGGTCACTACCTCATATAACATATAACATATAACATATAACAACTACAGCATGGAAACAGGCCTGTCCGGCCCTACCAGTCCACGCCGACCATTCTCCCTGACCTAGTCTCATCTACCTGCACTCAGACCATAACCCTCCAATCCCCTCCTATCCATATACCTATCCAATTTACTCTTAAATAATAAAATCGAGCCAGCCTCCACCACTTCCACCGGAAGCCCATTCCATACAGCCACAACCCTCTGAGTAAAGAAGTTCCCCCTCATGTTACCCCTAAACCTTTGTCCCTCAATTCTGAAGCTATGTCCCCTTGTTGGAATCTTCCCCACTCTCAAAGGGAAAAGCCTACCCACGTCAACTCTTTCCGTCCCTCTCAAAATTTTAAAAACCTCTATCAAGTCCCCCCTCAACCTTCTACGCTCCAAAGAATAAAGACCCAACCTATTCAACCTCTCTCTGTAGCCTAAGTGCTGAAACCCAGGCAACATTCTAGTAAATCTCCTCTGTACCCTCTCCATTTTGTCGACATCCTTCCTATAATTTGGCGACCAGAACTGCACACCATACTCCAGATTCGGCCTCACCAATGCCCTGTACAATTTCAACATTACATCCCAACTTCTATACTCGATGCTCTGATTTATAAAGGCAAGCATACCAAACGCCTTCTTCACCACCCTATCCACATGAGATTCCACCTTCAGGGAACAATGCACAGTTATTCCCAGATCCCTCTGTTCCACTGCATTCCTCAATTCCCTACCATTTACCCTGTACGTCCTATTTTGATTTGTCCTACCAAAATGCAGCACCTCACACTTATCAGCATTAAACTCCATCTGCCATCTTTCAGCCCACCCTTCCAAAAGGCCCAAGTCTCTCTGTAGACTTTGAAAATCTACCTCACTATCAACTACTCCACCTATCTTAGTATCATCTGCATATTTACTAATCCAATTTGCCACACCATCATCCAGATCATTAATGTAAATGACAAACAACAGTGGACCCAACACAGATCCTTGGGGCACTCCACTAGACACTGGCCTCCAACCTGACATACAATTGTCAACCATTACCCTCTGGTATCTCCCATTCAGCCATTGTTGAATCCATCTTGCAACCTCACTATTAATACCCAACGATTTAACCTTCTTAATCAACCTTCCATGTGGAACCTCCTAGCCCTTTATCTTGAGTTCCCTTATTAAATCTGGTTCATTGGACAACACTAAATCCAGAATTGCCTTCTCTCTGGTAGGCTCCAGTACAAGCTGCTCGAAGAATCCATCTCGGGGACACTCTACAAACTCCCTTTCTTGGGATCCAGAACCAACCTGATTTCCCCGGTCTACCTGCATATTGAAATCCCCCATAACCACAGTGGCATTACCTTTGTTACATGCCAGTTTTAACTCCTGCTGCACCTTACCCCTTTATCCAGGCTACTGTTTGGGGGCCTGTAGATAACTCCCATTAGTGTCTTCTTACCTTTACAATTCCTCAACTCTATCTGCAGTAACACTACATCGTCAGTCCCTCTATCACGACCTCGCAAGGGACTGAATTTCATCCCTCACCAACAGAGCTACCCCACCTCCTCTGCCCACCTGCCTGTCCTTTCTATAGGACGTTTAACCCTGAATATTCAGTTCCCAGTCCCGATCCTCCTGCAGCCACGTCTCTGTAATCCCCACAATGTCATATCTACCAATCTCTAACTGAGCTTCAAGCTCATCCACTTTACTTCTGATACTTCGCGCATTCATATATAATACTTTTAATCCATTACTCACCTCATCTTTCACATCGATTCCGATTTTACTTGGCCATACTCTCCGATCCCTTCGTGAGCTTTCTGTCCTGATAATTCTGGGGTCTTTCTTAACTTTTCCTATACTCTCTTTCCCTTTAACTCCATCCTTGTCTATCCCTTTGACACCCACCCCCCCCCCCCCCCCCCACTATTTAGTTTAAACCCACCCGTGTAGCAGTGGCAAATCTGCCTGCCAGAATGCTGGTCCCCCGCCTGTTGAGGTGCAACCCGTCCCTTTTGTACGATTCACCCTTACCCCAAAATAGATCCCAGTGGTCTAATGTAGGCAAATGCGATTTGCTTTGAGTGATATGCGACGAGCACTTATTATCTGGAATATGGTCAAAACATAGGATTTACTACCACATTGGTAACTAATACAATTACCATAAATGCATTGAACGGAGAAAAATAAAGCAAAGCACGTGTTAATATAGTTCCTTTCTGTGTCTTGTAGGATAACCCAGATTACTTTGTGGCCTTTTGTAGGAGAGACAGTTTTGTAATGTACGAAACTGGAATTAAATTAAGGGATGTATTGTGGGAATCCAATGAAAAGGAATGTGTGGTGTCTGATATGAATCATAAACACAGTTGCGGGCTTACTGGGTCCAATTATTATTTTCAGTGCTGTATATACGCTGTATTGCGATGTAATGATGTGCTCCTATCATTCATATAAATTGTGCATCTAAAATAATTGAACTTTCTGTTCCCTGTCTTTGACTTTTACGATAATTATACTCTTGTAATCAATCTAAAATCCCTGCTCCCATGATAATGTCAAAACTGCAATTAACAAGACTTCGGAAACAACAACTATAATTGTTTAAAAAGTATTTGTGTATTTTTATTGAGTTGCTGTTGGATGCTTTAATTCGTGTAAGGAGCAGGCACAGGTTTGCACAACATTTAAATCAATTGGCCATATACACTCAAAATGGGAAAAGGAAACTGATGTATTTGACTACATTTGTTAGACACTAAAGAATAAAAAATATGCTTAAGGTACAATTTAAATATTGTAACACTTGAGTAAATTCTATTGCTCTGTGCACTAACTGAAGTGATTAATGTGTTGTGGGGATGGCTCTGCTGCAAAATAACCAGGTGGACCTTTTTTTTAATGAACACTAATTTGCACAAAGACATAGAGACAGAACCTCCTGCTGAGTGAAGAAAGCTGAGACCTTTGAGTTATGTTAAATATTTAAAGGGACCTTATTATCAAATGTTATTGCTAACATCTCCTTCCTTCTCGTTGTCGGTGGAACAGAGTGGATTCATCGTGAAACTTTACTATTTTCACAAAGTAATGTGTGTGGGCAATCATGCTGTTATATTATTCATTTCCAAATCAATTAAGCAGCTAACATGGTTTCAGGATAACATTTTTGCTTTGTTTATGTGCTCCCATATGGTCCCTTGTTTGGTGTATGAGGTTACTCCCTGGGGTTCCAGTTGCCATGGCAAATAGCCCTGTCTTTCCCTTTACACTGCAGAGTGAATACTACACCCCAACTAGTAAATTATATTAAAGTCCACATACTATGAACATTGATAGGCGCCCATCTTACCAAGTGGCTGTGAAACAGAATAAATAAAATCATGGTGCAATTTTTAATATTGTTGGCCTTAATACCACACCGATCCAACAAAAATCATGATCCTTCATTGATTCCTACAACTATCTTCACAGTTTATTACATTTAAAAAGTCAGTGATTTAATACATGTACATAATTGATATTGGCTATATAAAATAAATTGCTGTGGTCATGGGACTTGGTAATCAACCCAACACCTTTTAAATACAGGAACATATTCGGTACAAAACACTAGTCTCACAATGGTGTTTTTCTTTCAGTTGAATAAGACATTCAGTGACAGGCTAAATGAACATATGGCATATATGTGACATGCATGCACTTGGTGTGTATGCTAGTAAGCATTTTTTTAAAATAGTTGTGGTCTTTTTGTAGTAATTTAATGCATTGATGTTGCATCAGAAAATGATTTCATATAAACACATATTGTGTGTCGTTTCTTAATGCAAGCAGAAAATCTTCCATTGAAATATTGCTGAAATACATTTGTAAAAGCTCACAATTTATTTATTTGTTGCTGGAAATCTTCACCTTTAATATATAAGCAAGAACATCAGAGAATAATTCCAGGGATGATTGGGTTAATGTACGAGAAACATTTTGATGGCTCTAGGCCTATAATCGCTGGGCTTTAGAAGGATGAGGGGGGGGGGGGGGGGGGAGGTGGGAGGAATATCATTGAAACCTACTGGATAATGAAAGGCCTAGATAGAGTAGACGTGGAAAGGATGTTTCAACTAGAACCAGGGGAAATCCTCAGAATAAAATGATGCACCTTTAGAATGGAGATGAATGGAAGAATTTCTTTAGTAAGAGGGTGGTGAATTTGTGGAATTCATTGCCACAGATGGCTATGGAGGCCAAGACATTGAGTATTTTTAAAGCTGAGATTGATAGGTTCTTGATTAGTACGGGTGTCAAAGGTTACAGGGAGAAGACAGGAGAATTGGGTTGAGAGTGAAAAAGCGATCAGCCATGATCAAATGACAGAGTAGACTAGATGGAGAGAATGATGGACCAATTCTTCCCCTATATCATATCATCTTATTGTCTTATCAATACAGGGGGGCTCACGTTGTCGACCTTACCATGGTGAGCCCTGTCAACTGACCTCAGTCAGGCGAACGACAACAAACAGAGACAGCAGAAGCAGAAGCAGCTTCATAACTTCTGCTGCCTCAAACGCAAGAAGATCAATACAGGGAGATAAGTCTATGGCTAGCTGCTTTCCTGGACATGTTTATTATTCAAGGAATTGCAAAATAAGAATCAACCCAATCATGCCTGGAATTGTGAAATAAGGAACTAAATTCAGACTGGGTAATTTTTCCTCACAAACTGGTCCTGGCTTCTCTCTTATTCACAATTTGCAACTACCTGTACTTCAAATTGGTTTCATTTACTTATCCAGGCAAAACTTTAGAAAAATTATCGGTACTTCTGAAGAAGGTAAATTAAAATCAGCGTGGTGAATCATTGTCAGAAGAAATTAAAACATAGCAGCTGATGGTAATGGAAGACAAATGGTGATGTATTGCTGTAGGCCTGGTATGCAGTGATTGAAGTGGAACTTGAAAGAATTCTAGGTCTGTTAATACATTCAACCACTGAAAATGATCGTATCATTTTTATCTTAGTGGCATTACTCTAGCCTCTGGGTTGTGATTTTTCAAAACCATGAGGCTGGATCTTCTGAAACATAGAAACATAGAAAAAAAGGTGCAGGAGGAGGCCCTTCGGCCCTTTGAGCCTGAAGATGCAGTAGCAGCCCCAGAGAGCTTAGAGTACCATTGGATTGTATCAGACTTTGTGTCACTGGATGGTCTCCACCACTGGTGACTCGAGCAGGAAAATGAATTGAAGTGGCTGGAAGCATTGAACAGTGGGAGGCACATTTACACTTTTCACACAAAGGGTGGTGGGTGTATGGAACAAGCTGCCGGAGGAAGTAGTTGAGGCAGGTACGATCACAATGCTTAAGAAGCAATTAGACAGGTGCATGGATAGGACAGCTTTAGAGGAATATGGGCCAAACGCAGGCGTGGGACTAGTGTAGAAGGGGCATCATGTTGGTCGGTGTGGGCAAGTTGGGCTGATGGGCCTGTTTCCATGTTGTACGACTCTGTGACTCTATATCCTGTTGACCAGGATTAACCCAGGATTTCCCAGCTAATTCTTCAAGCAGCTAATCCTTAAGCACAAATTTGCAGCAATATAACTAATCGTTTGCCAAAGCTCACAGCAGTAGCTGGAATCAGTGTACTTCACCATCTAATTATAAAATTTGGACTCGATTGAATTGAGTAACTTGTGCGATGGGGAAAGCCACAGGAAGAGGTAGTGTGGGATTATCCAGTGTAAAGTTGTTGCAATGTTCCAGCCTTGCTTGTGCACTCATTGACTGGGCTCAGCCCCTCTGGTGAGAATTATGAATTCACAGAGCCTCCTGCCTCCTCCTCCTGCCAGACTTTGCAGGAAGGAACTGCAGATGCTGGTTTACACCGAAGATAGGCACAAAATACTGGAGAAACCCAGCGGGACAGGCAGCATCTCTGGAGAAAAGGAATAGGTGATGTTTTGGGTCGAGACTCTTCTTCAGACTGAGTGAGTCTATGTTCTATGTACCTGGGTGCAATCCTCTGAGAGTTGGCATGAGTTGACCTTTCCCGCACTAAATATATTCAAACCGAGCTGTCTCCCGGCTCAGTGGGAAATCTGTTCAAAAATAACGTGAGAAAGTAAAAAGCAAATCATTCCAAGACCTCCAAGAAGGATATTCAGCCGCGACTCACGGCGCCAGGCGGAAGAGGGCTCTGCCTGAGCCAGCTGCCTGCCCCTTTTCCGGGGTTACGTCCATGCCAGGGTGGTGTTGGAGAGGGACTACGCGCTGTCCACGGGCACCCTGGAGGATTTCCGGGACCGCTGGGCACCACGGGGGATTGGATGTATCCTGGATGGGGATTGTAATATAATTGTATAATAGTTTCAATAGGTATATTTGTTTGTATAATATTCTGGTGGTGGGTTCTGTTTTGGTTTTACTGTATTGTATATATTATTTAAATATTTGAATAAATATTTTTGATTAAAAAAAAAAAAAAAGAAAAAAAAAAAAAGAAGAAGGATATTCAAAGGCAGAACAGAATACGGAAGTATGGTCAACTGATTATCACAGCTTTATTTTGAGAGTAATCTGTGCGACTTTTCTTAATCAATGTACAATTGTTGCTCACACATAGCTGCACACCTGCATCAGTTCACACCTTCAGCATTTAATTTAACAAGGACAAGCCTGATCACTCCTCTCCCTGAAGAGGACTTCCTGCATTAGACTCTGCTTCGCATTGGGTTGTCAAATCGATGTGACTAGATCTGAAAAATATGAGATGCTATTCAATGCATTTACAACAGCGTCGAGGTGCTGATTCATTTTGGCTCAGTTTCAGACAGCTCCTTTTTAATCACCTTCCAAGATGGCTGCCTCTCATTTGAAAGATAAACTTTAGTTAAGTTTAGTTTAGAGATACAGCTCAAACAGGCCCTTCGGCCCACCGAGTCCGCACTGACCAACGATCCCTGTATCCTCACACTATCCTATATACACTAGGGACAATTTACAATCATTTACCAAAGCCAATTAACCTACAAACCTGTCGTTCCTTGGAGTATGGGAGGAAACCGGGGCACTCGGAGAAAACCCACGCAGCCGCCCCATATACACCAGCAACTGCAGTTCCTTCCTACACTACTTGTCTAACAACCTGCCCATAGAGTTGGAATAATGAAACCTACCCAATAATATGGGAAATTGGCCAAATATATCTGGACCACAATCTGTCTCCAATTCTTTATAAAGCGATGGCATTCAATTGCTTCAAAACATGAATAACATTCAAGCTTGGGCTGATGAGTGGCAAGTAACAATTGTGACAGACAATTACTACCAATGATATTCTCCAACAAAGGAATGCTTAAAAATCTCTTCTTTCAAAGCCGACTGCTCAGGGAAAGGTGAAAACGGGAATGTTACTTTTCATTGGATCCCACAAAGCACCTTATTGGCAATACCAAGACCAATTAATACTAGCGTGTATATCTGACATGGTATGCAAAAAGCAATGAATCATAGTTGGTTAGTGAACAGCCACAAATTGTATCCATTCTATTCAATATAGGCAATGGCCGAGCATAGTATGTAACTAAGCATGTAGGGAGAGCTGCAGATGCTGGTTTATACAACGTAGACGCAAAAAGCTGGAGTAACTCAGTAGGTCAGGCAGCGTCTCTGGAGAAAAAGAACAAATGACATTTCGGGTCGAGACCCTTCTTCAGACTGAGAGTTAGGGGAGGGGGAAACTTGAGGAATGAAAAGGTACAGAACAAAAGCAGATGACACCGATGGCCAGAGAGCCCACAATGATCCATTGTTGGCTGAGGAGGAGGTGAAAACGAAGGGATAAGAATAGTGAAACTAGCACGATGCTGTGATAGCGAGTCCGGGAATCACAGAGGGGGAGCAGCGAGAGAGGGTGTTGCAGAACTCTCATCGCAGAGAGGAGGAGAACATCAAACCAAGCTAAAAGATGCAACAATAGACAATAGACAATAGGTGCAGGAGTAGGCCATTTCTATGCTGTACAATTCTATGAAACGGTGAAGAGGAAACGAGAAGGGAGAGGAACATCGACAGAGATTGAGGACAGCGGGTGATATGAAGAGAATGATGAAAATAAATACAGGGAAGCTATAAGAAAAAAGAAAGGAGAGAAGGAAGAAGTTAGAAATGAACCAAAGTGGAAATGGATAGGCAGGGAACGGAGAGATTTAGGAATAGTTGATGCAAAGTAAACTGCATTCTGCACCCTGTGAACATTGGGAGTGGTGGGGGTTGGGATGTGGAGTCACACTATTAGAGAGTCATACTGTGGAAGCTGCAGCGTGACAAAGGTTAAGATAGCTGTACAGCACAATGTGGAGCTGCAGTGTGACAAAGGCTTCAATTGCTGTACAGCACAGCGACCTTCGGTATTCATTGACGCACACCAATGTCCCTGATAGGTATTCCTTGACGTACACCACAGTGCTTGGGATGGGTATGCCTTGATGCACACTACGAGGTTCGTGATATTGAAAATTAAATAAAGGATCAAGTAGCTTCTAGTTTTACTTGTATTAGTGTTATTGCATTTGCAAATTAATGTTTTGAGAACGTGTTGCCAATGATGATAAGACATTAGAAAGTGCGCACAATTTCAAGGGGCGAAATCTGTTTAGAAGGTTGACCGCTCTGAGTGGAGTTTCAGAGTAGTACGGTAACTGGGACTGTGCAGCTCTCCTTGTGTGCAAGTAAATAAAGTGTGTCTGGAAAATGAATGCAAGTTGTCAGAGTCAATAAAGTCCTATGGCCCAACTTCCCATGCCGACCATTTTGCCTACCAGAACTGGTCCCATTTGCATTACTAATATAAATGACTGAATAATTTACCCAAAAGAGCAGAGCAAATGGGTGCTCAGGAATATTCAGGTAAGAGGACACTATTTTCTTTCATTTCTAGGACGTGAGCGTCGTCAGCAAAGCCAAGAAGTCTGATCCTTCCCTAATCGTCCTTGAGGACATGCTGGTAATGACTTGCCTATTTGAACTGCTGCAATACTTCTGGTGAAGGTTTTTTTGTTGACCATGGATAGACACAAGATGCTGGAGTAACTCAATGGGTCAGACAGCATCTCAGGAGTAAACGGATTGGTGACGTTTCGGGTCGGAACCCTTCTTCAGACTGAAGTAGAGGCCATAAGGTCATAAGTGATAGGAGAAGAATTAGGCCATTCGGCCCATCAAGTCTACTCTGCAATTCAATCATGGCTGATCTATCTCTCCCTACTAACCCCATTCTCCTGCCTCCTCCCCATAACCCCTGACACCCGTGCCTTCACTAATCAAGAATCTATGTATCTTTTCCTTAGAAATGTCCATTGACTTGGCCTCCACAACCTTATGTGGCAAAGAATTCCACAGTTTCACCACCCTCTGACTTAAGAAATTCCACCTCATCTCCTTCCTAAAAAAACGTCCTTTAATTCTGAGGCTATGACCTCTAGTCCTAGACTCTCCCACTAGTGGAAACATCCTCTCCACATCCACTCTATCCAAGCCTTTCACTATTTGGTCCGTTTCAATTAGGTCACTGCTCATTCTTCTAAACTCCAGCGAGTACAGGCCCAGTGCCTTCAAACGCTCATCTTATGTTAACCCACTCATTCCTGGGATTCTTGTAAACTTCCTCTGGACCCTTTCCACAGCCAACACATTCTTCCTCAGATAAGGTGCCCAAAATTGCTCACAATACTCCAAATGTGGCCTGACAAGTACCTTATAGAGCCTTAGCATTACATCCCTGTTTTTGAATTCTAGCCCTCTTGAAATAAATGCTAGCATTGTGTTTGCCTTCTTTACTACTGATTCAACTTGCAGATTATTTTTTTGGGAATCCTGCACAAGCACTCTCAAGTCCCTTTGTACCGATTTCTGGATTCTCTCCTCATTTAGAAAATAGGCTATACCTTTATAGCTACTACCAAAATGTATCACTCCACACTTTGTTGCACTATATTCCATCTGCCACTTCTCTGCCCACTCTGCCAACCTGTCCAAGTCCTTCTGCAGAGGTTTCTCTCCACTACCTGCACCTTCAGCAATTTTCGTATCATCCGCAAACTTTACCAGAAAGTCTTCAATCCGGTCATCCAAATCATTAATATACAACGTGAAGAGTAGCGGCCCCAGCACCGACCCCGACGGAACTCCGCTCATCACTGGCGGCCAACCAGAAAAAGCCCCCTTTATTGCCACTCTTTGCCTTCTGCCATCCAGCCAACCTGCTATCCATGTATCAAAGGTATCTGCCCCTTGATACCATGGGCTCTCATCTTCCTAAGCAGCCTCACGTGTGGCACCTTATCAAAGGCTTTCTGAAAATCTAGGTAAATACCATCCATTGACTCTCCTTTGTCCTGTTATTTACTTCTTCAAAGAATTCCAGCAGATTCGTCAGGCAAAATCTCCCCTTCACCTTGAACCTATGTCCTCTGGTCCTTGATTCTCCTGCTCTGGGCAAGAGACTCTGTGCATCTACCCGATCTATTCCTCTCATGATTTCATACACCTCTATAAGATCCCCCCTCATCCTCCTGCACACCATGGAATAGAGATCCAGCCTACTCAACCTCTCCCTGTAGCTCACACCCTCTAGTCCTGGCAACATCCTTGGAAATCTTTTCTGAACCCTTTCAAGCTTGACAATATCTTTCCTATAACATGGTGCCCAGAACTGAACATAATATTCTAAATGCGGTCTCACCAACGTCTTATACAACTGCAACATGACCTCCCAACTTCTATACTCAATACTCTGACTGATGAAGGCCAAAGTGCCAAAAGCCTTTTTGATCTACCTGCGACTTAACCTTCAAGGAACCATGCACCTGTACTCCTAGATCCCTCTGCTCCACAACACTACCCAGAGGCCTACCATTTACTGTGTAGGTCCTGCCCTTGTTTGACATCCCAAAATACGTCCCACTTCTTCCACACCAGCCTTTGAGCCAAGCGTTCAACTCTCTCATCTTCTCAACCCTATGCCAATTTGCTCGCAGCTCGGGTAGCAATCCAGAGATTATTACCTTCTTGGTTCTGCTTTTCAATTTGGTGCCTAGCTGCTCAAATTCCCTCAGCAGAACCTCTTTCCTCATTCTACCTATGTCATTAGTACTCACATGGACCACAACGACTGGATCTTTCCCCTCCCACTCCAAGTTCCTCTGCAGGTCAGACGAGATGTCCTGAACCAGGGCACCAGGCAGGCAACACAGCCTTCGGGACTCTTGATCCCCCTGACAGAGAACAGTGCCAATGCCTTTAACTATACTATCCCCAATGATAACTGCGTTTTTCTTCCCTGTCCCCTCTCGAATGGCCCCCTGAACCACAATGCCTGGTCAGGTTAGTCATCCTTCCTACAGTCCCCACTCTTGTCTGCACTGGGAGCAAGAAACTCAGACCTGCTTGACAAGCTCAAGGGCTGAGGCTCCTCTAACACTGTCCTCACCACTGTTTCCCTACCTGCCTCACTAGCAGTCACAGCCTCTTCGTCATCACAGACCACATTGGGAGCAGTTACTCTAGTGGGCGTAACTGCCTCCAGAAGCACAGCGTCCAGGTAATTCCCCCCATCTCTGATGTGCCGCAGCGTTTGAACCTCAGAGGGCAGGGGACTGGATGTAAGACAAGGCCAGTACAAAGCAGGGCCAGCAACAGATGACCAAGGAAGGATGGAGCCCATAATGGTCCATTGTTGGCTGCAGAAGTGGTGATAACGAAGGGATACAAGGATGCAGACAGTGGAACTAGTAGGATGACTAAGGTGGAGGATGGCGGGAGAGAGGGAATGCAAGGGTTATTGAAATGAAAGAAATCAATGTTCATACCGCTGGGTTGTAAGCTGCCCAAGCGAAATATGAGGTGCTGTTCCTCCAATTGTCATGAGGCCTCACTGCCACACTCCAGCACTTCGTGTCTATCTTTGGTATAAACCAGCACCTGCAGTTCCTTTTGTTGACCAAGGCGTTCTGGAATTTAGCCGTGTGACAATAAAGAAATTGTATTACATTTGAATGAATGAATGATACTTTATTATCACATATGACGTGTGACAATGAAATTCTTTGTTTTGTAAGCCATACACAATCAATGCAAAGAGTCGCCACGTGTAAGGCGCGGACAAAGCTGCAAAATGTTCAATGTAGTCCCAATGGTCCCACTATGTTACCGATGGCCCCCCAACACCAGCCTCCCCTTTGTTCCCCCTTGTTCTGTCGGCAGCTCCCCCCACGCCTGCTCCCTCTTTATTCTCTTGGCAAAGAGCACTCCAAATACCTTGGAGTGTACCTACACAGTAACCCCCTCCATGACCCACTGGTCAACCCCAGGACAGAACGCCACAGGAGATCCTTCTTCCCTGCAGCTATCAAACTTTAAAACTCCTCCCTCCATCTGTCATGGGGTAGACTGAGACTGACTCCCCTCACCCCCCCCCCCCCAATCCTTACACATCCCCCAAGTCTTTCCACTCGTCGTTTTAATTTCATGTTTCATGTATTTTGTGTTTTGTGTATTTTGTGTTTTTATGACTGTTGGCAGCTCAATTTACCTCCTGTGATAAATAAAGTCCTATCGTATCATATCGCATCGTATAGATCTTATCATATCGCATCGTATATATCGTATCATATCGCATCGTATAGATCGTATCATATCGCATCGTATAGATCGTATCATATCGCATCGTATATATCGTATCATATCGCATCGTATAGATCGTATCATATTGCATCGTATATATCGTATCATATCGCAACATATATATCGTATCGTATATATCGTATCATATTGCTTCATATATATCATATCATATCGCATCGTATATATCGTATCGTATATATCATATCATATCGCATTGTATATATCGTATCGTATCATATCGCATCGTATATATCGTATCATATCGTATATATCATATCATATCGCATCGTATATATCGTATCGTATCGTATTGTTGCGCGTCCTCGACTGGTCCCTGGCACCCACCGCACGCCCGTCTGATGTTACAAGTCGGGACCGTTCTTCAGACTTCAGAAGGGACTAATGTTGGTCCCTTCTTCATTCCCCGGTCCCCCTTTGTACTGGACGACGCGGCCTGTCCACCTTGGCCCGACCACTGGATCTTTGACCTCGGAACTGCGACCTCGCTCTGCGCCGGATTCCCTGCAGGCCGTGCGCTGTGCCCTGTGGCCATCTTCAGCCGCATGCGGCCCCTGCACCCTGACATTTCCAGCTTTGAATAGTATGTGACTCGAGGGGAAACAATGAGTTGATTTTATTCCCAGGCACCTGCTGCCATCATCTCTCTTGGTGGTTGACGTCGCAGGGTTGGGAGGTACTATTGCAATGACCTTGGCCAGGAACTGGCATTACCGCAGTGGACATTTTTACGCCAGAGATAGATAGATTCTTCATTAGTTCGGGTGTCAGAAGTTATGGGGAGAAGGCTGGAGAATGGGGTTAGGAGAGATAGATCAGCCATGATTGAATGGCGAATTAGACTTGACGAGCCAAATGGCCTAATTCTACTCCTCTCTCTTATGACCTGATGAACTGTAATGCGTACCTTCATAGCGTACTTTAAATGCACTTTAAATGGAATCAAGCGATATGGAGAGAAAGCAGGAACGTGGTACTGATTTTGGATGATCAGCCATGATCATATTGAATGACGGTGCTGGCTCGAATGGCCAAATGGCCTACTCCTGCACCTATTTTCTGTTTCTATATTTCTAATTGATATGAACCTCATGCATAGTGTGCTGGGTCACGAGGATGGTGTGGGGTAATGTTTAAACTGATAACATTTCAATCAACTGGGCTGTTCTGATCTTGAGCTTCTTGAATGTTGTTGGAGATGAAGTCGTGTAGTGGAGAGTGTTCCGTCATGCTCCTGACTTGTGGCTTGTCGACGATGGAAGAGAGTTTGAGAGTTAGTAAGTGAGTCATTCACCACAGGATATGCAGCTACTGATCTACTTTTGAAGCCACATTACTTATGAAGCTGATGCTGTTAATATTCTCGTGACCTCCCCAATAAGGTCTTGCAAATGATAATGCCGTTGAATGCCAGGTGTAAATGATGGGACGCTGTCTCGTTGGCCATTGCTTGACATTTATATGGCATGAATGTCACTTGCTATTTATTATCCAATTTGGCGGTAGGTGTGTCAAATAGATTACATCCACTGGACATAACACTGTCTTTTTGTTGGTAAGATTAGCAGATAACATGAAGGAGTGGTGGTGGAGTTGCTGCCTTACATCGCCAGAGACCCGAGTTCTTTCCTGACTACGGGTGCTGTCTGTACGGAGTTTGTACGTTCTCCCCGTGACCGCGTAGGTTTTTCCCGGGTGCTCCGGTTTCCTCCCACACTCCAAAGACGTACAGGTTTGTAGTTTAATTGACTTTGGTAAAAATTGTAAATTGTCCCTAGTGTGTAGGATAGCGCTAGTGTACGGGGTGATCACGGAGCAGCACGGACTCGGTGGGCCGAAGGGCCTGTTTCCCTATTGTATCTCATAACTAAACTAAACTAAAACCAAAATCCTTTTGAATGACATGCACTAATCTTTATTTTGAGGTGCACAGGAGCAAACTAAATTCTTGTTGTAAACCAGAGTGCATAGTGGAATGGACAATTTGTATCTGTTAGAATGCCTGTATTGTATTTATGGGAATGGTGTACAACTAATTCCAGTAATGATGCTCAGAGGAATGAACTTCATATTCTTAGTGCTTTTTTAGTTGTGTTACCACAATGCCAATGTTATCATAGATCTGCAACAAAAACAAAAAAATATATAATTGACTCGTTTGGTTTAGTTTAGAGATACAATGCGGAAACAGGCCCTTCGGCCCACCAAGTCCGCGCCGCCCAGCGATCCCCGCACATTAACACTATCCTACACACACTAGGGACAATTTTTACATTTACCCAGTCAATTAACCTACATACCTGTACGTCTTTGGAGTTTAGTTTAGTTTTGTTATTGCCATGTTTATCGAGTTGCAGTGAAAAGCTTTTGTTTGTGTGTTATCCAGTCAAAGAAAAGACTATGAGGGTATCACTTCAAGAAACCCTGGCATTCCCTCTCTCTCTATCCCTCCACCACCCAAGTCGCGCCTGCTTCTCGTTTTCACCCGACAAACACCGAACAATGGCCGGTTTCCTTTATCACCGTTACTTTTTTGCATATCTTTCATACATTGTTCTCTACATCCTCATCTATATCTCTTGTTTCCCTAATCCCTAACTAGTCTGAAGAAGGGTCTCAACCCGAGACGTCACCCATTCCTTCTCTCGCTGAGTTACTCTAGCTTTTTGTGTCTTTGAGGGTATCGATACTCCACAGCAGGCACATAGGAAAATGTCATTCATGCTGTAGTGTAAATAATGATCTACTGTCCAGATTTTTAATTGTCTTGTCACTTCCTTGATATGCAAACCCCTGGCAAAACAAAACAAAGAATCGTTTGTGTTGCTACTCTTGCTGTTGAGCCACAAGTGTAGGAATTAGATTGGAACAGAGAGACACTGAAATGTTGGCAAGAGATTCACCTGAATACTTGGACCTGGTGTATAAAAAGCTTGCCCAGGAGGTTTTTGACTATACCTCCAGACAGTTATGTGTGCTAATGTCAAGAGGAGGACTTTTTTATAGAGATCCAGCGCAGAAACAGGCTCTTCAGCTCACCGAGTCCGCGCCGACTAGCGGCCCCGCACATTAACACTACCCTACGCACATTAGCCACGAGTTACACTTGTACCGAACCAAATTAACCTACAAACCTGTACGTCTTTGGAGTGTGGGAGGAAACCGAAGGTCTCGGAGAAAACCCATGCGGTCACGGGGAGAACGTACAAACTCCGTACAGACAGCACCGGTAGTCGGGATTGAACCCGGGTCTCCAGCACTGCAACTCTACCAGAGACCGTACAAACTCCGTACAGACAGCACCCTCAGTCAGGATCGAACCCGGGTCTCCTGCCCTGCAATTCTACTGCTCCGCCACCGTGCCGCCCTGAGTTGGTGTAGCCTTCTGGGGAGATGTGACATGCAAACTTTCCTTAACAACTCTCTACTGAACTGCCCTTAACAAGAAATGTGAAATGTCATTCCTCTCTTCCCACCTGTTTTTATCTTCGGATGCTGCTAGCACAGGAGCAATAGCTATTTAATGAGTTTAGACACATTAGGATAATGTAGATGGTTACTCGATGGTCAGCATTGGGTGTGTAGGCCGAATGACCTGTTTCTGTGCTGTATGACTCTATGACACTGAAGAAATGTAAAAAAATGGAAAATTGGATGTTTGAAGTATTTATTTCGCCAGGACTTATAAATTTGTGATAAAACCAAGCAGACAGATTGTTAATGAATTGGGGGTGTGGTTATTGGTAGAACACTCAGGTGAATTGTTTATGGAATGCACTCCTCTTTCCCCTCTTCATTTTCGTACTCCTCGTCCTCAGTAACTCACTGCACAGTGGCTGGCAAATCCTATCCTCCCTTGACAGGGACTTGCTGTACATGCCACATGCTAACACAAATCATGGGACTGATTTTAAAAGCTTTTTCAGAAGAGACCAGGCAACAGAAATGTTTGGCATGCCAGTAGCCTGGTTCATTGGATTTTGTTTATCAGCATTATATTTGGACAATACAGCTCACCCCCTCCATGATACACTGGTCAACCCGAGGTGTACCTTCAGCAACAGACTGGTTCCACTAAGATGCAGCACAGAACGCCACAGGAGATCCTTTTTCCCTGTGGCTATCAAACTGGACAACACCTCCCCCTTCTGTCGTGGGGTAGACTGACTCCCCTCCTTCACTCCCCCCAATCTTTGCACATCCCCAATCCTTTCCACTCGTCACGTTAATATCTTGTGTTTTATGACTGTTGGCAGATCAATCCCTCCTGGGTTAAATATTCTATTGTATCTTATCGTATCGTATTGTCACAGTTGTGCGTGAATTGCACATATTGGGAGACCTCAGACTGATGCTGGAACACCAGGCATGGAGCTTCAGAATGGGCTACCTTTGGTCACATACCACCCACACACTGATGGAATGGAATCTATTTCAACACGTAGGTATCACAAAATGCTGGAGTAACTCAGCAGGTCAGGCAGCATCTAGGAGAGAGGGAATGGGTGACGTTTTGGGTCGAGACCCTTCTTCCTTGTCGGAGCCTGTAGACCGGGTTGGGTCCGAATTGGGATGTCTGGAACTGGAGCTGGAAACCACGAGGTAGAAGATGGAGGCACAGGCAAGTCCCGAGAAAAGAGACGTGTCTATGGTAGCGAGTCTGGGTCAAAACGTGGTCGTAGAGCAGGAGGGCAGGAGGAATCACAGAGGGGGAGCAGCAAGAGAGGATGTTGCTAAACTCTCGTCGAAGAGAGGAGGAGAACTTTTTCAAAGTAGACATACCTTGAGGAGAAATCGCAGTGGAGCGGCAAGTTGTGTAGGAAAATAACTGCAGATGCTGGTTCAAATCGAAGGTATCACAAAATGCTGGAGTAACACAGCAGGTCAGGCAGCATCTAGGAGAGAGGGAAAGGGTGACGTTTCGGGTCGAGACCCTTCAACACGTAGTACAAGGCAGCAATCATGACTGCAGCTTCCAAAGCAATAGAGTAGAGTTCTGTTGCACCCTGCACTGTTGGAAGTCTCAACTGTAGCAAAACTGTATCCTCTCTCTCCATCTAGTGGTGTCTGGTGACACAGAGTGAAATGTCATCAGCTTTCTTTGAAAAGAGAGCTTTAGGCATCCTCGACATAACAGTCAATGGTGAGTGGCAAGAGGATTCAGGTATCTCCGGCTCCAAATGGAGGGAGATGAATGCATCATAGTTCATGGTAATAGACATGAGGGCATCCACTGGCAACATAGCCTTGAGTTTAGCTTATTGTTATGTGTACCTAGGTACATTGAAAAGCTTTTGTTGTGTGCTAACCAGTCAGCGGAAAGATAATACATGATTACGATTGAGCCATTCACACTGTACAGATACATGATAAAGGGAATAACGTGAAAAAACGTTCAGCGCAAGATAAAGCCTGTAAAGTCTGATCAAAGATAGTCCGAGGGCCTCCAATGAGGTAGATTGTAAACACACATAAACAAACTATATAGAGGGCATAGGTTTAAGGTGAGAGGGGCAAAGTTTAAAGGAGAGATGGGGGGCAAGATTCTTACACAGAATGGAACGCGCTGCCAGGGGTGGTGGTGGTGGTGGAGGCAGATACAAATGCGGCGTTTAAAAGGCTTTTATATAAGGTCATGGATGGGCAAAACATGAGGAATGTGGATCACATGAAGGTAGATGAGATTAGTTTGTCTTGGCATCCACCACAGAGATTGTGGCAGAAGGACGTGATCCTGTGCTGTATTGTTCTATGTTCTGTAAATTATACATAAATTACACGTGACTTCTAAAAGACTGTGAAAGGAAAAAGACTCAAAACACAAGCCAATAGTACAAAGACACAATCGGAAAACAAGTCCACAGTAGTGCAAGAGGTCATAAAGTCATAAGGCCATAAGTGATAGGAGTAGAATTAGGCCATTCAATGCATCATAACGGCATGGGCGGCACGGTGGCGCAGCGGTAGAGTTGCTGCCTTACAGCGAATGCAGCGCTGGAGACTCAGGTTCGATTCTGACTACGGGCGCCGTCTGTACGGAGTTTGTACGATCTCTCCGTGACCTGCGTGGGTTTTCTCCGAGATCTTCGGTTTCCTCCCACACTCCAAAGATGTACAGGTTTGTAGGTTAATTGGCTGGGCAAATGTAAAAATTGTCCCTAGTGCGTGTAGGATAGTGTTAGTGTGCGGGGATCGCTGGGCGGCGCGGACCCGGTTTCTGCGCTGTATCTCTAAATCTAAAAAAAAATCTAAATCAATCATGGCTAATCTATCTCTTCCTCCTAAATCTAGAGGCTGTCTGTTAATTTCCATTCCTCAGGTAAGGTTAGGATTGTGCAGTTTGGTTCAAGAATATGATGGTTGTGGGAAAGTAATTGTTCATGAACCTGGTGGTCTGGGGCCCCAGACTTCAGTGAATTGAATAATACCTATTTTTCCAAAAGAGATATAGAAAATTGGGCTCTGTACGCCAGGAGATTCTCACACTCGGCCGATATTTTCATGTCGTCTCAGCTGTACACCACTGTTAGTAGTACTTCACCTATGATGAGCATTTGACGGCACTGGGCCTGTACTCGCTGGAGTTCAGAAGAATGAGCGGGGACCTCATTGAAAGTTACCAAACAGTGAAAGGCTTGGATAGAGTGGATGTGGAGAGGATGTTTCCATTAGTGGGAGAATCTAGGACTAGAGGCTATAGCCTTAGAATTAAAGGACATTTCTTTAGGAAGGAGATGAGGAGGAATTTCTTTATTCGGAGGGTGCTGAATCTGTGGAATTCTTCGCCAGAGAAGGTTGTGGAGGCCAAGTCAATGGATATTATTAAGGCAGAGATAGATAGATTTTTTGATTAGTGCTGGTGTGAGGGGTTATGGGGAGGAGGCAGGAGAATGGGGTTGAGAGGGAGAGATAGATTAGCCATGATTGAATGGCGGAGTAGACTGGATGGGCCGAATGGCATAATTCTGCTCCTATCACAGAATTTAAATACGTAAATAAGTAAATTGCAGGCTAAAAGAAAATCACAAAAAGGAAAACAAGTCTGCCTGAATAACCTGTTGCATGTTGATTGTGGGTTTTGTGGGAAGGAAACCAGTCTGCTACTAATGTCTTTAAAATACTCTCAACCTCAAAGTGTTTTGAAATGAGATTTTACACAAAGGACAGAGGAAATGAACATGGAGAGAGATGACAATTATATCTGTGCATAATATGTTGAAGACTGTTCCCAAAGGTATAAGATTTCTGTAACTGCTTCCTGCTATCAACTGCCTGTTAGACAATGGTAAACAAATTCCAACTGTGATGGGACTTGATCTGTTTTTATTATTTCCTCGAATAAACATCAATCAATTGAAAAGCACCCGTGCACCAAATCGCTCCTCAGTTTATTAACCACAGCTCAACAGATTGCTTTTCCTCCCATCTATTCATTTTTAAGCCTTGCAGTTTAAATGGTTGGGCTTACATTTTCAGAGAGAGTGTATTAACGCTTCAGGAAGTGACATTTGCCTCCCCATATTGCATGTGTTCTTGATGTTTTACGAGCAGAGGTTTTGAAGTAATTCCTTATAAAAAAACTTCAAATAGATCACCGAGCTGATAAAACACAGCCTTCCGCCGATGCTGATTATTTCTGGCATTCTCTTTTAATACAGTCTTATTTGTGAGTTTGGGAAATGGCAACAACTCAGTTCGTTGATGCAGTGAAGAGCCTATTAACCAGTTCAGTGCCACTCCAGAGTATACCCGGGTCATGGCCAACAGTGAAAAAAATCTTGTCAGTTAACAGGTTAACGGAGGGAGGAGGCCGAGTAGGTCACAAACAACCACTCCCTCATATCTTGCAATAGAACAGGCAGAGCTTGGGCTCATGTGAGCTGTGGCACAGCTGGTAGAGCTGCTGCCTCACAGCGCCAGAGACCCGGGTTCAATCCCGACTTCGGGCGCTGTCTGTGCGGAGTTTGCACGTTCTCCCTGTAACTGTATGGGTTTTCCTCAGGGTGCTCCGGTTTACTCCCGTATCCCAAAGACATGTAGGTCATATTGATCAGCCATGATCATATTGAATGGCGGTGCAGGCTCGAAGGGCCGAATGGCCTACTCCTGCACCTATTTTCTATGTTTCTATGTTTCTATGTTTGTAGGTTAATTGGCCTGTGTAAAAAATCCCCCGAGTGTGTGAATGAGAAAGTGGGATAACACAGAACAAGTGTGAATGGGTGATCGATTGTCGGCATGGACTTGGTGGGCCGAAGGGCCTGTTTCCATGCTGTATCTTTAAACTGAACTAAACTAAAGTTTGACCTGGAGAAAGTAAATGGAGATGAAGCAGAAATTTTCAGCATTTTCTGTCTTTGTATCTAGGTTCCAATGTTTACAGTTTTTTAAAAACATTCAAATAATGCAACTTAAAAGTATGCTGTATGAGTATCAATGAAAGTAGATGAGATGTTCTGTTACCTGAGCCTGGTGACATAATCACTGAGCAGGACCTTAAATGTACAGTTAGGAACTGCAGATGCTGGTTTAAACTGAAGACGGGACAGGATCTCTGGAGGAAAGGAATAGTTGACATTTCGGGTCGAGAGCCTTCTACAAACTGAGAGTCAGGAGAAAGGGAAACGAGAAATATAGACGGTGATATAGAGAGATATAGAACAAATGAATGAAAGATATGCAAAAAAGTGATAAAGGAAACAGGCCATTGTTAGTTATGGGCTAGATGAAAACGAGTCACAGACAATGAAACTCGCCAGGACGACAGTGAAACGAGTACAACGACTAGGGTGGGAGAGGAACGGAGAGAGAGGGGATACAAGGGTTATTTGAAGTGAGAGAAATTAATATTCATACCGAGAAGGGTCTCAACCAGAAACTGTGGTCTTCTGTGCACCAGTGAGCACCAAACATGGAAATGCTTTTCACACCAACTTCAAGCTGCAACACCCTTGATTTGCTAGCCATTGCTCAGCACATTTTTAACAGCTGTCTTGTGGAGGTGCTGGTGTTTAAAGCACTCCACTCATCTTTTCTTTCTGCATCTGTATATATATATTACAGTCTAGTGTTTGCCTAGTCTTTTACATTTGCTTTTGAAGGCCTTCAGATGGCTTTAAACTTTATTTCTAATGTACTCAAAGCCTTAGACACTTATTTGGCCAATTCTCTTTTAAGCATCTGTGATACATGGAGTTTCCTTCAACCACTTTTGTTGAATCCTCACAACCAAGCTTAAAAACAAATGCCTGAAACTTTCAGTAATGCTGGAAATAATATTGGTTTCATTCCTGTGAATTAACATTCCCCACAGAAGATTTAGGTGACTAGAACTCCTGGTTCACGCTAGTAGTGAATGCAAGATGGAAATAGAGTTTCAAATTAAAATGAGCTTGAATAGTCCGCAGATGACATTTTCCTTGCCTTCATATTGCACGTGAACTCTTGAGTTTAATATTTTCCCAGACTTAGTAACGGCGTTAATCATTCTGCTCCTAAAGCTTCCACACGACACTTGACAACAAATAAATCTGACTCTATATGGGTCTGTGACTGAATTGTGAAAGGGATCAATGGATTCATTTACACTGATCCCCTGTTCTTTTACTGGAAACGTGCCCACACATGCAAATAAAGGTATTATAAGTCCAGAAACAGACCTTCTCCATTCGTGTCATAGCAGAGCCGGCCTGCAAGATGAAGAAAAACAAATTATAAATAAAATACCATGAGCAGTTTTTGCAAGTCGGGTGCAATCTTCAACTAATAAACAGTGCTTTTCACTTTGCATCAAGAAAATCGAAATATCTCAATTATTATAATTTTAAGTTGAATTCCTAAAATGTATACATGTGTCTTAATTGGAGTAATTTGCACTTTATTTATGGGTGGGTTCAGTACAAGAGAGCCTTGGAACATTTAAATTTGATATAATTAATTGTATATTAATAGCACAGCATGCGTCCATTGCACATCCACACAATTGTTTGTAAATATATGCCTTTTTCATAATATTTAGACTTTAGAGATACAGTGCGTAAACGGCCTTAGGCCCACTGAGTCCATGCCGACCAGCGATCACCCTGTGCACTAACCCTATCCCACACACTAGAGACAATTTTACAAAGTTTACTGGCCAATTAACCTGCAAATGTGCGTCTTTGGGGTGTGGGAGGAAACCAGAACACCGGAGGAAACTCACCCGGTCACAGGGAGAACGTCCAAACTCTGTACAGACAGCACCTGTGATCAGGATCGAACCTGGGTCGCTGGTGCTGTAAGGCAGCAACACTATCACTGAGCTGCTGTGCCACCCGGTTAGTTTAATTCCTGTAAATTAACATTCCTCACAAAAGATTTAGGTAACAACAACTCCTCGCCCACGCTAGTATTGAACTATTTCATTTGAAAAAGTTTCAAATTTAAATGAGCTTGAATAGTCCACAGGTGACATTTTCCCTCCTTTCATATTGCATGCCGACCATTATATTTGGGGTTAGATAAATAATAATGCAAAACTAAAATAATGCAGAATAACAATTTCACTTATTCACCATTTAACTGAAAGATGGCCACAGCCTGAGATGCCTGGACTGTTTAAGACTGGAAAGTGAGGCTGAGATTGGTGAATAACATGAAAACAAAATGGTGGATAAAAGAGCACATCTTTGTTGGAAAGATAAGGGATGGATTATTTTCAGAAGAGAAGGTTGGATAGAAAGCAAGGTTTCATGGTTTCAAGGTCAGTTTATTGTCACATGTACCAATTAAGGTACAGTGAAATTTGAGTTACCACTCAAATTTGAGCACAAGATGTTAGATAGAGATACCAACACATCCTCACCCACTGCTATACCAAACGTGCAGGAGTGACATAGCATGAATTCACGGCCACATTGAGTACCATTGTTGGGAAAGATGACTTCATGATATCGTTTCTGTATTTCCTATTATCTTTGGCCTACCGAGTCCGCGCCAACCAGCGATTCCCGTACACTAGCACTATCCTACGCACACTAGGGACAATTTACCGTTTTGCAAAAGGCAATTAACCTACAAACTTTTACATCTTTGGGGAGTGGGAAGAAACTGGAGCACCCAGAGAAAACCCAGGCAGGTCACGGGGAGAAGGTACAAACACTACACAGGCAGCATTCATGGTCAGGATCGAACCCGGGTCTCCGGCACTGTAAGGCAGCAATTCTACCGCTGCACCACTGCTCCGCCCCTGTACACTTTGTACTTAATCTGTGATTGTGTTTATGTATAGTAATAATTTTCTGAACTGTAAGCAATGGAAGAATTTCACTGTACCTCGGTATACGTGATAATAAAGAACCATTGACTTTCTTACAGCAGTGAGAAAGTCAATGGTTCTTTATAAACCAGCATCTGCAGTTCCTTTCTACATATTACATTTATTAGGTAGACACAAAATGCTGGAGTAACTCAGCGGGTCAGGCAGCATCTCGGGAGAGAAGGAATGGGTGACGTTTCGGGTCGAGACCCTTCTGCACTTGTCGTGTTTCTGCAGCCATTTCACAGCTAACCACGTGAGCAGTGAATCATAAAGAGAGTTGATGGGATTTTGTGGCAGTGCTCAGACTCTGAACAGTAGCAGCCAATCTTTCCTGAGTCCCCAACCTCTTCCTTCCCCACTGTAAAGTGACTCAGTGCATCTTTCACTTCATCTGTCGCATTTAATCCTGCGCTTGGTTCTTGAGTTGTGGTGATGTTGAATCACGCAGTGAGCATTGTTGGTGAGAATCATGCCTTCTGTTCTGAGAGTTCAGATATTAACCTTGCTGAGAAAGAAAACAAGACATATTAATGTAGACATTCCACAGGTAATTTCACATGTGACGTGGTCACGATAGGAAATTCCTGCTCAGGGGGACACATAAAACAAATATTAACAGAAGGGTCTCGACCTGAAACGTCACCCATTCCTTCTCTCCCGAGATGCTGCCTGACCCGCTGAGTTACTCCAGCATTTTGTGTCTACCTAATAAATGTAATATGTAGAAAGGAACTGCAGATGCTGGTTTATACTGAGGATAGGCACAAAGTGCTGGAGTAACTCATCGGGTCAGGCAGCATCTCTGGGAAAAAGGATGGGTGACATTTTGGTTCGGGACCCTTCGTTGGACTTCTTCAGACTAATAAATGTGGGTGAATAATGTAAATAAATTGCCGCTGCTCAAGGAGCACATGACATTGGTTTGAAGTGGATCATATTTATTACTTCACACTGACCGAAACAGAATTGCATACATAAATCTTAACATTTAAACACTACAATTTGTTCCTTTGCTTTTGAATTATATGATGGGCTGATATGCCACCCTATATCATTATTAGAATAATAACATGTAGGAGCTTTGTCCTTTTTGGTGCGTTCAATGTGCCGCTGCTTCCAGTGGTAAGCTGCTTCTTTTGACAGAAAGGAAGACATTGCATTGAATGAGTAGGCATTTTATGATATATCTCTCTGGATAGCACACAAAACAAAGTTTTTCACTGTATCTCGATACACGTGACAATAAGTAAACAATACCCACATGGTTTTTATGGCTAGATATAAATTTGGGGAAGATAACATTTGGGAGACGTCTGGCTCTGTTCATTTCTGAACGATCCTGTCTTCATTGGGGACTTTCTATTCCTCTACATTGCTTTATGAGTTCTTCACCAGCTTCATTGTTTTTCTGCTGCTTATATTATTTAGTTTCGTAGAGATTAGTTTGTTGTCACGTGTGGTACGGTGAAAAGCTTTTGTTGCGTGCTAACCAGTCAGCCGAAAGACAATACACGATTACAATACAGATATTTGTGTGTTTGTGCGTGTGCGCGCATGTTTGTGCGTGTATGTATGTGTGCGTGCATGTGTGTGGGTGTGTGCATGTGTGTGTGGATTTGTATACGTGCATGGATGTTCACATCCTTGGTCAGTTTTAACTCTTATTTCAATACTTCATCTTATCAAACATTTTCTTGCGGTTAATTTCCCAGCTGCTCAGCACATGGTCATAACTGTTAACACTCAGAATAATTACCTTTTAGGTATTGGTGAAATGTCTTAGCTAACTATATAAATCATACAGGACTCATTTGCTGAAATCCAATTGTTCAGTCCAATTGACCTTTGTGCTCTTTGAGAATCTACTAGTTCATCTTGTTGTATTTGCATATCTTTTTATTTACTTTTTGTCCATCTGCAGCCTAATATACCTTTAAGAGTATCAATGCGATTTGCCCAATCTATTATAGGTGTCAGCAAGCACTATATTCTAAACAGTTTCTGTGAGTGAAGGCATTTCTCATTAATTCCTTTTGATGTGTTTGTGACTTGTTTTCGTGACATGTTTTGTTAAAATGTGTTCTCTATGTCCAGCCCTGTCATAATTTTAAGATCTGTTTTAAGTCAGTCCTTATTCTTGTCTACAGGAATTGTCCCAACTGGTCAGTATCTTCAGTGATTTTTGTCTCAGTTCCAATGTCATCTGTTTTCCTCAGTGAAACAGAAAGGATGTTTTGACTGGTGGGAGAGTCTCGGACCAAAGGTCGGAGCCTCAGAATTAAAGGGCGCTCTTTTAGAAAGGTGAGGAGGAACTTCTTTAGCTAGAGTGTAGTTAATCTGTGAAACTCATTGCCACAGAGGGCCATGGAGGCCGTCAGTGGATATTTTTAAGGGAGAGATAGACAAATTCTTGATTAGAACGGGTGTTAAGGGATATGGGGAGAAGGCAGGAAAATGGGATTAGGAGGCAGAGATCAGCCGTGATTGATTGGCGGAGTGGACTCGATGGGCTGAATGGCCTAATTCTACTCCTATAACTTGTGAACTTGTGCGAACTTGTCAAATGATCGCTGTCTTTAGCTGTTTTTATTTGATTCGTTCACTGCGCCTCCTCCATCACTCTCAGAGATTATACAGTCCAAGGCTGAAATAAAAACCATGCATTCAAGCTAACGAGTTAATAATTGCCATTGCTTTCATATTGGCCACTCAGTTGTGAATTACCTCTAATGCACCCTGATGCATCCACTATTCTAGAAAATTGTGCATTCCTGACAGTTAATTAAAAAGCAATGAATAATTATTCAGTATGTGTTGTTGTGTATATATGTACATTAGGACTGATCCTAACTCCCACTCATCCTGACAAAACAGAACAAGTGACATCTATTCACAGCAAACTTGGCAAGTATCACCCGTTTTGCTTGGAATCCATCTCCATTAACCTTTTTGGAGGGGAAAAAAGAATGAAAGTTTTCTTTTTAAGGAGCTTCTTGAGATTGAGCAGAACTTGCTTTCACTACAGTTTTGTGGGTTTCACAATTTAGTTTAGTTTAGAGATACAGCATGGAAATAAAGTTTCGGCACACCGATTCCATGCCAACCATCGATCACCAGATTACACTGGCTCTATCTAATCCTCTTTCTCATCCACTCCCTACGCACTAGGGCAATTTTAGAGCGCACCATTAACAAACAAACCCACACATCCTTGGGAAACCGGAGCACCCAGAGGAAACCCACGCGGTCACAGGAGCAAACTCCACGCTGAATGCATCCGAGGTCAGAATCGAACCTGGGTCTCCAACGTTGTGAGGCAGCAGCTCTACCACCCGCGCCACTGTGTCAAAGCCAATATGGAACCGTCCACAGGTAGCCCAGGAAGTGTCTGATGGGGCGGATGGCTGAGTAGTTTGTGAGGTGGTGCACTCCTGTTGTCATTTAGCCTGGGATGCTGTGTGTTTCCTATGTATGGAAGCACATTGCGTGAACACGGACATTAACACAACGACACAAGAATAACCAATATTAACCAATAAATTGCCAGTATTACCAGGTAACCACACCATAATGATAGAAACCAAACTACGTATCTCTAAACTAAACTAAAACGAATAAATCTGGGTGAAGAAATCTCTTCTCATCTCAGTCCTGAATGACCAACCATAATGACAACACAACGGTACACCGAGTACACTTGCACAGCTCCCGTAACCCAAGATCAATCAATCCTCATTTTGTGTGCTGTCTATGCGGAGTTTGCATGTTCTCCCTCCACAGATATTATCTGGCTTCCAGCAGATCTTCTTTCCTTTTACTATCCCAGTAAGCATCCTAGTCAATCTTCCCTGCACTGTTTCTCTGGCAAATATATGTTTTTTTTTCCGTAAAATGACCACAATTTGCACAATATTCCATGTGCCGCCTTAAATACAGAAAGACTGTTATTATTCCTGTATTCAAATCTTCTCATAATGAATATATTTTCCTTCCCAAACTGCAGTAGCTGTGTCCTGGCTGTCAGTGAAGAGTGTATTAGAGTAGTTTAGTTTAGTTATGAAATACAGTGCAGAAACAGGCCCTTTGGCTTAATGAGTCCGCACTGACTAGCAATCCCCACATATTAACACCACACACACTAGGGACAATTTACACTTATACCAAACCAATTAACCAACAAACCTGTACATCTTTGGAGTGTGGGAGGAAACCGAAAATCCTGGTGGAAAAAATGGGTGACGTTTCCGGTTGAGACCCTTCTTCAGATCTCGACCCGAAACGTCACCCGTCACCCGTGAGAGACTTAAGCGAGCATTTATTGCCAGAATAGATGGTCTGAAGAAGGGTCTCGACCTGAAACGTCACCCCTTCCTTCTCTCCAGAGATGATGCCTGTCCCACTGAGTTACCCCAGCATTTTGTGTCTATCTTTGATTTAAATCAACATCTGCAGTTCCTTCCTGCACGTTCTCTCTGTATTCCCTCACCTATTCCACAAGTCACCTTTCATTCTTCTAAAATTCCACCTGTCTGCTTAATATATCAAAGATAGACTCAAAATGCTGAAGTAACTCAGCGAGTCAGTAGAGCATCTCTGGAGAAAATAGGCAGGTGACTTTTCGGGTCGGGGCCCTTCTTCATACTGACTGTAGAGGGGAGGAACTGGAAGCAAGAAAAGACTAGGACAAATCAGGGGCGGCATGACCTCAGGCAGGGAGGTTCCCTGAGAGGCTGATTGTTGGCTGGGGACAGTGTAATTTTAAAAGGGATTCTTTGGTGCAAACTATCGAACTGGTTAACCGCTTTTTAGTGGAGGATGGGCTTGCTTAAGAGCTCCTATTGCTGTATTGGTGCGTTTTTTAAAGAATATTGTTCAGTTCAGTTCAGTTTTGATTTGTTGTCACGTATACCGAGCGAGGTACAGTGAAAAGCTTTTGTTGCGTGCTATCCAGTCAGTGGAAAGGCAATGCATGATCACAATCGATCCATTTACAGTGTATAGATACGTGATAAGGGAATAACGTTTAGTGCAAGGTAAAGCCAGCAAAGTTCGATCAAGGATAGTCGCAGAGTAAAGTAATAGATGTTGCTGTAGGAGTAGAGATTTAAGAGTGTGGAGCGATTGGGATATGTGATTGTCGATCTGTTTCTGTGGTTAGCAAGCAAATAGTCGCCTGGGTCGGGTGCCATCTGTGTGTGTTTCCTCTTCGAAGCAACGTATAATTTATATCACACCCAACATCCTGGGTGTGGCAATAAAGGAAGCAGCAATACTTCCACATTGTGCTGAGGCATGAACAAATAGGATTAATGACAGATGCCAGGAGCAATCTCTTGGAGTTTACATTGATGGTGAGGGTGCAGAACCTGGAAATGCAACTGCTGCTGCCATCTTTAACATTTACCATCCACAAGGTTTGCTGTGGATTTTTGACCTTGCATGTGCAATTTCTTGCAGTTACGCCTGAAACTGAGTCAGCCCTGCTCACAGCTGCCAAGGGGACAATTAATTCTCAGACCTAATCTAATTAAAGTGAATCTGCGCAAGCCAAATAATATTCAAAATCTGCATTTAAATAAACATTTCTGCTTTTAAATAAACCCGGCAGAGTGTACCAACGCTGCATTGACATACTGTTAAGATGGCAGTTTCCGTGAATAACCTAAGTCCTTTGATGCACAAGCTAAGACACCCTTATGCAGTCCCACTGAGAAAATCAGTTTTGCAACCAAAGGGACAAGAGCAGGGTTTGGAATGACAGAGAAGATAGATAATCAAAGGGCGGCACAGTGGTGCAGCGGTAGAGCCAATACCTTACTGCGCCAGAGACCCGGGTTTGATCCTGACTACGGGTGCTTGTCTGTATGGAGTTTGAACATTCTCCCCATGACCTGCGTGGGTTTTCTCCGAGACTTTCGCTTTCCTCCCACACTCCAAAGATGTACAGATTTATAGGCTAATTGGCTTGGCACTGTGTCTCCAAACAAAAATTAACTAAACTAAAGGAAAAAAAAAACACTCTTAGTTCACGACGTCAATGCAGAATTGTGGGGTATTTACGGGATATTCTCAACTACAACAAATGCCGACAGAGGAACAAAACTTACACTGATTGAATATTTTAATTCACAGCAGGATTAAAGCACCTGGTGTACAAGACAACTGAATTTGGTTGCAGAAGGTAAGAGATAACGACAACCCTAGTGACAAGATAAACAAATAATCAATTAAAAAACAGGTATTAAATGAATGAAAGAAATTAATCAATATGATTAACTTCACTTTTCATGTATTATTTAAATAGTGAATTCATATAATTGGATTTAAGCCTGCATTTGAAAACTCCTTTTAGCTTTCCCAATTGAGGGTGAATTGGTCACATATGCCAAAGGCAGGGAAATGTGTGCACGGTTGTTAAGGAACAGGAGTTGTGGTTGTGATTATTGCATTTTGCTCCTGAATATCCTTGATTGTGGAACTCCGCCTTCCTCTTTCAGTTTGACCACTTCTTTCTGGTCTTCCTCCATCTCCTGGTGCATCTAGAGTCATAGAATCATACAGTGTGGAAACAGGTCCTTCGGCCCAACTTGCCCACACTAACCAACATGTCACATCTACACTAGTCTCACCTGCCTGTGTTTGGCCACATCCCCCTAAACCTGTCCTATCCATGTACCTGTCTTAAACTACCTCCCCCGGCAGATCATTCCTGTTTCATGGTTCCTTTCCAGATAAGTCTCGGCAATGTATCCTTCGTAATAACCAATTTCTGCAAAATGCAACAAACTGCGACATGTCCTTGACACCTGATGTAAATCACAATCACAATCATACTTTATTAGCCAAGTATGTTTTGCAACATACGAGGAATGTCATTTGCCATACAGTCATAACAATAAAAAGCAACAGGACACACAAAATACATTTTAGCATGAACATCCACCACAGTGACTCCTCCACATTCCTCACTGTGATGGAAGGTGAAAAAAAGCTTGGAGCTCCCGACCGGTGTCAACCCGAGACTGCGAGCTCCTTGATGGTAAAGTCCGCAGGCCGTGTTGGAGCGTCGATCCAGGCAAGGAATCGCACGCTCAGATGGTAAGTCCATGGCCCCGCGGGGGCTCAAAGTCAGTCCCAGGCAAGGCCTCCGGCTCCACGATGTTAGGCCGCAGGGCGATCAGAGATACGACCCGCAAAACAATCGCATCTCCGGCAAGGTAAGAGATTGAAAAAAAGTATCTCCTGACCCGCTGTCCACCCCCACATAAAACAAATAAGAGAATATTAACACAAACATTTAAAACCTACCAAAAAGAACAAAAAAAGTTCAAAAAGGACAGACAGACTTTGGGTGAGGATGCCATTGTGTGGCGCCCCCCTAAAAAATAATTCAGTAGTAATTTTAGAAACTAAGGTGGAGGTCAAGTCAAGTCAAGTCAATTTTATTTGTATAGCACATTTAAAAACAACCCACGTTGACCAAAGTGCTGTACATCTGATTAGGTACTAAGGAAAAAAATGAGTCTGCAGTATTAAGTGAGTATTAGGTGAGTCTGCAGTATTAAGTGAGTATTAGGTGAGTCTGCAGTATTAAGCAAGCAGATAGAAAGTAACTGGATGTGCTCCTTTCCTTTGGCCTACACTCTATCATAGACATTACTTCTATTCCCCTGACTCTCAGTCTGAAGATGGGGTCTCGACCCGGAACGTCACCTATTCCTTTTCTCCAGTGGTGCAGCCTGTCCCATTGAGTTACTTCAGTTTTTTGTGTCTATCTTCCTTCTACGGTTCATTTCTCACTTTTCAAGTTATGGCGAAGAGTCCATGACTGAAGATGCCAACACTATTCCTCCCCTCAGTCTACCGTCGTGTGCTTCCAACATTTTTTGTTTTTGGTTTTGCGGTTCCAGCATTTGAAGTTCTACGCTCTAATTACAATACACTTCACTGCCACTTCTCTTCCAGAATACTCAACTTGAAGTTGTTCTGCTCTTCTCTTCAGTGAGATTTCTGTCCTTCTCTCAAATTTATTCCACGTAGAGTCATATCATATCATATCATATATATACAGCCGGAAACAGGCCTTTTCGGCCCACCAAGTCCGTGCCGCCCAGCGATCCCCGTACATTAACACTATCCTACACCCACTAGGGACAATTTTTACATTTACCCAGCCAATTAACCTACATACCTGTACGTCTTTGGAGTGTGGGAGGAAACCGAAGATCTCGGAGAAAACCCACGCAGGTCACGGGGAGAACGTACAAACTCCTTACAGTGCAGCACCCGTAGTCAGGATCGAACCTGAGTCTCCGGCGCTGCATTCGCTGTAAAGCAGCAACTCTACCGCTGCGCTACCGTGCCGCCCTAGTCCAACTGAAGTTCTACACTTCGCACTTTAGATCTGCTCGGGTATGCCCAAAATAACTTGTGTTTCGCTGACCACTTCTCTCATCGCATCCTGAGATACATAGTTGACGTCGGGCACTGACACTGATCCACTCTTGACCTCTTATTAAAACAGCCTGGGATCACGAAATCTCAAATTGATTCTGTCCTGTGCTTCAGCAAAAAAACTTTTCCTCCTCTCTGTCAGATATCAAAGGATTGCAAACTTCAACAGCTCTTGAATTACAATAGAGCTCCACCTGATCCTATTCTCTCTTCACTATTTTCTAATCCAATCCTTCCCCCATTCCCAGCCCTTTTCGTGCTTGCATTATTCCTCTCAATTTTCATCTTTCTGATTTCAAATGATCAGACCTCAGAGGACGCCTCAGCTCCATTCTCCGATGAATTCTAAACCCAATGCGGTGTTGAGCTTCTCAGTCTTTGTTAGATTATTGTATTCGTGTTGGATATGTGGAACAGTCCTTGTTTTATTCAGGCTGCACCCCCGCTGTTACCTTAACATTCTTTGCACTCGCTTCCTGCATTCATGTGGAACCTGGTCCTTTCATTAACTATGCTGTCGGTTTTCACTTTGTTTTCACTTTCACATTGTCATGGAGACATAGAGTAAAAGAACAGCGTAGAAATAGACCCTTCAGCCCAACTTACCCACACCGACCAACATGACTCATCTACCACTAGTCCCATCAGCTTGCATTTGACCCATATCCCTTTAAATCCCTATCCATGTACCTGTCCACGTGTCTTTTAAACATTGCAATAGTACCTGCCTTAAGTACCTCCTCCGGCAACTCGTTCCATACACCCACCATCCTTTGTGTGAAAAAGTTACCCCTCAAGTTCCTATTAAATCTTTTCCTCCTCACCTTAAACCTGTGTCCCCTGGATTCCCCTACTCTGGGCAAGAGACTGTGCGTCTACCTGATCTATTCCTCACATAATTTTGTGCACCTCTATAAGATCATAAGATCACCCCTCATCCTCCTGCTAATCCACATAGAATATAGAACAGCACAGCACAGGAGCAGTCCCTTTAGCCCAAATTGACTAAGTTAGACATAATCCCAAATTAAGCTAATCCCTTCTGCCTCTGGTATCCATTACCCTCCATTCCCTGTAATGCACCTATTTAAAAACCTCAACCAGCACAGTCACGTTTACTTCCACCACCATCCCTAGCAGCGTCCTACCACACTCTGTGTAAAAAAACTTGCCCCCACACATCTCCTTTACACTTTCCCTCTTTGATCTTACAGCTAAGACCTTCTAGTATTTGACATCTCCACCTTGGGAGAAAGGTTCTAAATGCCTTCCCTATCTATACTTCTCATAGATTTATACATTTCTGTCAGGTCTTCCCTTCATCTCTGATGCTCCACAGAAAACAATCACAATTTGTCCAATCTCTCATAGGTAATACCCTCGAATCCAGGCACCATCTTGCTAACCCTCTCCTGCAGCCTCTCCACGGCCTCCCATGATGTTCCTGCAATGGGGTAATCAGAACAGCACACGATATTCCAAATGCACCTTGTAGCAAAGTTTTATAAAGCTCCAACATATCTTCCTGACTCCAATTACCCTTTGCTTCCAGTTGCCTGTTGCCATAATTTCCCACCCATTTTCACCTACACTGTTTGCAACGGTGCCCAATATAATTTGAAGGAATGAGTTTTCTTGATCTGCCAAAGTTTGTGCCCAAGGCACTCCCAATGAAGGCAAACTTGCCAAAGACCTTCTTTACCACACTGTCCACCTGACTCATCACTTTTAGGGAGCCGTGCAACTGTATTCCCAAAACACAAAATGCTTGAGTAACTCAGCAGGTCAGGCAGCATCTCTGGAGGATATGGATGGACGACGCTTCGGGTCGGGACCCTTCCTCAGGCTGATTGTAGGGGGAAGGAAGAAAGCTAGATGAGAGGAGGGGCAGGACAAACCCTGATAGGTACTATAGGGATACTGGTGAGGGGGGGTTTTGACAAGTAGATAGTTGGATAAAGGTCAGAGAAAAAAAAACAGGTGTGAGACAAATGAGTTGCAAATTGCGAAGCTAGAGGAAGGAATGTAGGTGGAAGGGGAGGAGTAGGGGAGAAATTGGTGTGAGTCCATGTGGGGCACAGGGGAGAGAGGCTTCACTCATCCTGAGGGGTTGGGGAGGAGGGGGGGGAGAAAACTGGAAAAGAGATGGGGTAGGACAATGCCTGGCAGGTAATGGGTGGATACTGGTGAGGAGGGGTTGGTTGATAGGCAGATGGTTGGACAAAGGACAGAGATGAAAAGAAAAACGGAAGGTGTGAGCCAAATTGATAGCAGGGTTGTGAATTGTGAAGCTAGAGGAGGGAATGTAGGCATGTACAATTGAGATGAGTTGATCTTGGCATCATGTTCAGCACAGGTGGGTTGAAGGGCCGCTTCCTGTGCTTTATTCTGTGTTCGACAATTCCATTCTGCTGCATTCATTGCTCAAGCCATTAGCAAATAAAAGAACAACAATTACTGCAAGAGCATCTGGCTCTTAATTAATCACAAACCTGAATTTTAAATACCAGAAAGAATGGCACATTTGAGTAAACATGTTTAGGTAGAGCCATATGTGTATTAACCTTTCAAACAAGATGGAAACAATGTGCTGTGTTATTCCTTTTTTGCATCCAGGAGAGAGAACATAATCTGATGCAGCAAAGGCTAAGGAGCTGTATGCTATCAGTCTAGTTATGTGCTACTTGTACCCATGAGACTCAGGATATGACTGTAACACAACTTGCCATTAGCACAATGGTGTTGCTGGTGTATAGAGAGATGTGAGTTTCAGTATTTTACATTAGTCTCCCAACTGCACTAGATCAAAACTTGTGAGATTGCTTTTAGTGAAATATTCATTATCACTGGGACTGAACACTTTTTAAAAAAATCATAAATCCTGCCCTAAATGAAGTTAGGTTTAGAAGTTCAAACTTGCAAAAGACTATATCCCAGGATTTATGCTGCCTTGGTATAGGCTGAGGTACAATAAAGTGCGAGCTGGAATATAACTCAGCTCCACCAAATGTATTTTGCACCACACAGAGTCCTACCTCAGATTAGTTTCTCTCATTACAATGGGAACATTTATCTCTCTGCTGATTTACTAAACTGCACTGCCACCATTAGCTCTGTATTGAAATAGATGAAAGCAGGGAACTCCAGAGTACAGATAGACATTCAGTGCTATTGTGATTGAAAAAACGGTTTTATTCATGACAATACGCTACAGAGCATATTTTCTTCTTATGGTGAGAGACTTAAGCGAGCATTTATTGCCAGAATAGATGGTCTGAAGAAGGGTCTCGACCTGAAATGTCACCCATTCCTTCTCTCCCGAGATGCTGCCTGTCCTGCTGAGTTATTCCAGCTTTTTGTGTCTATCTTCGGTTTAAACCAGCAACAGCAGTTCCTTGCTACGCATTTATTGTCAAACTGTAGCTGGCCTTGAAAAGGTGGGCAAGATGGAGCCTGTGGTGACATGTTGCAAGCAGCACAACGGAAAATAATTAGATATAGCAGTTCTGAGCTTACCTGGATAAAAGAAATAGCAATATTGTTTACAGAGTACTATGTTTTCATATTCTGTTGTGCTGCTGCAAGTAAGGATTTTATTGTTCTATCTGGAATATATGACAATAAAACACTCTTGATTATTAAAAGTGCAATGGTCTTCCCAAACAACCATCAAGCTATTGAACACTACGAGCTCCAACTAAACTACGAACTATGAACTACGAACTGCCTTGGTTGCACTAGGGACTTGAGGGTTTTGTTTTTATTTTTGCACTATATTGTTAATTTTGTTTTTTCTTTACTTCTTTTAGTTACTAAAATATAAGATGAAGATTGTTTATTACAATCTCTACTGTGTTTACATTTCTGTTGTGCAACAAGAAGTTCAAGAAGAAGTTCTGGTTCAAGAACCAGAGGATGTAGGTTTACGGTGAGAGGGGAGAGATGCACGGGCATCAGTGGTTATGGGGAGAAGGCAGGAAAATGGGGTTTGGAGGGAGAGATAGATCAGCCATGATTGAATGGCGGAGTAGACTTGATGGGCCAAATGGCTTAATTCTGCTCCTTTCACTTTTGACCTTATGTATCATATCATCATATCATATATATACAGCCGGAAACAGGCCTTTTCGGCCCACCAAGTCCGTGCCGCCCAGTGATCCCCGTACGTTAACACTATCCTACACCCACTAGGGACAATTTTTACATTTACCCAGCCAATTAACCTACATACCTGTACGTCTTTGGAGTGTGGGAGGAAACCGAAGATCTCGGAGAAAACCCACGCAGGTCACGGGGAGAACGTACAAACTCCTTACAGTGCAGCACCCATAGTCAGGATCGAACCTGAGTCTCCGGCGCTGCATTCGCTGTAAAGCAGCAACTCTACCGCTGCGCTACCGTGCAGGAACTTGAAGGGCAACGTTTTCACACAAACAGTGGTGGGTATATGGAACAAGCTGCCAGAGGAGGTAGTTGAGGCAGGTACTATCACAACATTTAAAAGGCATTTGGACAGGTAAATGGATAGGAGGATATGCGCCAAACGCAGGCAGGTGGGTATAATGTAGATGCTGCCCCTTGGTCAGCATGGGCAAGTTGGGCTGAAAGGCATGTTTCCATGATGCATGACTCTACGACTCCACAAGCCAAGATTGTAATGAATGGTGGAGCTCTGTGGGCAGGCCCAACAGTTCATTCCTGTTCTATTGCAGATAATTGCATTAGCTTCCTAACCCAGAAAAAAGATGAGCAACACATTTGTTTCTCCATTGACTAATATCCTGGGTGTTACTGATATGCACTTGCTAATAATGCAAACAGCTACCTTCTCAAAAAGACATCTCTCCTTCTATTAGCAGGCAGACTGCGAGGACTATGATCACAATTTTGCTTGCCAGTTTCTCTGATTGCTCAAGACTCATTTTTTTACTCACTGCCAAGACGGATTTATATCTTTTGTTTCCTTACACTTTGTAGAATACTGTAACACTGCATGGCATTATTACCAACCTGCTAGATGACAACAATTAACAGTTTCACAGTGACAAGCTGAAACCATTCAAATCCAGCACTGATGATGTGGCTGTCAGATGCACATATAATTCTCTGCCACAGAAGGTAGTTGAGGCCAGTTCATTGGCTATATTTAAGAGGGAGTTAGATGTGGGCCTTGTGGCTAAAGGGATCAGGGGATATGGAGAGAAGGCAGGTACGGGATACTGAGTTGGATGATCAGCCATGATCATATTGAATGGCGGTGCAGGCTCGAAGGGCCGAATGGCCTACTCCTGCACCTATTTTCTATGTTTCTATAACATTAACATGATGGATATATGCCATGATACCAGAGATCAGAACCACAAATGACACCGGGATGAAAGTGATAGATAGATCCTGGTTAAATCATGTGTACCTGGTGAGAATACTAAAAAAAGGTCACATTGATGTAGCCTCAAGAGATGCTCAGGATTGTAAGTTTGGCTTCAGGTAACTTTTGAGCGAAGTTAGGTTTGCATGGTGGCGCAGCGGTGGAGTTGCTGCTTTACAGCACCAGAGACTCGAGTTCGATCCTGACTTACGGGTGTTTATCTGTATGGAGTTTGTACGCTCTCCCCGTGATCTACGTGGGTTTTCTCCGAGATCTCAGGTTTCCTCCCACATTCCAAAGATGTACAGGTTTGCAGGTTAATTGGCTTGGTAAAATTGTAAATTGTCCCTCGTGTGTGTAGGATAGTGTTATTGTGCGGGTGGGCGCAGACTCGGTGGGCTCAAGGGCCTATTTCCGCACTGCATCTCCAAAATAAACTAAACTGACCTAAACTGAAGTTAAGATAGCCATCAACGCTAGTTAATATAGTCATTTGAGTGATAACATAGCAACCAAAGCCAGATTTAGTAAGAAATGCATGGTGAATATCTGCCGGTGGTCAGTTGGTCGGTGATGACCCTTGGCAGGACACTGAGCGGAGAGTTTGGGAGGTCAGAGAAGTTGCTATTTGAAGACATTCAGGGACTGCTCATCCAATTATCATCTTCTTTGTCATATTAACACAATGTGGCAACAGGTTGTTAATGGACGTTTCATTCAAGGTTTAATTTTTTTTTAATTGTAATTTTGTCGATAACCATGCTTATTGGCGTATTGCTTTCATGAGATTATTTTATACTCAAATTATTTATTTTAGAAACGAAAGTTGAATTCCTTTAAATGTGGGATTCAAAATATACCCCAAGAGATTTGGCAATCTTAATCCGTTTATCTCGAGGTTTGGGTTCTCCCTCTTAAACTAACAGTGGTGACGGCATGGTTGGAGAAATAAAGTGGCTCTTGTGGAAGAAATCCTTGCGCAGCAGATGTTAAGGGATTAATGGAGTGCTCCTCTTCATCCAAGGTATTAGAGATAAACTGCTCCTGAGACTGAGCATCTGTTAATCTTCATGAATGCAACAACTCACCAGAAAGGTCTGAGACAAATTAACATTACCAGCACCATGCAACAGCAATGTTTTATGATAATGCAAGCAGATTATTAAATATTGAATTGTGCTACTATTTAATAAAGCAACTGTGTTCTTTTTTTGGGTTGTAGCTTCCTCGGTTGCTAAACCGAGGAAATGGTACAGTGTTGGAGGATTATTTTTTTCAGGAGAATCTCGTTAAATCAGAGCCCTACTTAGGTAGATGTCAAAGGTTCCTCGTTACCTTATTCAATTCTCCTGATTTTTAGGTTAGAGTTTAGTTTAGAAATACAGCGTGGAATCACTACCTGTGCCGACCAGTGATCATCCCGTACACTCGCACTATCCAACACACTTGGGGCAATATACAATTTTTACTGAAGCCAAATTAAGCGACAAACCTGCACATCTTTGGAGTGTGGGAGGAAACTGGAACACCTGGAGAAAACCCATGCGGTCACGAGGAGAACGTACAAACACTGTACAGACATCACCCGTAGTCAGGATCAAACCTGGGTCTCTGGCACTAGATGGCAGCAACTCCACCGCTATCATCATATCATATCATATCATATCAAGATTCAAGATTCAAGATATCTTTATTTGTCATCCAAAAAACAAGTTTTTTGGACGAAATTTCGTCACCCACAGTCCAACAATAAGAGCAATAAAATAAGCAAATTACACAACCCCAACCAACACAAAACCTGTTTCTGTGATGTATATCATATATATACAGCCGGAAACAGGCCTTTTCGGCCCTCCAAGTCCGTGCCGCCCAGTGATCCCCGTACATTAACACTATCCTACACCCACTAGGGACAATTTTTACATTTACCCAGCCAATTAACCTACATACCTGTACGTCTTTGGAGTGTGGGAGGAAACCGAAGATCTCGGAGAAAACCCACGCAGGTCACGGGGAGAACGTAGAAACTCCTTACAGTGCAGCACCCGTAATCAGGATCGAACCTGAGTCTCCGGCGCTGCATTCGCTGTAAAGCAGCAACTCTACCGCTGTGCCACCATGCTGCCCACAAATGTCGTATGGATTGTGTGGGTTGTGTGATCGTTATGGATGTTGGATGTCGTAACCAAGATTTATTCCTCAACTATCATTTATCATTTATAATAATAATATTATTATTTTGTGTTGTTTGGTGATATTTATTGTGTGAAGATTAGCTGCCATGTATTCTGTATTATACCAGCGCCTTCTCTTTGGAAGCAGAAAGCAGCCTGTAAAACATCCAAGACATCTTCTGACAATTTAATTCAAGAGCTACAAGTCATATTGCACACTGCAACATTTCTGCATACCATCTGACAAGAAGCCGCTTCAGTGTGTAGATCATTATATAACGACAAAACTGGGTGATTTGTACATTACTTGATATTCTTGTTGGTATGTCTGTGCACATGATGTGTGTAGATCACAATACACAGGCGTTGCAAATCCCCATAAAACACTTTTTTTGAGATTGTCATACTGTCACTTTGAGATTGTCGTAGAGTCATAGAGTCACATAGCACAGAAACAGGTTCTTCAGCCCAACTCGTCCATGCCAACCAAGCTGCCCAACCCGAGTTAGTCCTAGTTGCCTGCATTTGGCCCATTTCTCTCTAAACCTTTCCTATCCATGCACTTGTTTGACAGTGGTGGGTATACGTGGAACAAGCTTCCAGAGAAGGTGGATGAGGCAGGTACAATAGCACCATTTAGAAAACATTTGGACAGGTACACAAATAGGAAAGGTTAGAGGAAAATAGGCCAAACACAGGCAAGTTGAGAGGACTAGCTTAGATGGGACATGTTGGGAAGCATGGACTAGTTGGGCTGAAGGTCCTGTTGCTGCTTAGGATGGAATTGCAGATGCTGGTTTGTATTGAAGATAGAAACAAAATGCTGGAGTAAATCAGCAGGTCAGGCAGCATCTCCGGAGAAAAGGTATAGGCGATGTATTGGGTTGGAAACCTTCTTCGGAATGTTTCTCTGCTGTTTGTATCTATGACTCTATACATTTACTTTGGTAATGTTCAATATTTTCTCCCCTTTTACTTCCCTTGGGTGATTGTTTCTCGAGGGTTTGCACTGGCCTAGAGACAGTAGTCTCATCAAGGGAATGCTTTTTCCTCTCTGGATGAGGAAGCGGAGTGTCATGCCAATTCAACGCCTCTATAAGCTAACTAAGCATTCCCCGACTGCATGGGGAATGTAAACTCTCGCCATGAGTGGCAACAGCCTGAGTTAACTGGTTGGGGATCAAAGGCGACTAGATAGTCAGAATGCCAGTGGTGCAAGTGCAAATACTGTCCTCTTCAGAGAGAACAGCTGATTATTGAGCCACCGAACCACAGGCACTCTCTCAGGTCAAGGCATCAGATTACCCTTCACTCCGGTGGAGACAGAAACTAAACCGTACAAAACAAAGAACCAAATAAAGAACAAAGAAACAAAAAACACCATGTTGGTGCAGCGGTAGAATTGCTGCCTTGCAACGCCAGAGACCTGGGTTCAATCCTGATGACGGGTGCTGCCTCTACAGAGTTTGTATGATCTCCCCGTGACCTGCGTTGGTTTTCTCCAGGAAGCTCCGGTTCCCTCCCACACTCCAAAGACGTACAGATTTGTAGCCTAATTGGCTTGGCATAAATATAAATAGTCCCTGGTGTGTGTAGGATAGTGTTAAGGTGCGGGGATCACTGGTTGGTGCAGACCCGGTGGGTTGAAGGGCCTGTTTCTGTGCTAATTCTCTAAACTAAACTAAACTAAACTGCAGATGCCAGTTTAACCAAAGGTAGAAGCAAAGTGCTGGAGTAACTCAGTGGGTCAAGCATCATCTTTGGAGACAAAGGATAGGTGATATTTTGGGTCGGGACATTTCTTCAGACTGAAAATTGGGGAGTGGGGGGGGAAGGGCTGGAGACGAGAAAAGACCAGGACAAATCAGGCAACAAATTACCTTAGGCAGTGTGGTGTCCTATTAGGCCAATTGCTAGCTAGGGAAAAAAAACCTGCAGATGCTGGTTTAAATCGAGTATAAACACAAAATGCTGGAGTAACTCAGCGGGACAGGCAGCATCTCGGGAGAGAAGGAATGGGTGACGTTTCGGGTCGCGACCCTTCTTGAGTCTGAAGGAGGGTCTCGACCCGAAACGTCACCCATTCCTTCTCTCCCGAGATGCTGCCTGACCCGCTGAGTTACTCCAGCATTTTGTGCCTACATTCTGTTGGCAAGGGAAGGTGTGATCCCAAGAGGAATACATTGTGGTGAACTGTGGAACTGGTTAAACGACTAGGGTGGAGGTAGGGGGGGGGGGGGGGGGGGGGCATAGGGGGACGAGAGGGGATTGTTAATAGAAGTTACTTAAATTTAGAGAATTCAACATTTGTCCCGCTGAGCGGGACAAGCTACCCAAGCTACCCAAGAGAAACATGAGGTGCTGTTCCTCCAATTAAACCACTGCCCTTACCGCCTCAAGAGCTGTTCCAACGGTTAAATTAGCACCAGGATGACACTCAACTAGACCATGCTAGCTGCTGCCTGTGCCGTGCTGGCTTCAACCTTATCCTGCTCAGCAGAGAGCAACTCTTGGCTAGCTTTTTGATGAATGCAATAAGGTTCCACGGCAGCACACTGACTTAGTGCAGCCCCCAGCTGTGACGCCATGGAAGCTAACTGCTGTGGGCTAGAAGTCATTCATTACCTCCTTGTTGGCAGGGTTGAGTTCTGGACTGAACTCAAAGCCCTGTAAAGAGAATAAATTCCTAGCCCGTCCAACCTCTCCCTGTAACCCAGTCCCTCAAGTCCTGGCAACATCCTCATAAATCTTCTCTGCACTCTTTCCAGTTTGACGACTTCCTTCCTATAGCAGGGTAGCCAAAACTGAACACAACACTCCAAATGTGGCTTCACCAATGTTTTGTGCACAGTAAACATAACATCCCAACATCTGTACTCAAGACTCTGTCTGATGTGAACTTCGAGGGTGGCAAGGTGGTGCAGTGATAGAGTTGCTGCCTTACAGCGCTTACAGCATCAGAGACCCGGGTTCGATCCCGACTAGGGATGCTGTCTGTACAGAGGTTGCACATTGTCCCCATGACCACAAGAGTTTACTCTGGATCTCAGGTTTCCTCCCACACTCCAAAGACGTACAGGTTTGTTGGGTAATTGGCTTGATATAAGTGTAAAATTGCCCTTAGTGTGTGTAGGATAGTATTAATATGCAGGGATCGCTGGTCAGTGCGGACTCGGTGGGCCGAAGGGCTTGTTTCTATGCTGTATCTCTAAATTAAACGAAACCAGCATTTGCAGTTCTTTCCTACAACACTGTGCCCATTTGTTCCTGACAAACCGGGAGATTAGACCAAGTGCTGGGAGCGGCCTCCCAACACTGGGTTTAAGCTCCCGTTTGTCAAACACTTTAACTCCCCCTCCCATTCTCACACTGACCTTTCTGTCCTGAGCCTCCTCCACAGTCAGAGTGAGGCCCAACGCAAAACGGATGAACAGCACTTCATATTTCGTTTGGGCAGCGATATGAATCGTGATTTCTCTAACTTCAAGTAACCCTTGCTCCGTTCCTCCCCCACCCTTGTTCTCCAACTAGTTTCACTGTCCTCCTGATTAATTTTACTGTTTGTATGCCTCATTGTCATCTTCCCCTCAGCCAATAATAAAACATTCTACATTTCCTTAATCATCATCATAAGGTCATAAGTGATAGGAGCAGAATCAGGCCATTCGGCCCATCAAACCTACTCTGCCATTCAATTATGCCTGATCTATCTCTCCCTCCTAATCCTATTCTCCTGCCTTCTCCCCATTACCCCTAACCCATCTGCTTTGATCTGTCCTTTTCACACCTCACATGTTCTTTATACCTTTCCAGATACCTCAGTATCCCCCCTCCCCTGACTCTCAGTCTGAAGAAGTGTCTCGACTCGAAACATCACCCATTCCTTCTCTCCAGAGATGCCACCTGTCCCGCTGATTTGCTCCAGTATTTTGTGTCTATCTTCAGGGTTTAAGCTTCTCTCTTTTGTTCTCCATCTTAACACCTTGGATATAGAGGTTTGTTCTATTGAACCTGGGTCCTGCTCTCTCTGCAGCCGAAGATCTGTGGCAGACAATTAACCACAGTGTTCCAGGGAAAATTTTCAGCATTGGTTTAGAAACATAGAAACATGGAAAATAGGTGCAGGAGTAGGCCATTCGGCCCTTCGAGCTAGCACCGCCATTCAATATGATCATGGCTGATCTTCCTAAATCAGTATCTCGTTCCTGCTTTCTCCCCATATCCCTTGATTCCATTAGCCCTAAGAGCTATATCGAACTCTCTCTTGAAAACATCCAGTGAATTGGCCTCCACTGTCTTCTGTGGCAGAGAATTCCACAGATTCACAACTCACTGGGTGAAAATGTTTTTCTTCATCTCAACCCTAAATGGGCTACTCCTTATTCTTAAACTGTGACCCCTGGTTCTGGACTCCCCCAACATTGGGAACATTTTTCCTGCATCTAGCCTGACCAATCACTTAAGAGTATTATATGTTTCTATAAGCTCCCCTCTCATCCTTCTAAATTCCAGTGAATATAAGCCCAGTCGATCCATTCTTTCATCATATGTCAGTCCCGCCATCCTGGGAATTAACCTGGTGAACCTACGCTGTACTCCCTCAATAGCAAGAATGTCCCTCCTCAAATTAGGAGACCAAAACTGCACACAATACTCCAGGTGTGGTCTCACCAAGGCCCTCAGCAGTAGGATCTCCTTGCTCCTATACTCAAATCTGAGTTTATTTGAGAACTATGTCAAGCTTAAGAGCTGGAGCGCTATCATCTTTTACCACGGGAAGAGATTTCACGGGTCCCCCCACAGACACTCAATGTACAGTAATGTACAATAAAAACCAACTCATTTGAACCACTCTCCTGCAAAGATAAGGTGAACCACTTCTTTGCACTCACCAGAATGAAAAGCACCATTTTATCGTCTGCATTTATGAGACGATAAATTTTAAACCCGGTTTGTTTTCTTTTACTTGAATTTAAGAAAATTACCGAAAAATAAAATTCACAAGAAATTAAATAGAATGTAACTTCATTTAACCACTAATAATATCCCTCAGCGTGAATGCTAATATGGTCTTGAAATTGTGTCCAATATTAAAAGTAAATATTAAATATAATATAGCCCATTCTGCAGTAGGCCACAGTTTGAGGGCTCAGTTCTACTTGAAACAAATAATCCATCCTTTCAAGCACAACTATTGGTACAACTCCTGAGGTTAACCAGCCAAGGAAGCAAAAGAGTTAAATGATTTTTACAACATAAACCATATACATCTGAAATATTTCTTTATCTCTGATGTGAGGAAACGAAACAACCCCAGTATGTGAAACACAAAGTGCCGGAGGAACCCAGTGGTTCAGGCAGCATCTGTGAAGGGATTGGGCAGACGATGTTTTGCGTCAAAACCCTTCTCCAAATTGTCCATTCCCTCCACAGATGATGCCGAACTCGCTGAGTTCCTCCAGCATAGAGTCATAGAGTCACACAGCATGGAAACAGGTCCTTCAGCCCAACTTACCCACACTGGCCAACATGTCCCAGCTACACTAGTCCCACCTGTCTACGTTTGGCCAATATGCCTCCAAAGCCGTCCTATCCATGTACCTGTCCAACTGTTTCTTAAACTTTGGGATAGTCCCAGCCTCAACTACCTCCTCTCAGCAGCGCATTCCATCCACCCACCATCTTTTGTGTTAAAACGTTACCCCTCAGATTCCTATTAAATCTTTTCCCCTTCATCTTAAACTTATGTCCTCTGGTCCTCGATTCCCCTACACTGGGCAAGAGACTCTGTGCATCTACCTGATCTATTCCTCTCATGGTTTTTATACACTAAAAGATTGGCCCTCACCCTCATGCGCTCCAAGGAATAGAGTCCAAGAGAGCCCAAGAAAACACTTTGTGTTTTTGCTCATGATTTCAGCACCTGTATTTTCTTATGTCTTCATGTATGTGCAAATGTGGTTGAAAATCCAAAGGACGCCTTAAAGGAAAGTAATTTGATGACTTATTTCAAAACAGAGGACCACAGAATTTATTGTTCCAATTTTTGGTCATCCATTCTGGCTTTTCAATTAAATCTATTTCCCTCTCCTCATTCATTGCCACCCGCTCTCCGCTCTATACTCTTCCAATGTCTTTGACCGTCAGTCAAGATAATTATTTGCCGGAAACCTAGTTGAAAAAAAGTATCAAAAATGAATGAGTTCCTCAATGTAATGAACTGACAATCAATTTTTACTTTTTGAATATTTAGCAAAATCAAATCAAATACCTGTTCATTAACATGCACCTAATCATTTCATTGGGACTTTGGCAAACATGGTAACTTTGTTCTAAAGAGATCAAAGCATCCAAGGAATAACATAATAAAATTTGCTTTTGCAGTCATTGTTGATTAAATCTAAATTTTAACTGTGGACAAATATTGTAAACCTTACTTCACAGAACGTAACCTATTTTCTTCTGCAAATGTTTGTTCTTGAAATGTTGATTTTAATTTAAAAAGCCAGTCGTGAACATCCCAACCGCAAAGTATATGGTTTCTTCACTAATTTCCTCTCTGATACTTAAAAGCGGAATAAACATAAAGAAGAACAAGTTAAAAACAGATTAAGTACAAATGGAATTAAAGACAAATAAAACGTTCATTTCCTTGATCATGTCAAGAGAAAAGCTTTGAAGATTAGTTGCAACAATATTAATTAGATGTGCAGCATCGGATATTTGCGCACAGAGACGGTTATCTCTTAATCTATTTAATAAATAAATCTTTGGAGGAAGGGATGCCTTGTTTTGCCCTATGAACTTTGCACATTAAACATCATCATAAACCAAACAGTACCAGTCCACAAAATATCACAATTTTGAATTATTAATTAAGCTAAATCTTCTAAGCACAGATGTGGCATTGTCCAACAATTGTGTGCAAGTTATTTAGCCCTTAGTTCCGTTGCACAGATATTTCCCGAACCCTTTAAAGTTTTCTTGAGTTTCCCTTAAAAGAAGTACTATGATTTCTGCTTCCACCATAGTTCTTGGGTAGTCCAGAGTGGAATATTCTTAATCATTTTACCTGAAATCAAGGAGGAGAGTAACCAAATAAAATGGAAATATAGATTGTGACAACAACATGCATTTCCCCAGATGGCAAAGCCATTGTTGGCACATGTGACCAAAGGTGTAGATAGAGTGGGGATTTGGGGAATATATGGGTCAGCACCACAGTGAATTTTTCTGGTGTCTTTTTCTGTTGCAACTGATTTTTGGGACTACTGCACAAAATTTCATAATAGACCTTTAAAGGCTATTATGAGGTTACTAACAATTATGTGGTGATGCCCAGAACTTGCAAAGCTATTGAGAGAGCCATTTCCTCAGGTCAAACCCCCACCCACCCCCAAAAAAAGCAGATAGTGGAAATGTGGCATTCTCTGTTTTTATTTCTTCCAGCCCGCGGGTGGCGCAGTGGTGGAGTTGCTGCCTTACAGCTCTTGCAGCGCCGGAGACCCGGGTTCGATTCCGGCTATGGGTGCTGTCAGTACGGAGTTTGTACGTTCTCCCCGTGACCCTGTGGGTTTTCTCCGAGATCTTTGGTTTCCTCCCACACTCTAAAGACGTACAGGTTTGTAGGTTACTTGGCTTGGTATTAGTGTAAATTGTCCATAGTTGTGTGTAGGATAGTGTAAATGTGTGGGGATCGCTGGTCGGTGTGGACCCTTCTTCAGACTGATGTCAGGGGGGCGGGACAAAGGAAGGATATAGGTGGAGACAGGAAGATAGAGGGGGATAGAGGGATTGATTAGTATAGGTGTCAGAGGTTATGGGGAGAAGGCAGGAGAATGGGTTTAGGAGGGAGAGATGATTGAATGGCGGAGTAGACGTGATGGGCCGAATGGCCTAATTCTACTCCAACACTTATGACCTTATGACCTGAGTCTCTGGGAGCAACTAGCCTAATGTTTTCAGCTGAATAAACATATGTTGCAGAATCTCAATGGGAAAAGAACCAACTCCTTATTACTGTGTAAAGGAAGGAACTGTAGATGGCGGTTTATACCAAAGATAGACTCAAAGTGCTGGAGTAACTCAACGGGTCAGGCAGCATCTCTGGAGAAAAAGGGTAAGAGCCTGTTGTGTGATTTAAACTGGGGGGGGGGGGGGTTAAATTCTGCCACCTCTTGTCCCTATAGATTTATTAATCACAGAGATAATTTTAGAAAGAAAAACTTCTGTTTTTAAATTATGCCACAGGAAATTACCTGGCAAAATATAGAGACACAAGGAACTCCAGATGTTGGAATCTTGAGCAAAACACAAAATACTGGATGAACACAACAGGTCAGGTAGCATCTGTGGAGGGAAGGGAATAGACAGATGACTTTTCAGGTCAGGACCCTTCTTCGACTCATACAGCAAACATATATGATGGACACAAAATGCTGGAGTAACTCAGTGGGTCAGGCAGCATCGCCTGGAGAAAAGGAATAGGTGACGGTCTGAGACTGGTCTGAGTCTGAAGAAGGGTCTCGACCGGAAACGTAACCCATTCATTTTCTCCAAAGATGCTGCCTGTCCCACAGAGTTACTCCAGCATTTTGTGTCTATCTGCAGTTCCTTCCTGCACATTGCAGAATATAGTAAGTTACCAAAAACATTTGTACTTACAACTGACTATTGTTAATCACTAGCTGAATTAGATGCTTAATTTAACCTGTTGGAGAGCACAGCAATCACTTTTGTAAAAACTGGTAACAAATGTTATTATAAAGACCGATTATAAATGACTTGACATGACTGTGAACATGATGCAATGATACAAAAACATATTTAAAATCATGTTTTACAGTTGCATGGTCGGCCAATTTCATCAAAACAAGAGACACTCAGGAATTGACTGTGCAATGTTCTTGTACACCACTAGCAAGATTGCTGTAGCCTTCGCTCATGTACATATAATGTTATTTCCTTACAGTACCACAAATATTAACAAACAATCTGCAGGAGGAACTCAGCGGGTCGAGCAGAAGCTGAAATGGACAGTGGATATTCTAGGTGAATTGCACTGAGAGTGGAGGGGAGAGAGTCAGGATCAAGCCAGTTTTGGAGGCTTACAGGGAGGGGTAGGGCAATAGCTGGCAAGTTGGCACGTTGGAATGGTGGTGCAGCGGTAGAGTTGCTGCCTTGCCACACCAGAGGCCTGGGTTTGATCCTGACTACAGGTGCCTGTCTGTACGGAGTTTGTACGTTCTCCCCGTGACCATGTGGATTTTCTCCGAGATCTTTGGTTTCGTCCCACACTCCAAAGACGTACAGGTTTATAGGTTAATTGGCTTGGTATGATTGTAAATTGTCGCCAGTGTGTAGGATAGTGTTAGCATGCGGGGATCGCTGGTCGGCGTGGACTCGGTGGGCCAAAGGGCCTGTTTCCATGCTGGATCTCTAAACTAAACTAAACTAAAAAGATGCATGCAGCTGAATAGGGGAGCTAGGTGGGGGGAGGGAAGGATGGAAGTAGCAGGCTGTGGATGATACATGGAAGCAACAAAGGGCTGCAGATGATAGAATCTGATCGGAAAGAAGATGAAGCATGGAACCAAATAAGGATGGTAGAGTATTAGAGTGATAGAGCATGGAAACAGGCCTTTCAGACGTCCATGCCAACCAAGATGCCCCATCTACACTGGTCCCACCTGTTCACATTTGCCTCATATCCCTCTAAATTTTCCAATCCATGTACCTGTCCTGACGGCTTTCAAACGTTCAGTATGGGAATGGGAAGAGGAATTAAATTGGCTTATAATTGAAAAGTTGCCTATCCATGTTTTCCAGAGATGTGGCCTGACCCATTGAGTTATCCCAGCACTTGCAATCAATGTGTGAAATCAATGAGCTCATTTATCTGCTCATTTGTGATCTTAAGATCCTAGTCAAATATTTTCTTTTCAGAATTAAATCTTCGGAGCTCATTATGCTGAAAGGAGTGAAAATGGATCTGAAACAGATAGTTTGTTAATGAGACATGCTAGTTGGAAAGTCCAGACTGATCATGCATTTTATTGTTCCAATTTTTGGTCATCCATTCTGGCTTTTCAATTAAATCTATTTCCCTCTCCTCATTCATTGCCACCCGCTCTCCGCTCTATACTCTTCCAATGTCTTTGACCGTCAGTCAAGATAATTATTTGCCGGAAACCTAGTTGAAAAAAAGTATCAAAAATGAATGAGTTCCTCAATGTAATGAACTGACAATCAATTTTTACTTTTTCAATATTTAGCAAAATCAAATCAAATACCTGTTCATTAACATGCACCTAATCATTTCATTGGGACTTTGGCAAACATGGTAACTTTGTTCTAAAGAGATCAAAGCATCCAAGGAATAACACAATAAAATTTGCTTTTGCAGTCAATGTTGATTAAATCTAAATTTAAACTGTGGACAAATATTGTAAACCTTACTTCACAGAACGTAACCTATTTTCTTCTGCAAATGTTTGTTCTTGAAATGTTGATTTTAATTAAAAAAGCCAGTCGTGAACATCCCAACCGCAAAGTATATGGTTTCTTCACTAATTTCCTCTCTAATACTTAAAAGCAGAATAAACATAAAGAAGAACAAGTTAAAAACAGATTAAGTACAAATGGAATTAAAGACAAATAAAACGTTCATTTCCTTGATCATGTCAAGAGAAAAGCTTTGAAGATTAGTTGCAACAATATTAATTAGATGTGCAGCATCGGATATTTGCGCACAGAGACGGTTATCTCTTAATCTATTTAATAAATAAATCTTTGGAGGAAGGGATGTCTTGTTTTGCCCTATGAACTTTGCACATTAAACATCATCATAAACCAAACAGTACCAGTCCACAAAATATCACAATTTTGAATTATTAATTAAGCTAAATCTTCTAAGCACAGATGTGGCATTGTCCAACAATTGTGTGCAAGTTATTTAGCCCTTAGTTCCGTTGCACAGATATTTCCCGAACCCTTTAAAGTTTTCTTGAGTTTCCCTTAAAAGAAGTACTATGATTTCTGCTTCCACCATAGTTCTTGGGTAGTCCAGAGTGGAATATTCTTAATCATTTTACCTGAAATCATGGAGGAGAGTAACCAAATAAAATGGAAATATAGATTGTGACAACAACATGCATTTCCCCAGATGGCAAAGCCATTGTTGGCACATGTGACCAAAGGTGTAGATAGAGTGGGGATTTGGGGAATATATGGGTCAGCACCACAGTGAATTTTTCTGGTGTCTTTTTCTGTTGCAACTGATTTTTGGGACTACTGCACAAAATTTCATAATAGACCTTTAAAGGCTATTATGAGGTTACTAACAATTATGTGGTGATGCCCAGAACTTGCAAAGCTATTGAGAGAGCCATTTCCTCAGGTCAAACCCCCACCCACCCCCAAAAAAAGCAGATAGTGGAAATGTGGCATTCTCTGTTTTTATTTCTTCCAGCCCGCGGGTGGCGCAGTGGTGGAGTTGCTGCCTTACAGCTCTTGCAGCGCCGGAGACCCGGGTTCGATTCCGGCTATGGGTGCTGTCAGTACGGAGTTTGTACGTTCTCCCCGTGACCCTGTGGGTTTTCTCCGAGATCTTTGGTTTCCTCCCACACTCTAAAGACGTACAGGTTTGTAGGTTACTTGGCTTGGTATTAGTGTAAATTGTCCATAGTTGTGTGTAGAATAGTGTAAATGTGTGGGGATTGCTGGTCGGTGTGGACCCTTCTTCAGACTGATGTCAGGGGGGCGGGACAAAGGAAGGATATAGGTGGAGACAGGGAGATAGAGGGATTGATTAGTATAGGTGTCAGAGGTTATGGGGAGAAGGCAGGAGAATGGGTTTAGGAGGGAGAGATGATTGAATGGCGGAGTAGACGTGATGGGCCGAATGGCCTAATTCTACTCCAACACTTATGACCTTATGACCTGAGTCTCTGGGAGCAACTAACCTAATGTTTTCAGCTGAATAAACATATGTTGCAGAATCTCAATGGGAAAAGAACCAACTCCTTATTACTGTGTAAAGGAAGGAACTGTAGATGGCGGTTTATACCAAAGATAGACTCAAAGTGCTGGAGTAACTCAACGGGTCAGGCAGCATCTCTGGAGAAAAAGGGTAAGCGCCTGTTGTGTGATTTAAACTGGGGGGGGGGGGGGGGTGTGGAGTTAAATTCTGCCACCTCTTGTCCCTATAGATTGACTTAATCACAGAGATAATTTCAGAAAGAAAAACCTCTGTTTGTTTTTAAATTATGCCACAGGAAATTACCTGGCAAAATATAGAGACACAAGGAACTCCAGATGTTGCAATCTTGAGCAAAACACAAAATACTGGATGAACACAACAGGTCAGGTAGCATCTGTGGAGGGAAGGGAATAGGCAGATGACGTTTCAGGTCAGGTCCCTTCTTCGACTCATACAGCAAACATATATAATGGACACAAAATGCTGGAGTAACTCAGTGGGTCAGGCAGCATCACCTGGAGAAAAGGAATGGGTGACGGTCTGAGACTGGTCTGAGTCTGAAGAAGGGTCTCGACCGGAAACGTAACCCATTCATTTTTCTCCAGAGATGCTGCCTGTCCCACAGAGTTACTCCAGCATTTTGTGTCTATCTGCAGTTCCTTCCTACACATTGCAAAATATAGTAAGTTACCAAAAACATTTGTACTTACAACTGACTATTGTTAATCACTAGCTGAATTAGATGCTTAATTTAACCTGTTGGAGAGCACAGCAATCACTTTTGTAAAAACTGGTAACAAATGTTATTTTAAAGACCGATTATAAATGACTTGACATGACTGTGAACATGATGCAATGATACAAAAACATATTTAAAATCATGTTTTACAGTTGCATGGTCGGCCAATTTCATCAAAACAAGAGACACTCAGGAATTGACTGTACAATGTTCTTGTACACCATTGTAAATGCACTAGCAAGATTGCTGTAGCCTTCGCTCATGTACATATAATGTTATTTCCTTACTGTACCACAAATATTAACAAACAATCTGCAGGAGGAACTCAGCGGGTCGAGCAGAAGCTGAAATGGACAGTGGACATTCTAGGTGAATTGCACTGAAAGAGTGGAGGGGAGAGAGTCAGGATCAAGCCAGTTTTGGAGGCTTACAGGGAGGGGTAGGGCAATAGCTGGCAAGTTGACACGTTGGAATGGTGGTGCAGCGGTAGAGTTGCTGCCTTGCCACACCAGAGGCCTGGGTTTGATCCTGACTACAGGTGCCTGTCTGTACGGAGTTTGTACGTTCTCCCCGTGACCATGTGGATTTTCTCCGAGATCTTTGGTTTCATCCCACACTCCAAAGACATACAGTTTTATAGGTTAATTGGCTTGGTACGATTGTAAATTGTCGCCAGTGTGTAGGATAGTGTTAGCATGCGGGGATCGCTGGTCGGCGTGGACTCGGTGGGCCAAAGGGCCTGTTTCCACGCTGGATCTCTAAACTAAACTAAACTAAAAAGATGCATACAGCTGAATAGGGGAGCTAGGTAGGGGGAGGGAAGGATGGAAGTAGCAGGCTGGGGGTGATGCATGGAAGCAACAAAGGGCTGCAGATGATAGAATCTGATCGGAAAGAAGATGAAGCATGGAACCAAATAAGGATGGTAGAGTATTAGAGTGATAGAGCATGGAAACAGGCCTTTCAGACATCCATGCCAACCAAGATGCCCCATCTACACTGGTCCCACCTGTTCACATTTGCCTCATATCCCTCTAAATTTTCCAATCCATGTACCTGTCCTGACGGCTTTTAAACGTTCAGTATGGGAATGGGAAGAGGAATTAAATTGGCTTATAATTGAAAAGTCGCCTATCCATGTTCTCCAGAGATGTGGCCTGACCCATTGAGTTATCCCAGCACTTGCAATCATTGTGTGAAATCAATGAGCTCATTTATCTGCTCATTTGTGATCTTAAGATCCTAGTCAAATATTTTCTTTTCAGAATTAAATCTTCGGAGCTCATTATGCTGAAAGGGGTGAAAATGGATCTGAAACAGATAGTTTGTTAATGAGACATGCTAGTTGGAAAGTCCAGACTGATCATGCATTTTATTGTTCCAATTTTTGGTCATCCATTCTGGCTTTTCAATTAAATCTATTTCCCTCTCCTCATTCATTGCCACCCGCTCTCCGCTCTATACTCTTCCAATGTCTTTGACCGTCAGTCAAGATAATTATTTGCCGGAAACCTAGTTGAAAAAAAGTATCAAAAATGAATGAGTTCCTCAATGAAATGAACTGACAATCAATTTTTACTTTTTCAATATTTAGCAAAATCAAATCAAATACCTGTTCATTAACATGCACCTAATCATTTCATTGGGACTTTGGCAAACATGGTAACTTTGTTCTAAAGAGATCAAAGCATCCAAGGAATAACACAATAAAATTTGCTTTTGCAGTCAATGTTGATTAAATCTAAATTTAAACTGTGGACAAATATTGTAAACCTTACTTCACAGAACGTAACCTATTTTCTTCTGCAAATGTTTGTTCTTGAAATGTTGATTTTAATTAAAAAAGCTAGTCGTGAACATCCCAACCGCAAAGTATATGGTTTCTTCACTAATTTCCTCTCTAATACTTAAAAGCAGAATAAACATAAAGAAGAACAAGTTAAAAACAGATTAAGTACAAATGGAATTAAAGACAAATAAAACGTTCATTTCCTTGATCATGTCAAGAGAAAAGCTTTGAAGATTAGTTGCAACAATATTAATTAGATGTGCAGCATCGGATATTTGCGCACAGAGACGGTTATCTCTTAATCTATTTAATAAATAAATCTTTGGAGGAAGGGATGTCTTGTTTTGCCCTATGAACTTTGCACATTAAACGTCATCATAAACCAAACAGTACCAGTCCACAAAATATCACAATTTTGAATTATTAATTAAGCTAAATCTTCTAAGCACAGATGTGGCATTGTCCAACAATTGTGTGCAAGTTATTTAGCCCTTAGTTCCGTTGCACAGATATTTCCCGAACCCTTTAAAGTTTTCTTGAGTTTCCCTTAAAAGAAGTACTATGATTTCTGCTTCCACCATAGTTCTTGGGTAGTCCAGAGTGGAATATTCTTAATCATTTTACCTGAAATCATGGAGGAGAGTAACCAAATAAAATGGAAATATAGATTGTGACAACAACATGCATTTCCCCAGATGGCAAAGCCATTGTTGGCACATCTGACCAAAGGTGGAGATAGAGTGGGGATTTGGGGAATATATGGGTCAGCACCACAGTGAATTTTTCTGGTGTCTTTTTCTGTTGCAACTGATTTTTGGGACTACTGCACAAAATTTCATAATAGACCTTTAAAGGCTATTATGAGGTTACTAACAATTATGTGGTGATGCCCAGAACTTGCAAAGCTATTGAGAGAGCCATTTCCTCAGGTCAAACCCCCACCCACCCCCAAAAAAAGCAGATAGTGGAAATGTGGCATTCTCTGTTTTTATTTCTTCCAGCCTGCGGGTGGCGCAGTGGTGGAGTTGCTGCCTTACAGCTCTTGCAGCGCCGGAGACCCGGGTTCGATTCCGGCTATGGGTGCTGTCAGTACGGAGTTTGTACGTTCTCCCCGTGACCCTGTGGGTTTTCTCCGAGATCTTTGGTTTCCTCCCACACTCTAAAGACGTACAGGTTTGTAGGTTACTTGTCTTGTTATTAGTGTAAATTGTCCATAGTTGTGTGTAGGATAGTGTAAATGTGTGGGGATCGCTGGTCGGTGTGGACCCTTCTTCAGACTGATGTCAGGGGGGCGGGACAAAGGAAGGATATAGGTGGAGACAGGGAGATAGAGGGATTGATTAGTATAGGTGTCAGAGGTTATGGGGAGAAGGCAGGAGAATGGGTTTAGGAGGGAGAGATGATTGAATGGCGGAGTAGACTTGATGTGCCGTATGGCCTAATTCTACTCCAACACTTATGACCTTATGACCTGAGTCTCTGGGAGCAACTAGCCTAATGTTTTCAGCTGAATAAACATATGTTGCAGAATCTCAATGGGAAAAGAACCAACTCCTTATTACTGTGTAAAGGAAGGAACTGTTGATGGCGGTTTATACCAAAGATAGACTCAAAGTGCTGGAGTAACTCAACGGGTCAGGCAGCATCTCTGGAGAAAAAGGGTAAGCGCCTGTTGTGTGATTTAAACTGGGGGGGGGGGGGGTGTGGAGTTAAATTCTGCCACCTCTTGTCCCTATAGATTGACTTAATCACAGAGATAATTTCAGAAAGAAAAACCTCTGTTTGTTTTTAAATTATGCCACAGGAAATTACCTGGCAAAATATAGAGACACAAGGAACTCCAGATGTTGCAATCTTGAGCAAAACACAAAATACTGGATGAACACAACAGGTCAGGTAGCATCTGTGGAGGGAAGGGAATAGGCAGATGACGTTTCAGGTCAGGTCCCTTCTTCGACTCATACAGCAAACATATATAATGGACACAAAATGCTGGAGTAACTCAGTGGGTCAGGCAGCATCACCTGGAGAAAAGGAATGGGTGACGGTCTGAGACTGGTCTGAGTCTGAAGAAGGGTCTCGACCGGAAACGTAACCCATTCATTTTTCTCCAGAGATGCTGCCTGTCCCACAGAGTTACTCCAGCATTTTGTGTCTATCTGCAGTTCCTTCCTACACATTGCAAAATATAGTAAGTTACCAAAAACATTTGTACTTACAACTGACTATTGTTAATCACTAGCTGAATTAGATGCTTAATTTAACCTGTTGGAGAGCACAGCAATCACTTTTGTAAAAACTGGTAACAAATGTTATTTTAAAGACCGATTATAAATGACTTGACATGACTGTGAACATGATGCAATGATACAAAAACATATTTAAAATCATGTTTTACAGTTGCATGGTCGGCCAATTTCATCAAAACAAGAGACACTCAGGAATTGACTGTACAATGTTCTTGTACACCATTGTAAATGCACTAGCAAGATTGCTGTAGCCTTCGCTCATGTACATATAATGTTATTTCCTTACTGTACCACAAATATTAACAAACAATCTGCAGGAGGAACTCAGCGGGTCGAGCAGAAGCTGAAATGGACAGTGGACATTCTAGGTGAATTGCACTGAAAGAGTGGAGGGGAGAGAGTCAGGATCAAGCCAGTTTTGGAGGCTTACAGGGAGGGGTAGGGCAATAGCTGGCAAGTTGACACGTTGGAATGGTGGTGCAGCGGTAGAGTTGCTGCCTTGCCACACCAGAGGCCTGGGTTTGATCCTGACTACAGGTGCCTGTCTGTACGGAGTTTGTACGTTCTCCCCGTGACCATGTGGATTTTCTCCGAGATCTTTGGTTTCATCCCACACTCCAAAGACGTACAGGTTTATAGGTTAATTGGCTTGGTACGATTGTAAATTGTCGCCAGTGTGTAGGATAGTGTTAGCATGCGGGGATCGCTGGTCGGCGTGGACTCGGTGGGCCAAAGGGCCTGTTTCCACGCTGGATCTCTAAACTAAACTAAACTAAAAAGATGCATACAGCTGAATAGGGGAGCTAGGTAGGGGGAGGGAAGGATGGAAGTAGCAGGCTGGGGGTGATACATGGAAGCAACAAAGGGCTGCAGATGATAGAATCTGATCGGAAAGAAGATGAAGCATGGAACCAAATAAGGATGGTAGAGTATTAGAGTGATAGAGCATGGAAACAGGCCTTTCAGACGTCCATGCCAACCAAGATGCCCCATCTACACTGGTCCCACCTGTTCACATTTGCCTCATATCCCTCTAAATTTTCCAATCCATGTACCTGTCCTGACGGCTTTTAAACGTTCAGTATGGGAATGGGAAGAGGAATTAAATTGGCTTATAATTGAAAAGTCGCCTATCCATGTTCTCCAGAGATGTGGCCTGACCCATTGAGTTATCCCAGCACTTGCAATCATTGTGTGAAATCAATGAGCTCATTTATCTGCTCATTTGTGATCTTAAGATCCTAGTCAAATATTTTCTTTTCAGAATTAAATCTTCGGAGCTCATTATGCTGAAAGGGGTGAAAATGGATCTGAAACAGATAGTTTGTTAATGAGACATGCTAGTTGGAAAGTCCAGACTGATCATGCATTTTTTTTAGGTTAATTGGTTTTTATTGTGCCTTCAGCTCGTCTGCAGATGCTGAAACAGCCACCCACTTGTTTTGTGCTCATGTACTGATTGCTAGTAATTTTCTTGGAACCATAAATGTTGGCTGTGCTGAGGTATGGGGTGGCATAGTGCCCCATTCTCCTGCCTTCTCCCCATAACCCCTGACATCCGTTCTAATCAAGAATTGATCTGTCTGTCTTAAAAATGTCCATTGACTTGGCCTCCACAACCTTCTGTGGCAATGAATTCCACAGATTCACCACCCTTTGACACAAGAAATTTCTCTTCATCACCTTCCTAACAGAACGTCCTTTAATTCTGAGGCTATGACCTCTGATCCGAGACTCTCCCACTATTGGAAACATCCTCTCCACATCCACTCTGTCCAAGCCTTTCACTATTCTGTAAGTTTCAATGATGTCCCCCCCTCATTCTTCTAAACTCCAGTGAGTACAGGCCCAGTGTTGACAAACGCTCATCGTAGGTTAACCTACTCATTCTGGGGATCATCACCTGTACTTATCAAGAAATCATCTGGCCCCATGTTCTTCCCCCTTTTTCCTCTTGCTCAGTGTGTAGGGGTCATGTAACATGCTGTTAAGCTAGCTTGCCTTTGTTGTTTGTTCATTGCTACAGTGGATCCAAGAATTAGAGCTGCCCAGCATTCATCTGCTTCTGGTGAAATCTTCAGAGATTTCTTTGAGCTGATATTGATGGAGTGCTGACGAAGGGGGGTCACGTGTGGCGGCGCCTAACGGCTGCGGCTCGCTGGCAGTCTGTTTGTCCTTTGTCCTTTTTTGTTTGTGTGTTGGTGTTGGGGTGTTTTGTTTTAGTTGTGTATGTGTGGGGGGGGGCGTGTATGTGTGGGGGGGGGGGTGTATTTGCGGGGGGGGAATCTTTCTTTTCTTAGGTCTCTTCCTCGGGGCCTTCCATCGCCCGGTGCGGCTCGGCCATGGGACTGAACAGTGCCCGGTGCGGCTCAGCCCCGGGGCCTTCCATCACCCGGTGCGGCATGGCCACGGGACTGAACAGCGCCCGGTGCGGCCGCGGGGCCTTCTATCGCCCGGTGCGGCTCGGCCGCGGGGCCTTCTATCGCCCGGTGCGGCGCGGCCGCGGGGCCTTCCATCGCCCGGTGCGGCTTGGCCGCAGGACTGAACAGTGGCTGGTGCGGCGCAGCCGCGGGGCCTTCCATCGCCCGGTGCGGCTCGGCCGCGGGGCCTTCTATCGCCCGGTGCGGCTCGGCCGCGGGGCCTTCCATCGCCCGGTGCGGGGCGGCCGCGGGACTGAACAGCGCCCGGCGCGGCTCGGCCGCGGGACTTTCCAGCGCGGCGCGGCCGCGGGACTTTCCAGCGCCCGGTGCGGCTCGGCCGCATGGGCTTTCCATCTCCTTGCGGGGGCTGTGCGGGTCGGTCGCCTCGGTAGGGGTCGAGTTGTCTGTACATGGGAGGGGCATGGGGAAAGAGAGAGGGAAAGTTTTTGGCCTCCATCACAGTGAGGGGGTGTTTGGAGTCACTGTGATGAATGTTTGTGTTGGGGTTGTGTCTTGTGTTTTTGTACTGCTGGCTAAGTAATCTCGTTCTGAACGAATGACAAATAAAGCTATTTTGGATTTTTGGATTTGGAAAGCATAAACAAAATTCAAAAGGTTCAGAACCAATTGAACATTAAAAGGTGATATATTTTTATTAAGTGGTCAAAATATTTACCAATACTTATTGTCAATTTATAGGGTCATAGGGTCCTAGAGTCATAGAGGCTAGCTCCATCCTGGGGGCAGAGTTGGATTCATAGGAGGTGGTCTTGGAGGGGAGGATGCTCCTCAAACTGCAGAACATCTTGGACAATACAGCTCATCTCCTCCATGAACACACTAATCAACCTGAGGAGTACCTTCAACAACAGACTGGTTCCACCAAGATGCAGTATAGAACGCCAAAGGAGATCTTTCTTCCCTGTGGCTATCAAACTGTACAACTCCTCCCACTTCTATCGTAGGGTAGACTGACTCCCCAGGGCCAGGCAGTCACAGGGAGAACATACAAACGAAAGGACCTGGAAAACCCCAGGCAGTCACAGCGAGAACATACAAACCAAAGGACCTGGAGAAACCCCAGGGCCAGGCAGTCACAGGGAGAACGTACAGACCAAAGGACCTGGAGAAACCCCAGGGCCAGGCAGTCACAGGGAGAACATACAGACCAAAAGACCTGGAGAAACCCCAGGCAGTCACAGCGAGAACATACAAACCAAAGGACCTGGAAAAACCCCAGGCAGTCACAGGGAGAACATACAAACATCAAACATTCAGCACCCGTAGTCAGGATCAAACCCGGGTCTCTGGCACTGTAAGGCAGCAACTCTACCGCTGTGCCACAGTGTCCCACTGTGCCACTGGTGCTTTAATGCAAGACAGCACACAAATGCCAGAATCATGTAAACTTACTACACACATGGTGGTGGGTGTATGGAACAAGCTGTCAGAGGAGGTAGATGAGGCTGGGACTATCCCAATGTTTAAGAAACAGTTAGACAGATACATGGATAGGACAGGTTTGGAGGGATATGGACCAAATACAGGCAGGTGGGACTAGTGTAGCTGGGACATGTTGGCCGGTGTGGGCAAGTTGGGCTGAAGGGGCTGTTTCCACACTGTATCACTCTAGGACCATGCAGCTAGGCTGTCCCTGTGAAAGTAACAGTTCGTTTCTTCTAACCTTTCCTGCTTCTATTCTTCATTCTTCAGTGTATTCTAACATTCTTGTGGAATTTAAAAAGAAATATCATCTCCCAATATCCATTCACAAGGAACATTCTAGATCCTGGGTGAATAGATCTTTCAGCATCTTTTATTTTGATCTTGACCCACCTTTCCCATTCAGGTATTTGTTGAAGCTGGCATCTCATTCATGCGGTTTCTATGTTTAATTAATTGTATCAATGAAGCTGGGGACCTGGTCAGTTTTATGGGAAGGGTTGGCTTCAGCTCAATAATTTTTAAACTAGCAAAACATACAAAACAAACTCAATTTGCACTGAATCTAATTTACACTTAAAATTCTGTAATTTTTTTGCTTGGGGTACATCTGTTCTGAATGAATTGTACCAAATAAACCAGTGCAACCAAGCGGAAACAGTATGCAATCATATTTACTCAACAACATATTGACCAAAAAATAAAAATTAATAATCTGTCCACCTGTCTTTTAAACTCCTTTATAAGTAGCTTAATTTAGTTTATCTGTAGCTTAATTTAAACTAAACTAAACTAAATTAAGCAACAGATAAACTAAATTAAGCTACTTAAGATAAAGGGGAGAAACATGTCCTTCGGTCCTCCGAGTCTGTGCCGACCAGTGATCCTCACACAGTAACATCACACACACTAGGGACAATTTACAATTTTACTGAAGCCAATTAACCGACAAACCCGTACGTCTTTAAAGTGTGGGAAGAAACCGGAGCTCCCGGAGAAAACCCATGTCACAGGGAAAACGTACTAACTCTGTACAGACAGCACCCGTAGTCAGGATCGAACCCAGGACTCTGCCACATATCTCAATGGAAACTATCAAATTGGCCATATGAAGACACACTCAATATTGTGATGGCTGGTCTGGTAGTCATAGAGTCATAGAACTATACAGCTTCTTCAACCCACCTTGTCCATGCCAACCAAATTGGCATATTGGCTTAGTCCCATTTGCCTGCATTCGGTCCTTATTCCTCGAAACCTTTCCTATCTGTATATCTGAATAAATATCTTTCCGAAAGTCATAATTGTATCCCTTCCATATCTTCCTCTGGCAGCTCATTCCAGATATGTATTAGCCTCTGAGTGAGAAAGTTGCCTCTGAGGTCTCTCCTAAATCTCCCCTCTCTCACCTTATGCCTAGACCCTCTAGGTTTAGAATCCTTTACCATGACGGGAAAAAAAAGTGAGTGTGCAATTTATCCAGGCCGCTCATGATCTTATACCATAATATTGCAGATGCTGGAAATCTGAAATAAAAACAGAAATGCTAGAAAATCTCAACAGGCCAGACAGCAGCTGTGGAAAGGGAAACAAGAGTTAATGTTTCAGGTTGAAGACCTCATATCTTCTTTGTACAAATCTGTCCAGACCTGCTAAGTATTTCCAACGCTTTCTGTTGATAATAGTTCAATGGTTTCTTTATTATCACGTGTACAGTGCACCAAGGTACAGTGAAATACTTTTTTTTGCCTACAGCTCAGCAAGACTATTCCCATACATAAGCACAATGCCCTGGTTAGTACAGAATGTACCGAACAGACCACTGCATCTATATGCTAGAGGTGCCATTTTGGTATAGAAGGATTTTCAACTAATATAATTTAGATGTCAATGTTTAATCTACTCTGTAAGATGAAAGCTTGAGAATCCTGGTCATTGATGAGAAATGTTTTGTTAATTTGGATGAGAAATACTGAACATAGTCCTTGGTATTGGTATTTGGCATTTGGACCCCTAGTATTTCTCATTGACATTAATCATGTGAATTGTAAAACTTGCACATGATACAGAATGAAGCACTGAAGTAAAACCGAGTGGTGGGGTGTTTTGAGTTTTGGGTAATCTATGTAAACTGGCAGGCAAATGAATGTCAGAAGCAATTTCGTACTGACAGATGCTAAATCCACCGGGTGGCGCCAGCAATGGCTGCCACACCAACAGTTTATCTGTCCCTTGCTTCTTTGTGTTTTAATAGAATGTGTTAAATGTATGTTTTTATTGTTTTTTTGCTTGTTTTATGTGGGGGTTGGGGGGGGGGGGGGGGGGGGCGTTTGGGGGAAACTTTTTCTAATCTCTTACCTCGACGGAGGTGTGATATTTTTCCGTATCGTATCTCCGTCTGCACTGCGGCTTAACATGTTGTAGTTGGCCGCCTTTGCTAGAGACGGACTATTGAGAGCTCCACCGCGGGGAGCCTACGGGACTTTAACATCACAGAGCCCGCGATCCCTTTGCCAGGGATCGACCTCGGAGCTCCAACCGTGGGTGCTTGCGGACTTAACATCACGGAGCCCGCGGTCTCTGGTCAGAGACCAACATTGGGAACTCCAAGCCGCAGGGGCTTCGACCGCCACGACGCAGGAGCTTCGATTGCCCCGACGCGGGAGCTTCAATTGCCCCGACGCAGGAGCTTTGATCGCCCCGACGCAGGAGTTTCGACCGCTCCAACACAGATGGTTCGACTGCCCCGACTGCAGGAGAATAAACAGGAAGTAGATTGGACTTTTTTGCCTTCCATCACAGTGAGGAATGTGGGGAATCCGCTGTGGTGGATGTCCATGTTGACCTTTATGTAGTTGCGTGTCTTATTGCTTTTTTCTTCGTATGGCTGTATGGTAATTCGCATATCACTGCACCTTAATTGGTACATGTGACAACAAAAGGCCTTTAAACCTTTGAAAATTTTGCCTATTGGATGGTAAAATCTGTGACTTAAATGCAGAGCAAACAGAAAGAATTAGTGCAGAGTGATTCAGAGAGAAACCTGGGTGTAATAATGGCTTCGTCTCTGCCAATATCTAGAAGTAATTAAAAACCTAACAAACTGTTGTCCACTTAATCAACAAGGTGATGAAAGCCTCCTCAGCTAATCTTATGGTTATCCTATCCATCTGGTAGAAACACTTTATGTTGTTTACATTCTGGGTTAATTGCTTTGAATAAAAACTGTAAAGGTGAACCACCAGAATTAACCAAGGTTTATACTTTACGCTGCCTCGGCAAGGTCACCAGCATAATCAAGGACGAGTCGCACCCTGGACACTCCCTCTTCACCCCCCTCCCATTGTGCAAAAGGTATAGAAGTGTGAAAACCCACACCTTCAGATTCAAGATAAACACAAAACGCTGGAGTAACTCAGCGGGACAGGCAGCATCTCTGGAGAGAAGGAATGGGTGATGTTTCGGGTCGAGACCCTTCTTCAGGCTAGTTGGGGATGAGGGAAATGAGAGATATAGATGATGATGTAGAGAGATAAAGAACAAGGACAGTATCTTCCCAGCTGTTATCAGGCAACTGAATCATCCTTCCACAACTGGAGAGCAGTCCTGAACTGCTATCTACCACTTTGGTGACACTTGGACTATCCTGATCGGACTTTGCTGGCTTTATCTTGCACTAAACGTTATTCCCTTATCGTGTACCTATACCCTGTAAATGGCTTGGTTGTAATCATGTATTGTCTTTCTGCTGACTGGTAAGCACACAACAAAAGCTTTTCACTGAGACTCAGCGGTGCACCTGCCAACAAACTAAACTAAACTAAACTGTCAGGTGAATTTGCATTGAGGAGAAATGTCAAACAAGCTCAGGGGGTAGATGATTGTAGGGGGAAGGATTACTTCCAAATGGACAATCTGGATCTTGAGCAGGAACAACTAGGGCCAGTTTCTCACAGTCAATGTCAGAACCCCTGAACATGATTCTTGATGCATTTCCTTGGACTGGTCCAGGAACGCTGAGGCACTGTATAAGAAGGGACAGAGCCACCTGTACTTTCTGAGGAGGCTCCGCTCTTTCAACGTCTGCAGTAAGATGCTACAGATGTTCTATCAATCGGTGATGGCCAGTACCTTCAGCAATAGACTGGTTCCACCAAGATGCAGCACAGAACGCCACAGGAGAACCTTTTTGTCTGTGGCTATCAAACAGTACAACTCCTCCCCCTTCTGTCATGGGGTAGACTGACTCCCCTCCCCTCTCCCTCCCCCCCCCCCCTCCCCTTCCCAATCTTTGCACATCCCCAATCCTGGACTTTCCACTTGTCACTTTAATTTCATATTTAATGTATCTTATTGTGTTTTATGACTGTTGGCAGACCAATTTCCCTCCTGGGATAAAGAAAGTTCTGTCGTATCGTATCATATCCTGTATGAAATTGCATACATCAGCACTTCATGGTAACTTGAAGAAATATTTCCACACAAAATTAATATTTTGAATTGGTTCAATGGTGGTTCAATGGTTTATTTATTGTCACGTGTACAGAGATGCAGTGAATGCTTATACTGTACGCTATCCAGTGGAATCACACCATAGATAGACACAAAAAGCTGGAGTAACTCAGCGGGTCAGGCAGCATCTCTGGAGAAAAGGAAAAGGTGACGTTTCGGGCCGAGGCCCTTCGTCAGACTGTCACACCAATACATGGGCACAATAGATCCCCTTCTGGAACAGCAGGCAGTGTGTCGCCACATTCCGGCACCATTTTGCAACTTCCCAGTCTCCAAAAAGTCCAGTTATGGCCAAAGAAGAGATGTAATGTCTTATTTTCTCACTTTAAGGCACGGTGAAATAGATGCAGACTCTATGCAGAAGTCAAAAAAGTGACTTAATGCCTCAGACAACAAACACTGAGACAAATGGATGCTTGAGGCAAACATGGAGGTTAAACACGACCAATTTCCTTGGGACTGCTGCATAGGCAGAAGTTCAAAGAAGTGAAATGCCCCCATCTGTCCTAATCTGTCCACCAGACTCGTCCCAAGGCTGCAGAAAATACCAGTGAATAGATCTCCTGCTACATGGAAGCTCAAGCAGCAAGAAGGGCCAGAGCCGGCTATACTTTTAGAGAAGACTCCGCTCCTTCAATGTCTGCAGTAAAATGCTGCAGATGTTCTACCATTCGGTGTTAGCCAGTACCATCTTCTTCGCTGCCGTGTGCTGGGGCAGCAGGGCGAAGGCCGCGGACGCCAACAGAATTAACAAACTCACCAGGAAGGCTGGCTCCGTCCTGGGGGTGGAATTGGATTCATGGGAGGTGGTCTTGGAGGGGATAATGCTCCTCAAACTGCAGAGCATCCTGGACAAGACAGCTCACCCCCTCCATGACACACTGGTCAACCTGAGGAGTACCTTCAACAACAGACTGGTTAAACCAAGATGCAGGACAAAATGCTACAGGAGATCTTTCTTCCCTGTGGCCATTAAACTGTACAACTCCTCCCCCTTTAGTTGTGGGATAATAGACTGAGACTGAGACTGAGACTGAGACTGAGACTGACTGCCCCCCCCCCCTCCCCCCCCCAATCTTTGCACATCCCCAATCCTTTCCACTCGTCACTTTAATTTCATGTTTCATGTATTTTGTGTTTTTGTGTTTTTATGACTGTTGGCAGATCAATTTCCCTCCTGGGATAAATAACGTTCTATCGTATCATATTGTATTGTATCGTTAAAAGACTTCAGCGCATGTTACGCTGGCCGCCAAATGGAAAGTTATTGAAAGCGTAATGGGCAGGTTTCTCAAGAACATCTGGAACTCCTCAGTCAAACCTACGTCATGTCAGGACAGGGACGGGCAAAAGGATTGACGCATATTCCTGGAACTTCCAGCATAATTAAGATTTCCATTCTCTTCACACCACCCACAGGAACTTCGAACCCTTTATATATTATAAGTATTTGACATATCGATTGTGTTCCTGGCTGCACACAGATTTATCACTGCTATACAAATGAGTCACCACTTAACAAAAGAACAAACGAAGCAAACAAACGAGGAAAAAAGTAGTCAGCCAAGGGTGTTTTCTTTTGACAGAGAACCTTGAGCGATCTCTGTTGTGTTATCAGCAGGAGCGTTAACCGATTCCAATGGCAGATGGAGAGGCGAGCTGAGATTTGGCATTCATTTGAGCAAATACCCAACCCAATAACTTTGTTGGAGATAAGTCTGCAAAGTTTCTTCTTCCTCTCTTGAGAAAATTCTATGGAACATCGAGTCCAATATCCTATATTCGGCATAGAGTCACACAGTGTGGAAACAGGCCCTTTGGCCCAACTTGCCCACACCGACTGCATGTGACGCATGTGACACTTGATATCTCATGGTCCTGGCACGGTTAATAAATTGCAAAGATTACATTTTATGTGGTGTATAATAAATATTTAAAAATCCATCAAAATCTGCAGAAGGGTCCTGACCTGGAACGTCATCTATTCATGTTTTCCAGAAGTGCTGCTTGACTTGCTGAGTTACTTCAGCATTTTGTGTCTTTGGTTTAGTTTTAGTTTAGAGATAATGTGGAAACAGGCCCATCGAGACCGCACCGCCCAGCGATCCCCACACACTAACACTATCCTGCACACACTAGGGACAATTTACACTGTACCGAGCCAATTAACCTACAAACCTGTACGTCTTGGGAGTGTGGGAGGAAACCGAAGATCTGGGAGAAAACCCACGTGGTCACGGGGCGAACGTACAAACTCCGTGCGGACAGCACCTGTAGTCTGGATTGAACCCTGGTCTCCGGCGCTGCAAGTGCTGTAAGGCAGCAACTCTACCGCTGCGCCACTGTGCTGCTGTGTTGCTCCATCAAGTCTCATTTACAATGTTAGCAGTTCATTGGCATACAAGAGCAGCACAGTGGCACAGTGGCAGAGTTGCTTCCTTAGAGGGACAAAGGCCTGGATTCGATCCTGACTACGGGTGCTGACTGTACGAAGTTTATACGTTCTCCCTGTGAACTGTGTGGGTTTTCTGCGGGTGCTCTGGTTTCCTCCCACACTCCAAAGATGTGCACGCTTGTAAGATAATTAGCTTTGGTAAGAAATATATAATTAATTTATTGTCTCTCGTGTGTAGGATAGTTTTGGAGTGCTGGTATCACTGGTTGGTGTAGAATCGGCCTGCTTCCACGCTGTACCTTTAAACTAACAAAAAACTAAATTTAAATTAACTCAGTTAAATCTGACCTCTTCCCTCACAAGTCATTCCTCACCTTTAATATGAAAGAACTACCCAGTCCTTGTCTGGCCTGGCACAGGTATCAGCATAACTGCAGGAGACTGGCAGAAGCTGGCATCTGCTGCAGTATCGCTGGCACAGCATGTCAATGGGGATCATTCACTGAAAGACGGACCTCTGCGTTCACACACAGCAAAGTGCAAATTCCGAACTTCCTCTCAGTTATGGAGGTAATTCCGGCAAAGTTGTGCGGATATCACGATGTTCTTGAGGCAATGTTGATCGTTATCTTACTTTACATGAATAATAATCTGCTGGATATCACCCCTTGTCTTGAATGTGCACGGGAAGAATTGATTCCCTGCTCGCAAGCAGGATAATACTCATTTTCGCACAAGTGACATTGTGACCTCCACCATATGTGTGCTAATTTCAATACTTATTGCAAGATTGCAAAACAGCAGCAAAAATTATAAGCAGTTCAAACTCATCTGTTTATACAATGACAACCCAGTGGACCGAGGTTAAGGCATCACTCTGCAGTCTCATTCTTGGCAAACATAGATAATTGTTGTCGTATGGATTTATGTCAATGCAACCAGTAAAAACAAAATCTTCTAATTCTTTCACTGCTATCACCAGGTATTGATGTCATTACAACACTTGACATTAGAGAGGCTGATATTTTCTGACTAAAAATCTATTCAGATTTGAATGTTGTTTATAACTTTTATTATTCTGGTGGGGCTGGTAGGCCTACAATGATGTTCCAATTAATTATGAGAACTGGTTTTCAGATGGTATGAAGAGGATAGAATCAATGGGCTATACTGCATGGAAACAGGCCCTTCAGACCAGGTCATCCATGAAAACAAAGTTGCCCAACTGAGCTTGGATCTCACTTCAAACCTTTCCTATCCATGTACCCATTAAAGTGTCTTTTAAATATCATAACTGTACCAATCTCTCCCACTTTCTATGCCTCTTTGTTCCATATTTGCACCACCATCTCTATCGATACTTTGTCTCTCTGGTCTCTTTTAAATCGTTGTCCCCTCACTTATGACTTCTAGTTCAGACTCCCCTTGCCCTGGGTAAAAGACTGACCATTCACCTAATCTATATCCCTCGTGATTTTATGTTTCTCGATAAGGTCACCCCTCAGTCTCCTAAAGACTAGGGAAAAATTCTCAGCCTATGAGGCCAGAACAGTAGCGCAGTAGGAGGGTTGCTGCCCTACACCACTAGAGACCCGAGTTCGATCCTGACTATGGGTGCTGTTTGTATGAAATTTGCATGTTCTCCCTGTGACCACGTTCGTTTTTTTTCTGGGTGCTCCGGTTTCCTCACATCCCAAGATGCACAGAGTCTATTGCCCATAGGGGAACCGAGGACCAGAGGACATAGGTTCAAGGTGAAAAGGAAAAGATTTAATAGGAATCAGAGGGGTAACTTTTCCACACAAAGGGTGGTGGGTGTATGGAACAAGCTGCCAGAGGAGGTAGTTGAGGCTGGGATGATCCCATCTTTTAAGAAACAGTTAACAGGTATATGGATAGGACAGGTTTGGAGGGATATGGATCAAGCGCAGGCAAGTGGGACTAGTGTAGCTGGGACATGTTGGTCCGTGTGGGCAAGTTGGGCCAAAGAGCCTGTTTCCACACTGTGTCACTCTATGACTCCAAAGTCGTGTAGACTTGTAGGTTAATTGGCTTCTGTAAATTGTTCCTGGTGTGTAGAATAGAACTAGTGTATGGGTGGCCGTTGGTCAGATTGCACTCGGTGGGTGAAGGGCCTGTTTCCACACTGTATCTCTAAGCTAAACCAAACTATCCAGCCTCTTGTTATAACTCAAACCCCTCCAGTGTTGGTAACATTCTCAAAACGCTATTTTGCACCCATTCTGTTGAATGGCTACTTTCCTATAGCAGGGGGAACAGAACTACAAACGGTACTACAAAGGTTGCCTTACCAATGTCTTTAAAAGCCATAACATCACATCCCAACTCCTGTTCTTAATGCAATGACTGATGAAGGTTAGGATGCCAAATGGTTTCTTCACCACCCTGTCCACCTGTGTTGCCACTTTCATGGAACGATGTACCCCATCCTAGGCCGCTCCGTAACACAAAATCTCCCTGGGCCCTTGAGTCCTGCCCTGAGAATAAAAAGCTGCAGATTCTGAATCTGATAGGAAAAGAAGATGAAGAGTGGATCTGAATAAGGATGGGTGGTGGCATATAGGAGCAAGAGAATGAGGTGGGGGGGGGGGGGGGCAAGGAGTAGGAGGGAAGAGAATCTGGTGGGAGGAATATGTTGGAGGAGGAGGAAAGTAGACAGGGTGATAAGCAGCTCGGTGTAATGTGGGAAGAAGGGTGGACATGAGAAGACCACTCTCATTCTGGTGCCAAAGAAACATAAGGTATCATGCCTTAATGACCACGCAAAATGCTTGAGTTACTCTGCGGGTCAGGCAACATCTCAGGAGAAAAAGGATGTGTGACGTTTCGGGTCGAGACCCTTCTTCAGGCTGAGAGTCAGGGCAGAGGGAAACTAGAGGTATCTTTTCCCATCTCTAGTTTTCCTCTCCCCTGACACTCAATCTGAAGAAGTGTCTCGACCCGAAACGTTACCTATTCCCTTTCTCCAGAGATGCTGCCCGACTCTCTGAATTAGTCCAGCAACTTGTGTCTATCTTTAATTTGCCAGGATAGTTGTGGTATAATTTAATATTCTGTGCTCTGTATCTTTCCGTTCATTCAAACCGTTGTGCTTGAGTTTAGCTTGATTTGCCTTTATTAAAATAATGCAATTTTTATGTGGCCATGCAAAATTAAAAACAATTTCCATTGGATCTTTCAAATGTAAAGGTTTCCCACTATTGTTTAGCAGTGCAATTAAAAACTGGATTAATCCGCAATTAATTTCTTAATCACGAATTAGTCAACATTTAAAAAAAAAAATTTGCAGCAGCCCCAATGAAAATCTTGCTTTGCCATTTCCTGCCACATTAAGATTTTATTTGAGTTGCTGCTTTACAGTGCCAGAGACCCGAGTTTGATCCTGACCACAGGTGGTGTCTGTACGGAGTTTGTACGTTCTCCCCGTGACCGCGTGGGTTTTCTACGGGTGCTCCGGTTTCCTCCCACACTCCAATGACGTACGGGTTTGTAGGTTAATTGGCTTCATTAAAATTGTAAATTGTCCCTAATGTGTGTAGGATAGTGCTAGTTGGGGATTGCCGGTCAACACGGACTCGGTGAGCCAAAGGGCCTGTTTAAGCGCTGTATCTCTAAACTAAACTAAGCTAAACTAAGCTGTCCAGGATCAGTGAGTTTTGCAACCACTTCCTTTACAACCTTTGGGGTGCTGGCCATTGGGACTTGGCTGCCTTTAATCCTATTAGTTTTTCCAATAAATTGCCCCTTGTGATGGTGATTGTTACATGTTTTCTCCCTGCTGTTTGAAAGGAGCCCATCGGAAATCTTTGCGCTATTTATAATGTCCTCTGCTGTTCAAGCTAGTGCAAAACATTGACTTAACTTATCTGCAAGTTAATTTAATGGGATTTTAGGGACACGTACTTTAGATATATTTATAGGAAGCAACTTCAGATGCTGCTTGACACTGAAGATAGACACAAAATGCTGGAGTAATTTAAGGGACTGGGGTAACTCTCTTCCACTGTCAGAGTGAGGCCTAATGCAATTTGGAGGAACAACACCTCATATTATGCTTGGGCAGCTTACAATCCAGTGGTATGAATATTGATCCCGCTACCTTCAAGTAATCCTTACTTTCCCTCTCTCTCCATCCCACCCCCACCCTATTTCTCCGACTAGTTTCACTGACCTCCTGAGTAATTTTACTGTTTGTATGCCTCGTTGTCTCCATCCCCTCAGCCAACAATGAACCATTCTACATTTCCATGATCACCATCTGCTTTGATCTGTTGTTTTCACACCTTGCATTCTACTTGTAGTCATCCGTATCTCCAGTTTCCCTCTCCCCTGACTCTCAATCTGAAGAAAAGTCTCGACCTGAAACGTCACCTACTTATACATATACGTGCTTAGAAAAAAGGAGTTCACTTATTTTGGTGGGCTATACATCATGACATCAAATCAAGGAGTTGTACAGCACAGAAACATACCCCTCTGCCCACCATGTTCATGCATACCATTAAGTACCAATCTATACAATTCCATTTCCCAGCACTTGGTCCATGGTCTCCCATGCCTTGGCAAAGAAAACTCTCATCCAGATACATCTGTGATGTGAGAGGACCTGTCTCAGTCAGTGCATTACAGATTCTAACAGCTGTCTGGGTTCCTCCCATCCCCTGCTATATCTCTTCCTACTTACCTTAAACCTATGTTCTATAGTTTTAATGCCAATGATTTGGAAAAGTTTCAGAGTGTTTACTCTATCAATGCTCCTTATAATTTTGTGCACCCCAATGTGTCTCCTTCCAATGTATATGAGCCAAGGCTACCTCATCTTTCCTTATAACGGAAACATTCTATTACAGGAAACATCCTAGTGAATCTCCTCTGCGCCTCTCCACAGGGAAAGAATGCCCTTCTTTGATTGTGGAGATAAGAACTACACATAATCTAGACCTGAACCAACAAAAACTTTCATAACTTTGCACTATAACCTCTTCATTGTACATTCTATGACGTTGTTAATGAGGGCAAGTATCCGGTGTGTCATCCTACCACCCTATCCACCTGAGCTGCAATATTCAGAGACCTTTGGACTTGTACAGCAGGATCACTACTGTTCTCAATACTCCTTAAGGCCTTGCAATTCATTATACTCTTATTAGTACTCCAAAAATCCATCACCTCGATTCATGAGGATTACATTCCATCCACGGTGATGCAGCAGTAGAGTTGCTGCCTTACAGCATCAGAGACCAGGGTTCGATCCTGACCATGGGTGTTGTCTGGACGGTGTTTCTCCCTGTGAATGCGTGGGTTTTCTCCAGGCTCTCCGGTTTCCACCCACATTCCAAAAGGGTGCAGGTTTGTCAGTTAATTGGCTTCAGTAAATTGTCTCTGGTGTGCAGAACTAGTGTAGGGGTGATCGCTGGTTGCTGTGGGCTGAAGGACCCGTTTTCATGCTGTATCTCTCCAAAAACAACTGCCATTGCCCTGTCTAACATCGATTAGTCAACATCACCCGAGAACCCACGATTATCTACACGATCATTAACACTGGTTATTGTCATTGGGGACTGGGAGTTGAGTACAGGGGTTAATTTCCTCATGGTCGTTAAACGATTAGGAAAAGATAGAACAATCTAATGAGCAGAGAAGTGCTTTCATCTGAGACTTCTGTGGGTTCAATTTCTCGGCAATGATGCCTAAACAAAGGGCATTGTGGGAAGTGTAGCTGTCCATGTCAGAAGCTATAACACTGCAGCGAGATCTGAGAGGAACGTGATCTGTGTGCTGTGACAAAGCTTTAATCATCAGAGGTTTCATTGTTCCTGCACTTCGAAAATCAGATACTCAGAAATAGCTTGTCAGTGTTGAGATATTTTTGCAATAATTTGCTTAGCTGGGATACAGTTATTTCAATGTGTTGTCCTTGTTTGCAATTAAGGAAATTTTTAAAATTGCAGTTGAAAACGAAAATCCGTATTTTATGATTGGTTTTATTTCACGAAAATAGGTTGAAGGCAATCCTCCAAGTGTAGCTGATGTCTCCTATTTGTCTGCCCTGATATTAAAAACGTCCACCAAATCCCAGTGAGCGGCGTCCAATGTATATGTTTGAGCTGAAGCGCACAACCTGTGCCATAGCAATATGAGTGAACACTGCAATTCTGTCTCCCCAGTCTGCTCCTGTTGAAATTGGAATTGATACTGCATCTTTAGAAGTGGCATTATTGCATGAACCACAGCTTCTGGCCATCTCCGAGGCAGGGATCCTGGAGTGCTGCTGCAAAGTTCTGTTACTGTGTAATAAACATGGCCCTGACATGCTGGTGATTAGAAGCATCGCAACATTTAAACAGCAATGAGACCGAAATGGTAGGAGGTAATGATACAGAGGGCGGCACAGTGGCGCAGCAGTAGAGATGCCGCCTTACAGCGCCAGAGACCCGGGTTCGACCCTGACCTTGGGTGCTCCCTGTGTTGAGTTTGCACGTTCTCCCTGCGATCGCGTGGGTTTCCTCCGGGTGCGCTGGTTTCCCCCACATCCCGAAGACGTGCAGGTTTGTATGTTGTGTGGGGAAAGTACTGCAGATGCTGGTTTAAATCGAAGGTAGACATAAAATGCTGGAGTAACTCAGCGGGACATTGTGTGTCTACCCCAGGTTTGTATGTTAATTGGCCTCAGTAAAATTTGCCGCTAATGTGTCGGGTGTGGAAGAGAAAGTGGGATAACATAGAACTAGCATGAACAGATAAGCTACGGTTGTCGTGGACTCAGTGGGCTGTATAGCCTGTTTCCATGCTGTATCTTTAATCTAAACTAAAGCTTAAACAATAAACTTAAACTAAATTGCAAATGAGGGCTACTGGTTCTCATGGGCTTTGAAGTAATTGGCATCCTTTTGATCTTTATCATCAAAGAGCCTTTTGTAAATGTTCAGTTATTAAAAGTTATTAATTGTCGGAGATCAGCAATGAGTTATAGTGGCCTTTGATGATGATGATGAAGATACTTTATTGATACTTGTATCTAGCTAGGTGCACAGTGAAATTCTTTGTTTTTGCACACAAAGTACACAAAAGATTGCTACAAAGGTGCCGACAAAGTTACAAGAAGTACTCATCCCTTTGTTGTTCCCCCCCCCCCCCCCCCCCCCCCCATGATGGGTCCTCCTTTGTTCTCAGATGTCCCCCCCACGCGGGGTTCCTCTTTGTTCTCAGCCACCCCTCCCACACCGGGTCCTCCTTTGTTCCCGGCGACATGGCCCGGTCCACCTCAGCCAGATTTGTGGATGGAAACAAGGTTACGCATGTCGGCTGGGATGGCCACCTTTGTGACTATAGGAGCAAGGAGGTCCTACAGCAGTAGTACAGGGCCCTGGTGAGACCACACCTGGAGTATTGTATGCAGTTTTGGTCTCCTAATTTGAGGAAGGACATTCTTTCTATTGAGGGAGTGCAGCGTAGTTAATTCTCGGGATGGCGGGACTGACATATGATGAAAGAATGGATCGACTGGGCTGATATTTACTGGAATTTAGAAGGACGAGAGGGGATTGTATAGAAACATATAAAATTCTTAAGGTATTGGACAAGCTAGATGCAGGAAAAATGTTCCCGATGTTGGGGGAGTCCATAACCAAGGGTCACAATTTAAGAATAAGGGGTAGGCCATTTAGGACTGAGATTTGGAAAAACTTTTTCACCCAGAGAGTTGTGAATCTGTGGAATTCTCTGCCCCAGCAGGCAGTGGAGGCCAATTCACTGGATGTTTCCAAGAGAGAGTTAAATATAGCTCTTAGGGCTAACAGAATCAAGGGCTATGGGGAGAAAGCAGGAACGGGGTACTGATTTTGGATAATCAGCCATGTTCATATTAAATGGCAGTTCTGGCTCAAAGGGCCGAATGGCCTACTCCTGCGCCTATTTTCTATGTTTCTATGTCCTGAAACCTAGGTAATGGCAGATGGCTCGGTGCAGGTTGTTCAGGCTTTACAAACATGTTTCTCTTTCTCCACTTCTTTGTATAGTTGGACAATATCTTCTTCTGCAAAAAAAGGCAGGACATATTTCAGTGGCCGACATGGATATGGTGAGGAAATTTGCTCGTTGTGGTTAAATGGCTGCTTAACTTCAAGCTGTGAGCTGTTGGTTTGCTGCCTTGATAAATGTAAGGGGAAGGGATGAGCGGATGATTAATCAAGGTTGCTGATAGATGAGCAATGATGGTGTCAAGAACTGAGCAGTGAATATATTTAGGCATGACGTTGGTGGGATAGTTTGGATAATAAATGTGCTCACCTTGACAATTTATCCCATATTAGATTTACAGTCATATACAGGGTGGAAACAGGCCCATCTGCCCACCTTGCCCACACCGACCAACATGTTCCATTTGCACTAGTCCCACCTGCTTGCATTTGGCCCATATCCCTCTACACCGGTCCTATCCATGCACCTGTCCAAATGTTTCTTAAATGTAGCGATAGTGCCTACCTCCTCTGGCAGCCTCAATTACCTCCTCCAGCAGCTCATTCCATACACCCACCATGCTTTCTGTGAAAAAGTTACCCCGCAGGTTCCTAATAAATCTTTCCCCTCTCACTTTAAACCTATGTTCTCTAGTTCTTGATCAGAATCTCTTCTTGAAATTCTATTTATTGATTTTTTTTGTTTGTTTATTACGTTACTCCTGGACATGACCTCACACGTCCTTTCTTTTAATGAAAAAGAAGGCCATTTACCCATTGAGTCTATACCATCTCAGAGCAGAACCATCAATCCTAGCTAACAAGGGCTTGTTTCCTTTATCATCTTTACTGTTTTGCATGCCTTTCATTCATTGTTCTTGATCTCTCTCCATCATCATCTATATCTCTCGTTTCCCTATTCCTTAACTAGTCTGAAGAAGGGTCTCGAACCGAAACGTCACCCATTCCTTCCCTCCAGAGATGCTGCCTGTCCTGCTGAGTTACTCCACCTTTTAGTGTCTATCCCTCCACTTATTCCATGTTGGCCGATTCCCTCTCACGCAGCCAGTTTTGGGTATTGTTCTCCAATGCTACTTGCTCCAAGAACTCACAAGATCATGCCTAACCCTGTATGGTGTGGGAGCTTCGTCCGAACCTCGTCTCCTCCCACACTCTCGTTCCCTGAGGACTAAGAACAGGAGAGGAGGGTGAGGGAGTCAGTGGTGGGCACGAGAAAAAGAGCTGGTGAGAGGAACCGGGAGGGTCTTACCATCCATGCCATGGGCTATGGGAGGCGCCCCAGGGGCATAAAGGCTGAAGGTGGCCGGACGAGAAGAGGGACGACAGTTCGCTGGTATTCCAGATGGATTTGACAGCTGCAATGGGCCTTCACAGTCAGCTGCAGCTGGGACTTCAAAAATGGCAACAAAACCTGGCGACACTTGCATCTGGACTCAGTGGGCTGCTCCTAAACATTCTGTACTTAATCAGGGATTGTACTTATGTATGACAATAATCTTACTGATCTGGATGCAAAAAAATAATTACATTGTACCTTGGTAGTTTAGTTTAATTTAGTTTAGTTTAGAGATTCGGCAGGGAAATAGGCCCTTCGGCCCACCGAGTCCACGCCGACCAGCAATCCCCACAGACCACCACTGTCTTACACATACTGGGGACAATTTACAATTACACCAAGCCAATTAACTTACAAACCCGTACGTCTTTGGAGTGTGGGAGGAAACCGACGACCCCGGAGAAAACTAACGCAGGTCACGGGGAGAACGTACAAACTCCGTACAGACAAGCACCCACAGTCAGGATTGAACCCGGGTCTCTGGCGCTGTAAGGCAGCTATTCTACTGCTGCGCCACTGTGCTGCTCACAAGTGATAATAAAGAACCATTGAACCAATATCTCGAAGCTCCTTCCTTCATTCCACACACCTGCAGAAGGAAGATACTCTCCTCTGCGCTTCAGTACATCACGAGAAAATCTTCAGCCGTTTGTCAAAGTATTGAATGATATACTTTTAAAATGACTTCCGCCATTTCTTGAAGCCACAATCTGCCCTTTCTCACAAGATGGAGGCTGCCTTTACAAGGACTAGCTGCTAAATGACAGACAGCAGTATCTGCACCAACTTTATGGATGACTGCGTTTATATGTGTGCCATGTTTTCCTGCTTATCTTTGGATCTTATCCAATTCAGTGACAACTTGGTGACATGGCACCCAGTTATGCAATTAAACACTCAGTTATAATAATATTGGATAATTAGTTTTAAACAATTTTTAATTAACAAGGCGTGACAGTCGAGGCTTGTGATTTTTGGATGAAGTGACAATTCAGGTTCTCAGGGTGTCCCAAAATAATACATTGCCAAGAAAAGCTTCAAACAGCTAAAGCTCAAATTGAGAGAGTCAAAAACTTTAAATTCCCAGGTGTGCATATCTCTGAAGATCTGTCCTGGACCCAGCATATTGATGCAATCATAAAGAAAACCCATCAACACCTCTGCTTCCTTAGAAGATTGCGGAGATTTGATATGTTGACGAATACTCTCTTGAACTTCTACAGGTGTACAGTAGAGAGCATATTGACTGGTTACATCACGGCCTGGTTCGGCAACTCGTACGCCCATAAATGAAGCAATTCGCAAAAAAGTGGTGAACACTGCCCAGTCCATCACGGGTACTGACCTCCCACCATCGACGAGATCTACAGGAGTCGCTGCCTCAAAATGATAGCCAGCATCATCAGGGACCCACACCACCCTGGCCACACTCTCATTTCACTCCTGCCATCGGGAAGAAGGTGTAGGAGACTAATAATTGTAACGTCCAGGTTCAGGAACAGCTCGTTCCCCACAAGCATCAGGCTATTAAACACTACAACCTCCAAATAAGCTCTGAACTACATAAACTTGGGTGACATTGTTTTTGTCTTTACCCCAATATTGTTTGTTTAATAGAAATGTTGAACTTTTATTGATTATTATGGTGTTTACAGAGTATTATGTTTACATATCTATTGCTTTGCTGTAAGTAAAAATTTCATTGTTCTATTTCGGGACATATGACAATAAAACACTCATGATTCTATTGAATCGTGACTTTTTATAGCACTTTGCCCGCTATATTGAAGATATTATACAGTGCTGTTAAACGGAGAGTCCCACAATTTTGTCCCTGCATTGATAGAAGATTTCAACATCTTCAATACGATTTCAATATCAGAAGGGAATATAACTTTGAGCAGACCTAGCGAGTTATTGTGAAGATAGACACAAAAACCTAGAGTAACTCAGGCAGCGTCTCTGGAGAAAAGGAATGTGTGACGTTTCGGGTCGAGACCCTTCTTCAGACTGGTTAGGGGTAAGGGAAACAAGAGATATAGACGATGATGTGGAGAGATAAAGAACAATGAATGAAAAAGATGCAATAAAGTAACGATGATAAAGGAAACAGGCCATTGTTAGCTGTTTGTTGGGTGAAACCGAGAAGCTGGTGTGACTTGGGTGGGGGAGGGATAGGGAGAGAGGGAATGCCGGGGTTACTTGAAGTTAGAGAAATCAATATTTATACCACTGGGCTGTAAGCTGCCCACACGAAATATGAGTGTTTCCTTGTGCTTGCTGCTGTATTTACGGGCATTGTCTCTGTACATTGAGACTGAGTGAAAAAACGAGGTAATCATGTTAAAGTTTTGCTGCCAGGTCTCCCAGGAGTACTGTAATAGGAAGAAGGTCAAGATCACTAAGAGATGCAGAGGAGTTATCAGGGTGCAGTGGGGGTTGAGATCTTCAGCTGTCTGTAGATTAGAGCAATGGAAGTTAAGCAGAAGCCTAATAAAGGTGCCTGTGATGCTGCCGGAAGCAACATTTTCATTGTACCTGCACCTCACCACACTTGTGCAAATGACAATAAACTCGACTTGGCTTGACGAGACATTATGAAGATTTATGAAAAAGTTAACAGGAAAAAGCAATCTTCACTGATTAGTGCTCTAGGTTAGTGATCACAGATTTAAATGACAAAAGAAAACCAAAGGGAAATTGAGGAGTTTTGCTCAGTCTGCCTTGGCACACGTAATTTCCTGGTTGCCAAATATTTTAACTCCCTTTTCCCATTCCCATACTAAACTTTTTGTCCTGGGCCACCTCCACTGTCAGCATGAGGAACATTTCGCTTGGGCAGCTTACAACCCAACGGTTTGAATATTAATTTCTCTAATTCCAAGTAATCCTTGCTTTCCCTGTCTCTCCTTCCTTTCCCCACCCTGCTAGTTTTACTGCTTGTATATCTCTTCCACAGCCAACAATGGACTATTGTGGGCTTTTGGGCCATCGGTGCTGGCTCTGATTTGTTCTATACCTTTTCACATCTGTAGTTTCCCAATCCCCTGACTTTCAGTCTGAAGAAGGGTCTCGTCTCGAAACGTCACCTATTCCTTTTCTCCTCGAAACACCACCTATTCCTTTTTTCCAGAGATGCTGCCTGACCCACTGAGTTATTCCAGCATTTTGTGTCTTTCTTGAGGAGTTTCGATTTCTCACTGAATTATGGAAATCTAATGTTCATTACATGAAAGTCCTCAGAAACGATCAAAGCCCAGTTGGCATGTGAGGAAGATTAGTCAGTTGCAGCATATTTCATGCTGAACTGAACAGGCTTGATGGGCTGAAAGGTCTCACTCTGAAGTTTCATTGAATCTGTATGTAGTTCATAAAACACCATAAACACATTAGCAGCATCTCTCATATGTCACTGTTGCCTCAGGGTTGCCTGAGCTGCAGAATGCCTCTATTTGCTTGGCTACAAACACTTGGAGATAATTCTCTTAATTAAACAATATTTATTCAATTATTTAATCAGACACTCCAATAGCAATACCACAGCATGAGATTACTCCCTTGCAAAACATTGTTAAGAAATTATAAAGAGTTGTCAAGAGTCACTGTAAAATGTTCTCAGCGGGTCAGATAGCACCTGTGGAGAAAAATAAACTGAGCTAAGGTTTCAGCTCAATGACCTTTTAATGTAATTGGAAGAAGTGAGGGGTTTTACACGAATATTAGCCTTGAGCCGAATATTAGCCACCCATATCTTGGGCACAGTGGTTGAGTTGCTGCCTTACAGCGCTGAGACCCTGGTTCGATCCTGACTATAGGTGCTGTCTATACGCAGTCTGTACATTCTTCCTGTGACCTTGTGTACGTGGGTTTTCTCCGGGTGCTCTGGTTTCCTCCACACTCCAAAGACGTACATGTTTGTAGGTTAATTGTAAATTGTTCCTAGTGTGTGTAAGATAGTGTAAGTGTGTGGGGATCGCTGGTTGGCATGGACTCATTGGGATGGAGAGCCTGTTTCCACACTGTATCGCTAAACTAAAAATTAAACTATGAGAGAGATTTTAGAAGTGTAATAAAGAAGGAAATATGAAAGGTGGTGAAGTTTCAGGAGATAATTCCACAGTTTAGAGGTTTTTTTGCTGAAGAGATAATCAGCCATGATAGAAAGATGAGATTTTGGAATGCTCAGGGCGGCACGGTAGCGCAGCGGTAGAGTTGCTGCTTTACAGCGAATGCAGCGCCGGAGACTCAGGTTCGATCCTGACTACGGGAGCTGCACTGTAAGGAGTTTGTACGTTCTCCCCGTGACCTGCGTGGGTTTACTCCGAGATCTTCGGTTTCCTCCCACACTCCAAAGACGTACAGGTATGTAGGTTAATTGGTTGGGTAAATGTAAAAATTGTCCCTAGTGGGTATAGGATAGTGTTAATGTACGGGGATCGCTGGGCGGCACGGACTTGGAGGGCCGAAAAGGCCTGTTTCCGGCTGTATATATATGATATGATATGATATGATAATACAATTAGATGAACCCAGTGTATCCAAATGTTGTAATAGTACCTGCCTTAAATGAGTTAAATGTGATATGTTCTTCCCATCTCTGAAAGAGAGCAGTAGTGAGAAGAGAAGCCATGCATGTGCATCTCTTCCCTTCAAAGGCATTTGTACAGCCATATGGATAGTAAGTGTTTAATAATAATAATAATAATAATAAACATTTATTTTATATAGCCTTTTCCAAGTGCTCAAAGACGCTTTACAAAAACAGTCATGACATAAAAACAAACAGACGAACTATTAGAGGGCTATTAGCCAAATGCAGGCAAATGGAACTAGCCCAGTATGTCAACTTGGCTGGCATGGACAAGGTGGGCCGAAGGACTTGTTTCCATACTGTTCTATGATTCTATGATTTTATACCTTTATAAATGAAAAGATAATAGACCCAGGTAAATGTAGTACTCCCCGTATGTTTGTGGTAGAGAGACTTTGGAAGAGAATGGTGAGTATAAATGGATCAGAATGCTGATGTCTTGAAGCGAACTAGGAATGTTTGCAGTTATCAGAGGTCCATGGAATATCCCGGGTAATAAGATGTGCTAAGATTCTGTTCCCCACTGTGACAGTGAAAATAAAGATTTCAAACAAAATTCAAGAAAGATGGACATGCATACGGAAGATTACAGATGCTCAAAGACATTGAATTTGGAAGATTGGTTGTAGTTGAGCTGGCAGTTTGCAACGATAGTTGTGGTATAATGCAATATTCCATACTTTATATCTTTCATTTGCTCTACCTATTATGCTTGAGTTTGGCTTGATTGTACTTATCGCTAGACTTATCTGACTTGATTGGATAGCGTGCAAAACAAAACCTTTTACTGTACCCCATCACCCATGACACTAATAAAAGTAAACCTAACAAAAAGTTGACTTTTTTGCATATCTTTCATTCATTTGTTCTATATCTCCCTACATCACCGTCTATATCTCTTGTTTCCCTTTCCCCTGACTCTAGTCTGAAGAAGGGTCTCGACCCGAGATGTCACCCATTCCTTATCTCCAGAGATGCCGCCTGTCCCGCTGAGTTACTTCAGTATTTTGTGTCTATCTTCAGTCTAAACTAAACCTAGTTGGGAAGGTATTAGAGAACTTAACATGGTGTCGGGACCACAACATCTGCCTCAAAGTCAGCAAGATGAGGGAGCGAGTTATTGACTTCAGCAAGCTTGTGATCATGTATTGCCTTTCTGCTGACTGGTTAACATGCAACAAAAGCTTTTCACTGTACCTCCTCGGTACATGTGACAATTAACTGAACTGAACTGGTGGTGTACATGCCTCAATCAGCATCAATGGTGCTGAAGTGGAAATGGTTGAGAGCTTCCAGTTCCATGGTGTTAATATTACCATGGATCTGCCGTGCACCCAAACATGGCCATGAAAGCACGCCAACATCTCTGCTTCCTTGGGAGACTGAGGAAATTCGGCATGTTTCCAATGACTCTCACAAACTTCCACAGATGCACCATGGAAACCATCCTATCGGATGGCATCACAGCTTAGTTTGGAGACAGCTCTGCCCAAGCGTGTAAGACAATGCAGAGTTGTAGACGCTAGAATATTTAACACCAGTGAGATAAGAAACAGTGTGGACATCTGACCTGATGGCCTTTTTTTTTAGAGGAAATCTGTGAGCTTCTCACAGTTATTGCTGAAGTATTCGTTCTTTAAATTCTTCCAGTTGTAATTAAGGGTCAAGGGTCCTAGTATTCCAGTATTTTCTATTTTTATTGCAAACTTACACTTGGTCTATTTCGCTTTTGAATAAGTGAGCATTATTCTGGTTCTGTAGAGGAAGGGTCCTGACCCAAAACATCCCAGTCCTCCAGAGATTCTGCCTAATCCATTGAATTACTCCTGTATTTCCTGCCTTATTCTAGTTCATCGTGTTTACGATATTGTACAGATCTCTTCAAAGGTTAAATTTCTTAACCTTCCACTAGATAGGAAGTGTAACTTCACAATCATTTTCTTACTGCCCTCTACAGGAAAATTAACTGTTGAGGTAATTGCAGCCACACTTTCAGGTGGATCGAGCATTTGGTATATTTGGCTCCCCCTTTTCTGTAGTTTCAATTCTTCCATTTTCACGTTTCTTTAAAATCCTTGATATATTTTGTTAAAATAAATTATTTTTATTCAATTTTTTCAATTTTATGTCTTCTTTTGTACATTGACGGGTGAGGACAGTTTTGCAAACTTTCTCTTCAGCCAAAAAATGTTTTTATTCATAAGGCATTTTAACATTTTTTTCTCTCTTTTGCAGTGATGGGTGAGGATAATTTTGTAATCTTTCTTCACATGACAAAGCATTTTCCCCTGGTGCCCTTGCTCAGGACTGACTATGAGCCTCACCGCGGGGACGTGGACTTACCATCGGACCGTGTGATTCCTTGCCTGGGATCGACGCTCCAACCGCAGCCTGCGTACTTCAACATTGAGGAGTTCACAGTCTCGGGTAGAGACCGATGTCGGGAAGCTCCAAAAGACGCAGAAGGTTTGACCAGCCCCGAACCGGGTCAGATCGCCCGGCGCGGGGGAGCTGAGATTCCCCCCCGATGCAGGAGCTTAATCGCCCTGATGCGGAGGGCCCGACCGCCGGCTATGGGAGCCAAGATCGTCCCATCAACGGAAGGCTCAAAGCCCCCTACTGCGAGAGAACAAAGAAGGGAAGAGATGGAACTTTTTTTTCGCCTTCCATCATAGTGAGGATTGTAGAGGAGTCACTGTGGTGGATGTTTATGTTTAAATGAATTTTGTGTGTTCCGTTGCTTTTTATTGGTATGACTGTATGGCAAATGAAATTCTTCGTATGTTGCAAAACATACTTGGCCAATAAAGTATGATTATGAATATTATGATAAGAAAATAACTGCAGATGCTGGTACAAATCGAAGGTGTTTATTCACAAAATGCTGGAGTGACTCAGCAGGTCAGGCAGCATCTCAGGAGAGAAGGAATGGGTGACGTTTCGGGTCGAGACCCTTCTTCAGAACGTCACCCATTCCTTCTCTCCTGAGATGCTGCCTGACCTGCTGAGTTACTCCAGCATTTTGTGAATGAATATTATGATGATCAGTCCAAATATCTTTTAAATGTTGTTATAAACCTTATAAAAAAAACTTTTAAAAGAAATTTCTATTTTTGAAATTTATTTGAACAGTTTTTTAAAGTTCTCTAAGGTAATCAAGGTGTTCTGGGGCAGGGCCTCATGATCTGTGCCGATATCAATCCACAGTATGGAATCCAATTTGCTTAGAGTGATACAACATGGAAACAGGTCCTTCAGTCCAATTCATCCAAGCTGACAAAATACTCCGTCTTAGCTAGTCCTATTTGCCAGTGTTTGGCCCATATATTCCCCTAAAACGTTCCTATCCATGTACCTGTCCAAGTGCAACACCTCTCAGTTCAGGTGATCAGTATGAATGGCCCTCCTTTATCTAGAACAGGGTGGCTTGCCTGGGCAGAAGCCACAGGTGTTTCATTCAGGTACTGTGCCATGTCCAAGATGAAATGGCATCATAACATTTTCTTCCCTATCAAAACCACTGAGCACGGCACAAAACTACGAGAATTTTCTGCGATGTTGATTACCAGCCATAAAAATAAAATTCTCGAGCCTGAATTGTCAGGTGTGGTTTTTTTTTGAGTATTAACTCCTTGGAGTTCACTCATAGCTCAGAGAATGTGATGCGAAAGGCAGTTCTGAATATGCAGGAATAAGATGGGTTGTCACCTCAGTTAGACACTCCGCGTAGTTTTGGTGCTTCTGAGCATGCAAGGCGAGCCTGATCGTTGGAATTTTCTGCTACAAGGGAAATATGGCAACTGTACCTGTAGCTATGGATGGATACATGTAGTGTTATCATACAGATATTTGCCCCCCCACACCCCATATCATCCCCATCTACAACCAACTGCCACTGTACTTGATGATTCAAGAATGTTTTATTGCCTGATGTCCCAAAATGCAACATTTGGAGGGGTGTGGGGGGAGGAGGTGGGGGTGGTGGGGTTGGGTCAGGAGAAGCAGAACCAGTGGGTGGTGACTGTGACCCAAGTGCAGTGGAAGGGGAGGTGGGGCAGTGTACTGGACGTGCAGACAAGGGGGGCTGCAGCAGGGGTGACTGGACCGGGGGAGGGGTAGGTAACTGATCGAACCTGTTGAAGAAAAGGTTCAGATCGTTCACCCACTTCTGGTCCCCCTCGGCCCGGGAGTCCGGTTCCTTGTACCCAGAGATGGTTTTGAGGCCTCTCCAGACTCCACTGATGTTGTTCCTCTGCAGCTGGTCCTCCATCTGCTTCCTGTAGCTGTTCTTCCCCTCTTTAATCTTTAATCTTCCTCCTCAGCTCCTTTTGCACAGCCTTCAGCTCCTCCTTATTTCCTGACTTAAAGGCCCTCTTTTTCTCCTTAAGGAGATCCTTTATGTCAGGGTTGACCCAGGGTTTGTTGTTGGAGAAAACACCGTACAGACCTGGTTAGACCGTCAATGTCCTCCCCATGGGGATCACAGTATTGTGTTTATAGAGCTGCTATGTGGCTGTAAGTAAAAATGTGACTCTTCCACAAGGGAATATTTGCAGATCAATCCCCTAGGTGGATTGATCCATGCCTGACTTTCGTATTGCTGACCTGATCTATGATCCATGCCTGGTTTTGGTAGTGTTACCTGTATTATGCTGCTGATTAAATTCGTTTCACTTTGTAACCATGAGGTGTGCCATGCAGAGGTTTTCTCACTTGCTCTCTGCATTGTATTTGTAATAAAACGCTTATATAGAAGTTAAGCGATTTGTGGAAGTCTACACTTCTTACAAGGTGTCAGAAGTGGGATTCGAACCCACACCTCCATGGAAATCTACACTTCTTACAATATTGTCCGAAATGCACAAAGGGACACAAAAATGCTGGAGTAACTCAGCAGGTCTGGCAGCATCTCTGGAGAACATGGATAGGTGATTTTTCGGGTCTAGACCCTTCTTCAGACAATGGTAGTGGGAGGGCAATACTCCCCACACTGGAATGACCACTGGGGTACCCTGGTCAAATCGCTGGGGTTCCCTTGAACTCACAATGCTGTGTATTGTGGGCGAGAATGGTACCACTGAGCCAAACTAATACTGAACAGTGTGGCTTCTAAATGCTGCATTTACCCAGAGCTTACTTGTAACAAACAATCTGCCGGTCTGCCTTGAAAGCTGTAAAAACAACATGGTTTGATTAGACTTTCGCAAAACCAAAGTGCATTTGGCCATTTGTGAATGACACGATGTCAGTTCCAGTTTATATAATACCATTTTCACTTAAGCAATTCCTACTAAACTTTGAAACAGTTTGTGCACCCAACTAAACTACCCTGCTATGTTCGATTTTCCAGAAATAAACATTTGAATTGAATTTTCAATTTAACTCCTTTCTATTTCATATTATTTTATTTTGAGACTGACTTCACAAATCCTGGTAAAGGTCAATTCTGAGGACATTAAATAAAGATCAGTCTTGACAGAAATATTGGATTAAACTCCAGAATATTGTCGATTTATCACGCTAATAGTGATGCTGGGGGAAATAAATGTTATAGATGTTTGAGGAACATTTATTCATCTTTTCATTTCTATCTATAGAATCCAAAAAAATGGCATTGGAATAAGAGGTTATTTCAAAGCATAATGCCAATGGCACCTTTAATTCCAAAGTTGTTTAGGGAAGCAATTGGTGTTAATTACAATAAATCACTGAGCATCAAATGGCCATAATCTATAGGTAGGAAATGCAGATGCTGGTTTAAACTGAAGATAGACACAAAAAGCTGGAGTAACTCAGCGGGCCATGCAGTCACCCATTCCTTCTCTCCAGAGATGCTGCATGTCCCACTGAGTTACTCCAGCTTTTTGTATCTATCTTTGGCCATAATCTATCCCAGATTTGGATGCTAGATCCCATGATTGTTTACAGTTTACAGTGCAGTATATTGTCACATGTACCGAGGTACAGTGAAAAGCTTTTTTTGCCTGCTATCCACTCAGCAGAAAGACAACACATGATTACAATTGAGCCATTTACAGTGTACATGATCAGGGGATAATGTTTAGTGCAAGGTAAAGCCAGCAAAGTCCGATAAAGGATAGTCCGAGGGTCACCAATGAGGTGGATAGTAGTTCAGGACTGCTTTTACAGATTGATCTTTCTCAGTGGTGTGATTGGCATATAGGACTCCTTGTTTTGTTCACATAGTGCCAATCAAGGCTAAATATACAACAGAGTGCCCACCACTTTCAGGAATTTTCTGCATTAATTCATACATTGATTAGCAGAGCATGAGTAATGCATGTTTTGATGTGAATTTAAATTCAATAGCAAATCCCATTTTCAGTGAGGGTTAAGAAAAAAATGCAAGCTTTATTTTTAATTTTTAAGTTACCAGTTTGGAGGTGAAAAGATTAAAAAAATACCCCTCATAGATCCCTAGATTATGGACTCATGCCTCGTACCTTCTGTCCCTTTCCTAGGTTACCTGATGGTAATCGTACATTCCTAACCTGGAGCCAGAGTGTCAGAGAGTCAGAGAGTGTGAAAACAGGCCACTCAGCCCAACTCATCCATGCTGAGCTCGATGACCCATCAAAGCTCGTCCCATTTACTTACTTTTGGCCCATATCATTCTAAATCTTTCCTATCCACGTACCTGTCCAAATGTCTTTTAAATGCTGTCATCAAATCTGCCTCGACTACTTCAGACGGCAGCTCGTTCCACATATCCACCACCCGCTGTGTGGAAAACATTACCCCTCAGGTTCCTATTAAATCATTCCCCTCTTACCTTAAACTGATGGCTTCTAGTTCTTGAGTCCCTTACCCTGGGGGGATAAAAAAACAGTGCATTCACCCTACCTATGGCCCTCGTGATACTATACACTTCTATAAGATCACCTCTCAGCCTCTTGCACTTCAAGGAATAAAGTACTGGCCTGCCCAACCTCTCCCTTGAGATCAAGCTCTCGTCCTGGCAACATTCTCATAAATCTTCTCTGCCATCTTTCCTGCTTAACAACATCTTTCTAAAACGCAACACAACACTCCAAATGCAGCGTTCCACTCTGTGGCTTAGTGTGTTACCGAAGAAAGATTCCTCGATCAGAATCTGACAAAGAATGCTGACCCACATATCTATGATTGAAAACTTTGCAAGACGATTCTGCACTAAAAGATATCATGTTGTTGCTACCGAACCTGTATGTGTAGGGTACAGGATGAGCATTAATGTTTGTTTTATGTCTTGCAGTGGTTACTATGGAAAAATATCCAAATGTGATTTAGAGGTACAGCGTAGAAACAGGCCCTTCTGCCCACTGAGTCCATGCCAACCATCGCTCATCCGTTCACACTAGTTCTATGTTATCCCACTTTCTCACTTCCTATACACTAGAGGCAATTAGCCTACACACCAACATGTCATTTTGATGTGGGAGGAAACGGAGCACCCTGCGGTCACAGAGAGAACATGCAAACTGCAAACAGACAGCACCCGAGGTCAGGATCGAACCTGAGTCTTCGACGCTGTGAGGCAGCAGTTCCACCAGCTGTGCCCATATAATGGCAGAAGATGTGTTGATTGCCAAAGCAGCTATTACGAACAAGTTAAGAACGAGTGCATTGTACAAATGGAATGCAGTTCTTTCAACAATTGCTCATAGCAAGAGGATTTGAGTTTAGGAGCAGGGAGGTTCTGCTGCAGTTGTACAGGGCCTTGGTGAGACCGCACCTGGAGTATTGTGTGCAGTTTTGGTCTCCTAACCTGAGGAAAGACGTTCTTGCCTTAGAGGGAGTACAGAGAAGGTTCACCAGATTGATCCCTGGGATGGCGGGACTTTCATATGAGGAAAGACTAGATAGACTGGGCTTGTACTCGCTGGAATTTAGAAGACTGAGGGGGGATCTTATAGAAACATATAAAATTCTTAAGGGGTTGGAGAGGCTAGATGCGGGAAAATTGTTCCCGATGTTGGGGGAGTCCAGAACCAGGGGTCACAGCTTAAGGATAAGGGGGAAGTCTTTTAGGACCGAGATGAGAAAACATTTCTTCACACAGAGAGTGGTGAGTCTGTGGAATTCTCTGCCACAGAAGGTAGTTGAGGCCAGTTCATTGGCTATATTTAAGAGGGAGTTAGATGTGGCCCTTTTTGCTAAAGGGATCAGGGGGTATGGAGAGAAGGCAGGTACAGGCTACTGAGCTGAATGATCAGCCATGATCATATTGAATGGCGGTGCAGGCTCGAAGGGCCGAATGGCCTACTCCTGCACCTATTTTCTATGTTTCTATGTTTCTATGCAATGCAACTATCTCACATATCAGAGAATCCTCAGTATCAAGCGTGAACGAAATAAATCTAAATGACTGACAGTAACGATTCAGTGGAAAGTCTGTTGTCTGCTGCATGAAATCTGCAAATCTAGATACAAGACTGACACTTTTCATTGTCGAAATAATTGTCACCATGTCTTGAATTCTTGAACTAAGCAAGGGTACGAGATTTCTCAGATGGATACTTATCAGAGCATGTAGTCACAAATTGGTGCTTCTATTCTAGAAGCATCAACATCAGGACTTTAGAGATATAGCTTGGAAACAGGCCCTTCCAAGCTTGGAAATAGGCCGACCTTGGTCTACCGAGTCCACGCCAACCAGCAATCACCCCATACACTAGCACTGTCTTACACACTATGGGTAGCCAATTAACCTGTAAACCGGTACTTCTTTGGAATGTGGGAGGAAACCGGAGATCCTGGCGAAAACCCACGTGGTTACAAGGAGAACATGCAAACTCTGTACAAACAGCACCCGTAGTCAGGATCGAACTCGGGTCTCTGGTGCTGAAAGGCAGCAATTCTACCGCTGCGCCACCGTGCCACCCTGTTAGGAGTTCTACTGATGGGTCCAATATTTTTGTATTTTCTGATTTAGACTGGAAATTATATTCACTTTATCTCATCTATGTGACTGTTTAGGATGTAACCAGGCCAAAATTTGGGAAGCCAGGGTTTCTGACCTGCTTGGCAACACCCGTTCCCTTTCAGCTTAACTATTCAAAAAATAATCTCTGGGAATTCTTTGGACTCTACCTTCAGATGGAAGGATCATTCCACGGATGTGTTTAGCATTCAAAAACTGTCCCAAATAAACTTCTAACTTACCATAGAGGGGGTATAAAATCATGAGAGGAACAGAATCTCTTGCCCAGAGTAGGGAAATCGAGGAGCAGAGGACATAGGTTCAAGGTGAAGGGGATAAAATTTAATAGGGGTAACCTTTTCCACACAAAGGGTGGTGGGTGTATGGAACAAGCTGCCAGAGGAGGTAGTTGAGGCTGGGACTATCCCAACTTTTGAAAAGCAGTTAGACAGGTACATGGATAGGACGAGTTTGGAGGGATATGGACCCAGGCGCAGGCAGGTGGGACTAATGTAGCTGGGACATGTTGGCCAGTGCGGGCATTGGGCCGAAGGGCCTGTTTCCACACTGTATCACTCTATAACTCCATGAATCTATGACCTGTTCCAAGGTTAACTGCTGTTTTTCATGTGTTTATCTAACTCCATCTTAAACTCTTGCATTAAATTGGCTTCAAAGTAATTATGGTGCTATGATCTAATTATCTCCTTTAACCTCCCTTTCATGCTATGAGCGCTAATCCCAAATTCACATTTCTGTGAAATCTCTCCAGCTGCGGTTTACGTTTACATTGATTTAAACGTAGGTTTATAAATTTATTATTGAAAGTGTTGCCTCCCACAGTTTTCTGGTAAGTTCTCACAAATCTCCACACTGCTTTCCACTGAGACCAATTGTGTTCATTCTATCTCAGATGTCTCTTAGGAGGGAAGTTTAGTTTCAGCTGAGACCTTTACTTTGAGTTGAAAATCTTCAGGCTTCGTTACATCAGTTTTAGAAACTTGGTGGCTAAAAAGCTCATCCTAACCAATTAGATTGAATAATACATGCTCTAATGCCGTGAATACGCACCCATAAAGAATTGAGTTCTTCTTATAAGAATTGAGTTGGCACTGGCTGTCCAATCTCATTTCACTTGAGAGCTTCATAGGCATGTGAAAATAGACTTACATCTTATCATTCTGAACTGTGTTCAAAGCTAGGTCACCGAGGTGAGAAGACAAATGCTTTATCCATTATGTTATCTAGTTCAAAACTTTTCCTTTAACATTGCTCTGTGTCCCAGTTATTGCGTTGAGAATAATAGCGTGAAAACAGCATGCCCCATAGCAGAAGCGTCTACTTCGCGGGACTGGAAACTGGAAGTGTCCTGAGCTAATTCTACTACCATCATCACTATTGTACCAAGTGATGGCTCCCACTGATTGTCGCCGGAAGCTCGCGTCCTTTTTAGGACGGACGATGACAGTGATGTAACATTTGAAACATGGATGATGGACACGAAAGAAGTAGAACACGCACCGTGAAGATTGAAAGGGAACTTGTGACAGGAAGTGGGGTAGTGTGATTGGACTATGTTTTGTTTAATATCCCCCAAGAGCTTTTATGAAATTGCTGTCATTTCACTTCAATTAACCTTTGAGCTCAACATCAAAATGTAAGAATATTAACCAACAATGTTTGATTAGTACGGGTGTCAGGGGTTATGGGGAGAAGGCGGGAGAATGGGGTTGAGGGGGAAAGCTAGATCGGCCCTGATTGAATGGCGGAGTAGATTTGATGGGTCAAGTGGCCTAATTCTATTCCTAGAACTTATGAACTTATGAAGTGAAGTTTCTATCCAGCTGAATCATCCAACCACAACCAGAGAGCAGTGCTGAACTACTATCTACCTCTTTGGTGACCCTTGGACTATCCTTGATCGGACTTTGCTGGCTTTACCTTGCACTAAACGTTATTCCCTTATCATACATCTATTCAATGTAAATGGGTCGATTGTAATCGTGCATTGTCTTTCTGCTGACTGGTTAGCACGCAACAAAAGCTGTTCCCTGTACCTCGTGACAATAAACTAAACTAAACTGAACTGTAAATTACCTTTCAATAGAGAACAAAGGGGGATGGCGCAGATACTCTGTAACTTTGTCAGTGCCCTTTATGGGTGACTATTTGCTTACCTTGGGTATGCAAGCAAAGAATTTCACTGTGACTTGCCACATGTGACAATAAAGCATTCATTCATTCAATACCTTAAGGATCCAGTCTTATAAGGAGGTGGGCCAGCTTGTTTAGGATTTTCAACACAGGTGTGCAAAGTTGTGGCAATTCCCCAGCATTTTAACAAGAGAATCAGCAGGAACCATCTTCTCCAGGTTGACCAGCCGAGGGAAATCTCCACTACTTTTTATAGTAAAGAGAGCTGGTAGTAAAAAAACAGTACAATACAATACAAATGTTTAATAATAAAATACAGGTCAATGTTTGTAATTATTATTTTTTTAAAGTTTCATTTATTTGAATGTTATTTAATATATTTGTTTTTGATTTGTAAAGTTAAAATCAGTATATCTTAATAATTTTTCACCATTTTCAATGATTTGTTTATTTTTCAATTAGAGTCATGGAGTCATAGTCATACTGCATGGAAACAGGCCCTTCAGCCCAACTTGCCCACACAGCCCAACATGTCCCATATCCCACTGAACCTATGTACCTGTCCAAATGTTTCTTAAACACTAACACCTATTACTCTCAATTATAAGAATCATTGACATGGCTTAGTTTGGAGTCCATATTTTTTGCACTTCAAGAGTGAAGTTTGTTTAGAACATAGAACAGTACAGCACAGGAACGGGCCCTTCAGCTTACAATATTTGTGTCGAACATGATGCCTAGCTGAACTGATCTCACCTGCCTGCATGTCATCCATATCCCTCTATCCCCTGCACTTCCGTGTGCCTGTCTAAAAGTCTTGTTGACACCACTGTTGTATCTGCCTCCACCACTACCCCTGCCAATGCATTCCAGGCCCCCACCACCCTCTGTGTAAAAAAACAGACGCCCCACACGTCTCCATTAAACTTTCCCCCTCTCACCTCATAGTGATGCTTATCTGATTGTTCTGGCACACCAAAGAGTGAATTAAGAGGGGGAAGAGACCAAAGTTTTTGCTTATGAATTAACAAGGGAAACTTATATTTTAAATTTAAGGAAGTCATCCTTTCTATCTGTCTGTCTGTCTGTCTGTCTGTCTGTCTGTCTGTCTGTCTGTCTGTCTGTCTGTCTGTCTGTCTGTCTGTCTGTCTGTCTGTCTGTCTGTCTGTCTGTCTGTCTGTCTGTCTGTCTGTCTGTCTGTCTGTCTGTAAAACTCTCTGTCCGTGTGTATGTGTGTTTGTGCGCACCATAACTTTGGTGCTTCGCACAGCCTAAACGGTACACCATAACGCCACAATTTTGTGCACCACCTTACTCACCATAATCTTGGGCATAATCTCTAACAACTCTCATTCAAATTGAAGCTACATTTTTAAAGCTACAGACATTTTAAAATGTTTAAAAATTCACTTTCTAACCAATTTCCTGAAAGCCAGCATATGACGTCACAATCGGCCACGTTCAACTTCATTTGCTCCTCACTCGCCAAAAAAAGATGGCTGCCGGCAGCGCCACCGCCCGCCCGGGCTCAGTCATTTCCTCGCTCCCTCTCCCCTCTCCCCTCGCCTCTCGCCCGGCACCGGCCCCGGGGGAGACTCGCACGTTGGCAGTCAGCGTTGAACGCACGGGCACTGGTAAGTGCCTTTCGCCGCCAATGGCTCCATGGAGGGGAGTGGGCGTGGCGGCCAAGTGGGTGGAGGGGAGGGGGGGGTGGGGGGAGGAGAGAGTGCGAGTGGGGGGGAAGTGGTCGGGGAGAGTGGGGGTGGGGGGAGGGGGTGGGGGGAAGGGGGACAGTGGGGGACAGGAGAAAGTGGTGGTGGGGTGGAGGGGAGAGTGGGGGAAGGGGAGGGAGGTGGGAATAGGGGTGAGGAGGGGGGAATGGTGTGGAGGCAGGGCTGGGGGACAGGGGGTGGGGGCAGGGGAGGGGCAAGTTGGGGTGGGCTAGGGGGGATGGAGTGGGTCAGTGGGGGGAGGAGGGGGCATAAGGGGGATTGAATGCGGGGGGGGGGGGGGGGGAATTGAGGGTGCTACACCAATACAGGAGAGACTTTGGGTCCAGGGCTCACCCTCTCAGTCACACTCTCTCCCCTTCCCTGCCCCCCTCTATGAGGAATGGAGCCAACAGATCCACTTGGTCTAGTCTCCTCTAAATTCACTCATTCATTTCCTTACCCTCTCTCTTACTGTTGTACATTGAAGTTGCTCACAGTAATTAACAACAGTCCTTGCTCTGTTCACATCTTAATCCTTTAATCTGAACACAATTTATCTGATTGATCATTAAGGCATGTGACGCTCTATTGATTTTGCTTTACCATTATCACCCTACACTGGTAATTTAGAATGTTTGTTCTATCCTCAAAACGGAGGATAAAAATCTGCCCCAGTTTATTTACTGTAGATTTTTGCAAAAATCTAGCGAAAGGGGACGCAAGAGACTGCAAATGTTGGGATCTTGAGCACCAGACTGTTGAAAGAGGTCAGCAGGCCAGACAATATCCATGGAGGGAAATGGATGGTCAATATTTATGTATTGTCTGAAAAATATCACTGGCCACAGTTCTGAACGCACTTCCGTTTTATTCCACAGGAGAGTTTGAGGAATAAAACGACCTTCATCTGTTCAATTTCAAATATTGCCTGGTCAAAGCACTAGCAAAGCACTTTAAGGAAAATATAACATTAAAAAATCTAGTTGATTCCAATCATCACATTCTAATTCCCTTTTCTCTGCAAAACGTCCATTCAGCAGATTGTATTCTGATGCGGCCAGATTCACTTTTGTTGGGGAATATTAGCAGAATCTGAGTGTTCAAATGTTCTACCCTTGACTGGATTTTCCCTTGAAAAACTTTTTTTTGGGAAAACAATTCAGCGATCTGCTACCAGAAAGATCTATTTGTCTACTCCGATGCTTTTTAAAAATCCTTCATTATATAGTAATAATCCTCTTATATTCAGTTAAATTTAAACTCATTTGTATGCTCAGATGTATTTTTTTAAATTATTGCTTCATTACGTAAAAAGAATCTTGGATAGAGTGGACGTGGAGATGATGTTTCCACTAGTGGGAGAGTCTAGGACTAGAGGTCATAGCCTCAGAATGAAAGGATGTTCTTTTAGGAAGATGAGGAGAAATTTCTTTAGTCAGTGGGTGGTGAATCGGTGGAATTCTTCGCCACTGAAGACTGTAGAAGCCAAGTCAGTGGATATTTTTAAGGCAGAGATAGATTAATACAGGTATCAGAGGTTATGGGGAGAAGACAGGAGAATGGGGTTAGGAGGGAGAGATAGATCAGCCATGATTGAATGGCAGAGTAGACTTGATGGTCTGATTGGCCTAATTCTACTCCTATTCCTTATGACTTATGCCCTTAATCCCCTTACAATCAGTTGGTTCTCAATTTGGAGTGGAATTTCTTCTGACTTGGTTTCGAATGTCTTCCTACGTTGGACAGAAATTGCCACCTGGGAACTTATCATGAAGGAAAAAGAGGGGCAACTCAATTGAAGATCTTGACTGTGTCCAAAGGAAGTAAAGTCCATGATATTTAATGAGAGTTTACCAGGGGGAAAGAACAAAAGATTACAATTAGCCGAAGAACCCGGTAAAGCTATGATCTTCGAGGATCTCTGGCTGCAGACTCTCAGGTCCGGATTAAGCTAGTTATATGTAATGAAAGGGCCTTAAATACGTGACAAGGTGATGCTACGGCCCGCGCCTCACGTGACCTCACTCAGCCAGTGGCAACGGGCTCCCGCTCCACCAATGATAGCCGCCCAGGCCGGGAGGCGGGTTGCAACCTACGTTTGGCGAACACACTCGGCTCCTGCTCCCCGAACACACTCGGCCCCGCTTCCCGAACACACTCGGCCCCGCTCCCTGAACACACTCAGCTCTGCTCCCCGAACACACTCGGCCACACTCCCCGAACTCCGTTAACGTTAACGAGTTCCGTTAGCCTACACTGTCCGGGCCTACAGTGTCGGGGCCTACAGCAGCCTGCGGGCCTAATACAGGACTCTTAGAGAGTGTGTGATGGAGGAGTTTAAAGATACAGCGCGAAAATAGGCCCACTGTCTGTACCGACCAGCAATCCCCGCACACACTAGGGACAATTTTACACACACACCAAGCCAGTTAACCTACAAACCTGTACGTCTCAGGGAGAAAGTACAAACTCCGTACAGACAGCACCCATCGTTGTGATCGAACCCTGGTCTCTAGTACTGCAAGCGCTGTAAGACGGCAACTCTACCGCTGCGCCACTATGGGGAGAATGACGGAGGATTGCGAGGAGAGGGACGCCGAGTGGATTATTTGTTCTGTAATGAAGCGAGAATTAAAAAAAATACATCTGAGCAGACGAATGAATCCTGAGCTAACTGATTATAAGGGGATTATTTTCATGTAATGAACCAAGAAATCAAAAAATCTGAGCAGGCAAATGAATCCCGATCAACGTTATTTAGTTGACGTTTTTTTCTCGTGAACTTTATTATGATTGTTGGCTTGGTGATAAGATGGCTGCCACTGTGATCTACACGTAGCTGTCTCTGCAGTCGCCATGCCTCATTAAGCTCCAATGGGATACATGGCAAGCTAAGACAGGCACACATGTATTACAATCAGGCCATGGTCCATTTACTTGTGACTGTGATTGTTCTTTGTCCTGGGGAATTACCTCACAGATCAATATTGAGCAAAGCAAGCAATAAAACAAAAGACATCTTAATGGTCACTGATCAAATGAACACAAAGAGACAATCCAAAAATATGACAAACATTTTACTAAAAAAATATTATTATTATCTTTTTATAGCTGAAGATATAATACAAAAGTGTAACTGATATTATGCCAAAATTATCATAATCGTGCTTTTTATAACTGATACAGTAAAAATATTTAATGACATAATTACTCAATATTCAGTGTTGAAAATTAATCTTGTTTATAAAAAAGAAATGTAAAAGTTAGGGATGCTTCTGGAATGTTTCTCAAAGAAATTATAAATATTATCTGGATGATCTATGAAAGAGGAACACACCCAAAAGAGATTCCTTACATCCAGCGGTATGAACAGTGACTTCTCTAACTTCAAGTAACCCTTGCTTTCCCTCTCACTCCATCCCCTCCCCCTTCCCAGTTCTCCAACCATTCTTACTGTCTCCGATTACATTTTATCTCTGTTTGCTTTGTTGTTATGTTCTCCCAACTAATAATGATCTATTCTACATTTTCCTTGATCTCATATCATCATATCATATCATATATATACAGCCGGAAACAGGCCTTTTCGGCCCTCCAAGTCCGTGCCGCCCAGCAATCCCCGTACATTAACACTATCCTACACACACTAGGGACAATTTTTACATTTACCCAGCCAATTAACCTACATACCTGTACGTCTTTGGAGTGTGGGAGGAAACCGAAGATCTCGGAGAAAACCCAAGCAGGTCACGGGGAGAACGTACAAACTCCTTACAGTGCAGCACCCGTAGTCAGGATCGAACCTGAGTCTCCGGCGCTGCATTCGCTGTAAAGCAGCAACTCTACCGCTGCGCTACCGTGCCGCCCTCCATTCACTTTCGCGCCTTACACTTCCTTATCTATACACTTCCTTATCTATATACCTCCCACTCCCCTGACATCAGTCTGAAGAAGTGTCTCGACCCGAAAAGTCACCCATTCCTTCTCTCCAGAGATGCTGCCTGTCCCGCTGAGTTATTCCAGCATTTTATGTCCACCTTCGATTTAAACCATCACCTGCAGTTCCTTCATACACAGAGACTCCTTACCTGTGTAGGAAGGAACTGCAGATGCTGGTTTATGCCGAAGATAGACACAAAATGCAGGAATAACTCAACTAGTCAGGCAGCATCTCCAGAGAAAAGGAATAGGTGACGTTTCAGGTTGGAACCCTTCTTCAGACTGAACATATCGTGTTGAATTTATTTCTTGGACTGTGTTAATTATAATTAGTGGCAGACAACTCATTTGGCCATTTTGTGTGTAGAGGTTAGCATGCACATGATGGCCAAAGAACATACCAGGAAAGAGAAGTGTGAATAAAGCAATTTAAAGAAAAAGTTAAGAGGACACATCACGAGCTAAGATTTCTTGTATTGCAAAATTAGCGCGATGATGTATTTATGATTTGTAAGGTGTAGGAAGGAACTGCAGATGCTGTTTTAAGCCGAGGTCAGGCACCAAATGCTGGAGTATCCCAGTGGGACAGGCAGCATCTCTAGACAGAAGGAATGGGTGACTTTTGGGTCGACACTCTTTTTCAGACTGGAATTCTGAAGAAGGGTCTGTCTGAGTGAAACGTCACCCATTCCATCTCTCCAGAGATGCTGCGAGTCCCGCTGAGCTACTCCAGCATTTTGTGCCCATCTATGATTTGCAAGTGCACAAATCAAGAAAAAGTTGCATTGACTGGAAACTGTCAACCCTTGCCATACCTACACACCCTTCTTCTGCTCTGCTGGAGAGAGGGTGATGTCCGTCAAGACATGCATAACACCAACATCATCACAGTCAATAAGAACAAGGGTGCAGGGTGTAGAGCTGCAGGCTTACAGCACCAGAGACCCGGGTTCAAACCTGACCAAGGGTGCTGTCTGTACGGAGTTTGCACGTTCTCCCTGTGACCGCGTGGGCCCTCCAGATGCTCTGTTTTTTTCCCCACACTCCAAAAACGTGCAGATTTGTACATTAATTGGCTTCTGTGAATTGTAGGTTGTCCCTAGCGTGTAAGATATTGCTAGTGTCCAGGGTGATCCCTGATTGGCGTGGACTCGGTGTGCTGAAGGGCCTGTTTCCATGCTGTATCTCTAAAAGTCTAAAGAACCAAGTGAGATCGCAGTGATTGCAACAACTACATTTATTTCAGATAAATAAAAATTAAAAGAAGGCCATGATCAGCCATGATCACATTGAATGGCGGTGCTGGCTCGAAGGGCCGAATGGCCTCCTCCTGCACCTATTGTCTATTGTCTGTTGTCTATTGTCTATTGTCTATTGTTTATTAAGGCCGGAAGCTGGAAGGTTGGAATAAAACAAGACCATGCGGGAAAACACTGGTTGGGCAGCATCTGTGGAGAGAAATAATTAATGTTTCGGATCAATTATCGTTTTTAACCTGAAGTATTCATTCTGTTTCTCCCTGCAGGTATCACCTGATCTGCTGAGTAGTTCCAGCATTCTCTAGGTTCAGAGAGTTCCTTAAATCTACAGCGCCCTCCATAATGTTTGGGTAAAAGACCCATCATTTATTTCTTTGCGTCTGTTCTCCACAATTTGAGATTTGGATCACAACAGAAAAAATCACATGGTTAAAGTGCACATTGTCAGATTTTAATAAACGGCATTTTTATACGTTTTGGTTTCAATTGGGTTCAGATCGGGTGATTGACTTGGCCACTCAAGAATTGACCATTTTTTAGCTTTGAAAAACTCCGTTGTTGCTTTAGCAGTATGTTTGGGATCATTGCCTTGCTGTAGACTGAACCGCCGGCTAATGAGTTTTGAGGCATTTGTTTGTTGAGCAGATAGGATGTGTCTATACACTTCAGAATTCATTATGCTACTACCATCAGCAGTTGTATCATCAATGAAGATAAGTGAGCCAGTTCCTTCAGCAGCCATACGTGAACAGGCCATAACACCCCCACCACCGTGTTTCACAGATGAGGGGTATGCTTTGGATCTTGGGCAGTTCCTTCTCTCCTCCATACTTTGCCTTTGCCATCACTCTGATATAAGTTAATATTAGTCTCATCTCATCTACAAGACTTTTTTCCAGAACTGTGGTTGCTCTTTTAAGTACTTCTTGGCAAACTGTAACCTGGCCATCCTATTTTTGCGGCTAACCAGTGGTTTGCATCTTGCAGTGTAGCTTCTGTATTTCTGTTCATGGTCTTCTGCAGACAATGGTCATTGACAAATCCACACCTGACTCCTGAAGAGTGTTTCTGATCTGTCGGACAGGTGTTTGGGGATTTTTCTTTATTATAGAGAGAATTCTTCTGTCATCAGCTGTGGAGGTCTTCCTTGGCCTGCCAGTCCCTTTGCGATTAGTAAGCTCACCAGTGCTGCTTTTCTTCTTAATGATGTTCCAAACAGTTGATTTTGGTAAGCCTAAGGTTTGGCTGATGTCTCTAACAGTTTTATTTTTGTTTTTCAGTCTCATAATGGATGGCTTCTTTGACTTTCATTGGCACAACCTTGGTCCTCATGTTGATAAACAGCAATAAAAGTTTCCAAAGATGATGGAAAGACTGGAGGAAAGACTAGGTGCTGAGAGCCCTCTTATACCTGCATTAAGGAGGTAATTAAACACACCTGAGCAATGCGTTCCAAACATTATGGTGACGTGAAATGGGGGGACAATGTATAAACACAGCTGTAATTTCTACATGGTGAAACCAAAATGTATAAAAATGGCAATTAAAATCTGACAATGTGCACTTTAACCACAGGTGATTTTTTCTATTACAAATCTCAAATTGTGGAGTACAGAGGCAAATAAATAAATGATGGGTCTTTGTCCCAAACATTATGGAGGGCACTGCAGTAAAATGACTTGGACACATAATGCTGGAGTAACTAAGCGAGACTGGCAGCATTTATGGGTAGAAGGAATGGGTGACGTTTCGGGTTGAGACCCTTCTGGTCTCGACCCAAAAAGTCACCCATTTCTTCTATCAGAGATGCTGCCTGTCCCGCTGAGTTACTCCATCATTTTGCATCTATCTTTGGTTTAAACCAGCATCTGCAGTTCCTTCCTACAAAATGACTTGGATGCCCCTTCAAAGGTTCAAAGGTCAGTTTATTGTCACATGTACCAAGTAAGGTACAGTGAAACTCAAATTACCCTACAGTCATACTAAAAAAAAGCAACAAGACACACAACTACATAAAAGTTAACATAGACATCCACCACAGCAGATTCCCCACGTTCCTCACTGTAATGGAAGGCAATAAAGTCCAATCTTCTTCCTGTTTAGTCTCCCGTGGTCGGGGCAGACGAGCCATCCGCAGTCAGGATGATCGAAGCTCCCGCAGCTGGTGATCGAAGCCCCCGCGTTGGGGCGATCAAAGCTCCCGTGTCGGGGCAATCGAAGCTCCCGCGTCGGGGCGATCGATGCACCTGCGTCTGGGTGATCGAACCTCCCGTGTCAGGGCGATCGAAGCTCCCACGTCAAGGCGGTTGAAGCTCCTGCGGCTTGGAGCTCCCAAAGTTGGTCTCCAACCAGGGACCGTGAGCTCCACAATGTTAAAGTCAGCAAGCTCCCGCGGTTGGAGCTCCAAAGTCGATTCGCGACAGGGATCGCGTGCTCCATGATGGTAAGTCCTGCAGGCTCCCGCAGTTGGAGCTCCTGAAGTCGGTCTCCAGCAAAGGCCACCAACTCCTAGATGTTAGGCCGCAGTGCAGACAGAGAAACGATACGGAAAATAATTGCATCTCCGTTGAGGTAAGAGATTAAAAAAAGTTTCCCCCAACCCCCCACATAAAACAAGCTAAAGAATACTAAAACAGACATTTAACACATACTACAAAAACAACAAAGAATGAAGGGACAGACAGACTGTTGGCGAGGCAGCCATTGCTAGCGCAACCCGGTGGTACAATTAAGAACCTGGTAACAAAATATGAGGTTGATCTTAGGTTAGAGGCTGATGATAAAGGAGAAATTTAATTTATTGGCACTATGCTTAAATTAATAATGAATATTAGGATTATCAAATTAACACCTTTTATGCATGATTGCTCTGCAGAAAAGAAAATGACGCATGATTCTTACTAGTGGAAATAGTGGAAGCATTGGAGATCATTTTTCAATGTTCTATAGATTCAGGATCAGTTCCTGTGGATTGGAGGATAGCAAATGTTATCCCACTTTTTAAGAAAGGAGGGAGAGAGAAAACGGGTAATTATAGACCAGTTAGTCTGACATCAGTGGTGGGGAAGATGCTGGAGTCAATTATAAAAGACGAAATTGCTGAGCATTTGGATAGCGGTAACAGGATCATTCCGAGTCAGCATGGATTTACGAAGGGGAAATCATGCTTGACAAATCTACTGGAATTTTTTGAGGATGTAATTAGGAAAATTGACAGGGGAGAGTCAGTGGATGTGGTGTACCTCGACTTTCAGAAAGCCTTCGACAAGGTCCCACATAGGAGATTGGTGGGCAAAATTAGGGCACATGGTATTGGGGGTAGGGTCCTGACATGGATAGAAAATTGGTTGACAGACAGAAAGCAAAGAGTGGGGATAAATGGGTCCCTTTCGGAATGGCAGGCAGTAACCAGTGGGGTACCGCAAGGTTCGGTGCTGGGACCCCAGCTATTTACGATATACATTAATGACTTAGACGAAGCGATTAAAAGTACCATTAGCAAATTTGCAGATGATACTAAGCTGGGGGGTAGTGTGAATTGTGAGGAAGATGCAATAAGGCTGCAGGGTGACTTGGACAGGTTGTGTGAGTGGGCGGATACATGGCAGATGCAGTTTAATGTAGATAAGTGTGAGGTTATTCACTTTGGAAGTAAGAATAGAAAGGCAGATTATTATCTGAATGGTGTCAAGTTAGGAGGAGGGGGAGTTCAACGAGATCTGGGTGTCCTAGTGCATCAGTCAATGAAAGGAAGCATGCAGGTACAGCAGGCAGTGAAGAAAGCCAATGGAATGTTGGCCTTCATAACAAGAGGAGTTGAGTATAGGAGCAAAGAGGTCCTTCTACAGTTGTACCGGGCCCTGGTGAGACCGCACCTGGAGTACTGTGTACAGTTTTGTTCTCCAAATTTGAGGAAGGATATTCTTGCTATGGAGGGCGTGCAGCGTAGGTTCACTAGGTTAATTCCCGGAATGGCGGGACTGTCGTATGTTGAAAGGCTGGAGCGATTGGGCTTGTATACACTGGAATTTAGAAGGATGAGGGGGGATCTTATTGAAACATATAAGATAATTAGGGATTGGACACATTAGAGGCAGGAAACATGTTCCCAATGCTGGGGGAGTCCAGAACAAGGGGCCACAGTTTAAGAATAAGGGGTAGGCCATTTAGAACGGAGATGAGGAAGAACTTTTTCAGTCAGAGAGTGGTGAAGGTGTGGAATTCTCTGCCTCAGAAGGCAGTGGAGGCCAGTTCGTTGGATGCTTTCAAGAGAGAGCTGGATAGAGCTCTTAAGGATAGCGGAGTGAGGGGGTATGGGGAGAAGGCAGGAACGGGGTACTGATTGAGAGTGATCAGCCATGATCGCATTGAATGGCGGTGCTGGCTCGAAGGGCTGAATGGCCTACTCCTGCACCTATTGTCTATTGTCTATTGTCTATTGATATCACAACTTTGTGAAAATGTTGATCACACAGTATTCTTAGTGCTTCTATGGTCCCTAATATTACTTTAATTTAAACTGACATTTTCTCAGCAGTGAAAACACACACTAAACTAATATGTTTACACTGTGATAATAATTCACTGACTCAAAAAAGCGTTAATAATTGCTTATGGGTTTAAAAAAAAGTCTAAATGTTGCATATGTTTGAATGCACAAATGTATGTCTAGAGGTTGATTTAGAAAAAAAAATTGTAGATAATGCTTAATGTCGGGCTTTGAGCATGTTTTTGCATTGTTAGCACGTGTTTCCTGGTGAAGTCCTTCAAACAAAATATTGGACAGGCATTTCCTATTGTGATCCACCATAACTCCAATGTCATATTCTTATTGATTAATGATGTTATCAATATGTTTTATTTTAAATTGGATCCGAGATTTATGGCCTGCATAAATATTGCACCATTCAAAAAGCAGTATCGCTGGCTTAAATTTGTGAATCCTGCACAACTTAAAGCATATCCTTGAGATATAATTTTCACATGTTCCCACTTTAAAAAAAATGTCTATAACATAGAAACATAGAAACATAGAAACATAGAAAATAGGTGCAGGATTGGGCCATTCGGCCCTTCGAGCCAACACTGCCATTCAATATGATCACGGCTGATCATCCAAACAATAACACTTTGTATTGCAAGGATGTTCCAATAACATCTTTTTTCTGCAACTTCCTATTGGCATGGACTAACCTTAATGTACATTTAATACACCATAATGTGATAAATCTAATTAAGATGTTAAACATGGTTCATTTATGATGGAAGACTGGTTTTCTGCAGTGTGCACCTTACGTTAAGGGCGTCGTAGTGGCGCAGCAGTAGAGCAGTTGTCTCACACCGCCAGAGACCAGGGTTTGATCCTGACCTTGTGTGCTGTCTGTGTGGAGTTTACACGATCTCCCTATCAGTGCGTGGGTTTTTCTCCGGCTGCTCAGGTTTCCTCTCACATTCCAAAGACGTGCAAGTTTGCAGGTTAATTGGCTTCTGTAAATTGCCCCTAGTGTGTAGGATGCAAAACTGGGATAACATAGGACTAGTGTACTCTTCTAGATGTCAATGGTCGACACAGATGCGGTGGGTGGAAGGGCCTGTTTCCATGTTGTTTCTCAAAATTCAAAATCTCTAAATGAGTGGAACTGGATTAAAACTAAGATAAAGATGATGCTTGATTAAAAGTGAACATATGATCTAAAAACCACAGTATTCCACTGCAAAACCCTGTAAATCCATTGTAAAAACTGAACAGCCTTTCCATCAATATTTGGTTGAAGTATTCATTTTAAATAGCCAATATCTGAGTTTGAAACTTTGAATTTAAGGAACCTGAGGTGAGTCTGAAAATTTAAAGAATAAGAGTCACTCTCATTTTCTTGATGTTCTTTGATTCACTTAACGTATTCAGGTCAAAATGATCTATTCATTTCAAGTCGTTAATCCCTCCAGTATAAATTATTATTGAGGTTATATCAAGCTATGTGCTGCATATATTCATTTCCTAGAAGCTGGATTTCAAACCATTTTTTAAAAATCATGTTATTGAAAAAGCAGTATTGTTTTGAAGAAAGCCTAAAAGCATGTTTAATCTCTCGAAGTGAGTAGGTAGATGCGGGGGACATACAATCAATGATGTGATTGGTTGTGCAAAGCTTCTTAGATTGACGCCTGTTGGAATTAGGTTGCACTATCTATTTTAGAATAATGGTTGACTTGCAGAGAATTGTTTCATAACGTTGGGGTGGCATGGTGGTAGAGTTGCAGCCTTACAGCACAAGAGACATAGGTCCAATCCTGACTACGGGTGCTGTCTGTACAGTTTATATGTTCCCCCTATGACCGTGTGGGTTTACTCCTGGTGCAGCAGTTTCCTCCCATACTCCAAAGATGTACAGTTTTGTAGGCTAATTGGCTTTGGTAAAAACTTTAAATTGTCCCTAGTGTGTAGGATAGTGTTAGTGTATGGGGATCACTGGTCGGCACGGTCTCGGTGGGTGGCGGGGCCTGCTTCTGTGCTCTATATCTAAACTAAAGTAAATGTTCCTTTCATTACAGCTACACCCCCCTTTACTTCTGCAAAACTCTCTGGAGGGAAAGGTGGTGAATTAGAGGGTTACAGTTGTTTAACACAACAACTCTGAATGAGGTGCTCTGACATTTCTGCACTTACTAGCTTAGTTTAATTTATTGTCACGTGTACGGTGGTACAGTGAAAAGCTTTTTGGTGCAAGCTATCCAGTCTGCGGAAAGGTGACACATGATTACAATCAAGCCATTCACAGGGTAATAATACAGGATAAAGGGAATAACATTTAGTGCAAGATAGTCCAGTAAAGTCTGACTAAAGATAGTCCAAGGGTCCCCAATGAAGTAAATGGTAGGTCAGGACTGCTCTCTAGTTGGTGATAGTTCAGTTGTCTGATAACAGCTGGGAAGAAACTGTACCTCAATCTGGAGGTCTTCGTTTTCACATTTCTGTGCTACTTGCCTGATGGGAGAGGGAAGAGGGAGTGACCGGGGTGAGACTCATCCTTGATTATGCCAGTGGCCTTCACGAGACAGCATGAAGTGTAGATGGAGTCAATGGGAGGGAAGTTGGTTTGTGTGATGGTCTGGGCTGAGTCGACATTTCTCTGCAATGGTCTTGGATGGAGCTGTCCCCAAAACATGCTGTGATGCATCCCTGATAAAATGGTTTCCATGGTGGATCTGTAGAAGTTGGTGCGAGTTGTTGGAGACGTGCCAAACCCCCTAAGCCTTCTAATGAAGCAGAGCCATTGGGGTGCTTTCTTGACCATTGCTTCGATCTTGCTAGTCCAGGACAAATTACTGGTGATATTTACTCCTCGGGACTTGAAGCATTCAACCATCTTTATTTCAGTGCTGTCAATTTATATGTGCACTGTTATTTTATGCGGCACGGTAGCGCAGCGGTAGAGTTGCTGCTTTACAGCGAATGCAGCGCCGGAGACTCAGGTTCGATCCTGACTACGGGTGCTGCACTGTAAGGAGTTTGTACGTTCTCCCCGTGACCTGCGTGGGTTTTCTCCGAGATCTTCGGTTTCCTCCCACACTCCAAAGACGTACAGGTATGTAGGTTAATTGGCTGGGTAAATGTAAAAATTGTCCCTAGTGGGTGTAGGATAGTGTTAATGTATGGGGATCACTGGGCGGCACGGACTTGGTGGGCCGAAAAGGCCTGTTTCCGGCTGTATATGTATGTATGTATGTATGTATGTGTACGTGCACTGCTATTTTATTGCATGTGTCACTGTTGTGTGCAGAACTTTGCTCAGACTTAGACCCGCGATCTCGGAACCCAAAGGTCAAGTGGAAGGCAGTGGGAGGAATTGCTGGTCATGTTTACAAACCACTCCTCCCCAGAGGTTCACACACCCATACTCCTATCTCCAGCTCTCTGAAGCATAATAAATCCGTCCCCTTAACCTTCCCGATCTCTAGACAATTCCAGGTAGCAGTACGTTTGAACTCGAGTGAATACTGGAATTAGAGAGGTAACTGATCTAATTTACTGGCAGATGTAGCTTGAGGGGTGTTTCTTAAGTTCTACATCTCACAGAGCAAACTCGTTATCATCGCAAAAATTAGAAGTAGCATTGGGACTTGTGGTCCCTCTGATGTATTAGAGGTATCCAACAAAACCGTGGCTAATCTACTTCTTATCGGCTTTTCTGCTTAATCCTCATATCTTGGAATTTCATTAGTATCTGAAAATCAATCAGCCTCAATATTGAAAATACTTAATAACTGAACATCCACAGACCTGCAGGTGAGAGAGTGTTCCACAGAATTATAACCCACAATTGTAAAGGAGTTTCACTCATCGAGATGCCGAATGCCTTACATGGAGAATACGACCACTAGTTCTAAGCTATTCAGTCAGGGAAACAATCCGAGGCATTCGAAGAAGGGTCTCGACCCGAAACGGAGAATGCCTCTTGCTCCAATTAAGGGTTTTGATAATCGAAGAATATATGATGACGGCAGGCTGATGATGACATTTAATCTATTTGAAGGTATACACAAAATGCTGGAGTAACTCAGCGGGTCAGGCAGCATCTCTGGAGAGAAGGAATGGGTGACGTTTCGGGTCGAGACCCTTCTTCAGACTGTTATTCAGTCGAGACCCTTATTCAGAGATGCTGCCTGACCCGCTGAGTTACTCCAGCATTTTGTGTATACCTTCGATTTGTACCAGCATCTGCAGTTATTTTCCTACACATTTAATCTATTTGAGATTGATCCTGATTCTGATGATTGTCATCCAATCCCAATGATTTATTTCAGTTGTTTTTCCAATAGATATCTGCAAAGAACAGTGTTAGAACTGTGAAAAAGTCAGTTGCTTTCAGCATTAGTGAGATTCTTGGGGCTCAGTGGTAGAATTGCTGCCTTACGGTGCCAGAGACCCGGGTTCGATCTTGACTACAGGGGCTTGCCTGTACAGAGTTTGTACATTCCCCCCGTGATCATGTGGGTTTTCTCCGGCTGCTCCGGCTTCCTCCCACATTCCAAAGACGTACAGGTTCGTAGGTTAATTGGCCTCGGTAAAGATTGTAAATTGCCCCTCGTGTGTAGAAGAGTGCTGGTGCTCAGGGATCGCTGGTCGCCGAGGACTCAGTGGGAAGGACCTAGTTCCATGCTGTATCTCTAAACTAAACTAAACTAAAATTCTTCAATCCAGATTAAAATCATCACCAGTAGATTCCTAGTGTAGGAAAATAACTGCAGATGCTGGTACAAATCGAAGGTATCACAAAAAATGTTTGATGCTGCCTGACCTGCTGAGTTACTCCAGCATTTTGTGATACCTTCGACCAGTAGATTCCTGTTATTATCCCAAAGATATTACTGAGAGGATTATTAACTATATTTGCATTCCTGTTTCTGTACAGGTCTGAGATCTTCTAACACAATACCACTAACCCGGGCAAAAATGTATGAGTTTAGAAAGTCAATTGCATGGCATTCTTCTCCCCTACTGCCTTGTGATTGGAATGTGGATTTAACATGACATAATTCACAATAATGAAAATGTTTACGTCAAATGATGCCAATTGCGAAATCCAATCAGACACTTCCTGTTGTGAATCAACCTTGCAAACTTGAAGACAGACACTAAATGCTGGAGCAACTCAGCAGGTCAGGCCACATCCCAGGAGAAATGGAATAGGTGATGTTTCAGATCAACCTTGATGCAATTTCTCTTCATCGGAGAGTAGAATGATATTATTCCTCGTGCAACTGTTGTATTGGATCTTGCAGCATGTTATCTTGCCGATGTTTCTGACAGTGCAAACCTGGAACAATTTTGGCTCAACCCATAATCCTGACCTGCAGATGACACAATGCACTGACCTAAAAGCTTGGAGTCAATGTACTGACCAATAAGTCATAAGGTCATAATGAATTGGAGTAGAATTAGGCCATTCGGCCCATCGTCTACTCCGCATTTCAATCATGGCTGATCTATTTCACCACCCTCTGATGAAAGGGATTTCTCCTCATCTCCTTCCTAAAAGAACGTCCTTTAATTCTGAGGACTGACCTAAATGCTGACCTAATACTGACCTAAGACCTAATTCTAATACTGTCCTAAATGCTCGGAGCCATCAACACCCACACTCCACCAACCCCTTGACCCCAAACACTTCCCTGATGTATAGCTGGACCACTGGACACTCCTCTAATGTACATCTGGTCTTTAGTTCAAATCTCTTCCCAAATTTGCACTCCAGGGGAGAGTGACGGTGGCGCAGTGGCAGAGTTGCTGCCATACAACGGCAGAGACCCGGGTTCGATCCTGACTACGGTTGCCGTCTGTACGGAGTTTGTACGTTCTCCGCGTGACCTGCGTGTGTTTTCTCCGGGAGCTCTGGTTGCTCACCATTACTTTGGAAAATGACAAGCAATCACTTCTATTGATACTTGTGCAACAATACACAATGTGACAATCACTGATACTCCAAGCCCATCAAAACCAACCATTGAGCATGAGGCACTCTGGTTCCGTACCATTATAATTGGGCTAGGGTAGACAATAAATAAACGTTAATGTTAATTGACGTTTATCAACATCATTCATTACTATGCTGTGATAGGTATGTTACCACAGAGAGACACAAACATACTGAAGTAACTCAGCAGTACAGGCAGCATGGCTGGATAGAAGGAATGTGCTGGCCCTGGAGAGGGTCCAGAGGAGGTCTACAAGAATGATCCCACAAATGAGTGTGTTAACTTATGATGAGCGTTTGACGGTACTGGGCCTGTACTCGCTGGAGTTTAGAAGAGTGAGGAGGGACCTCATTGAATCGTACCGAATAGTAAAAGGCTTGGATAGAGTGGATGTGGAGAGGATGTTTCCACCAGTGGGAGAGCCTTGGACTAGAGGTCATAGCCTCAGAATTAAAGGAAGTTCCTTCAGGAAGGAGATGAGCAGGACTTTCTTTAGTCAGAGGGTGGTGAATCTGTGGAATTCTTTGCCACAGAAGGTTGTGGAGACCAAGTCAATGGATATTTTTAAGGCAGAGATAGATAGATTCTTGATTAGTATGGGTGTCAGGGGTTATGGGGAGAAGGCAGGAGAATGGGGTTAGGGGGGAGAGATAGATCAGCCATGATTGAATGGAGTAGACTTTATGGGCCAAACGGCCTAATTCTGCTCCTATTATTTATGACCTAATGAATGGGTGACGTTTCGGGTCGAGACTCTTCTTCAGACCCATACCATATTGTGTGATTTGGTGTATTTCACAACCAATGATCAAAACCAACTTATGGGTATCTGTAAGAACAAAACCGAGGGGTGTGGGAGAGAAAGGTTGAAGAGAGGAGGGGCAGGACAAAGCCTGGCAAGTGATAGGTGGGTACAGATGAGGGTGGGTTTTTAAAGGTAGACGGTTTTGTCAATCTCTGGACATTGGGCGCGGAGAGCAAGGGTTGGAGAGGAGGGTGAACAGGGATGATGCCTCCAGCGCCTTTAGATAGGCTGCAGGACGTTGCCCCATGACACAAGATGGCCGACGAAGAGAAGAGAAGGGCGACAGTTTGCGGGTTGAGCCGGTCGTGGGCGACGAAGGGGATTGGGAGCAGCTCCGGTAGAATGAACACGTGGGAATCCGGACTTTGTGAAATCGATAAAATGGCGCCACACATGGTGGCGTCGGCATTATTAAATGCAAAATTATTTTGTGAGATGTTTTTTTGCATAGGTGAAAATAAATATCCATTGAACCATTGAACCAAAGGCCAGAGATGGAAAGACAAAAGGTGTGTGATAACTTAAGGATGGAAAAGGTACGATTTTTTAAGCCGTCAGAAGGAATATACATGGAAAGGGCGGGGGATGGGTGCGAGTCCAGTTGGAGCCCAGGGAAGAGAGGGGAGGTTAATTTATCGTCTTGGTGCGTCAGTGTAGAATTGTTACTGAAATTGAGATGTGACATACGTAATACTATAAAAATACCAGCAGCAATTGGACAGAAGCAATTTAAGTTCACCCTGCGCTTGCTTCTCCCAAGTTGGATCCCTGTGACGGATGGGAAATTAATGTAAATTTTCAGAAACAAACTAAATAAGTATCTTGTATTTAATATTTCAATACCGTGAACATTGTTACAGATTATCAGTTGTAAGACGAAACCGAAAACGGCCAGGAAAATGCAGGAACATTGACGTCAAGCTCTCAGTTATGAACAATATGTGGCAAAACAAATTATCTACATTGCACTGGGCATATTTTGCTGGATGATTTGTGCTGGTCTGTAGTTAACCTTGCCAATGTTCATGCCTGTCAACAAAAATTCCCTCCGAATGTCAAGAAATTGCTGGATTTCTGCCACAAATAATTGAATCTCATTGGAGACATTTAGAGCTGATATTTCATTTGGAAAGAAGCTGTTAATAAAGTGATTTATGATCCTAACATGAAATTCAGACTTGGAGACCCGGAAATTGAAACTGTGGAATCTCACTCAGTGGCTAGAAACTTCATCCTGAAGGGTTTTGTTTTGTAGTTTTCAATGTTACTTTTGAAGAGAGTTACATATAGCTCTTAGGGCTAACGGAATCAAGGGATATGGGGAGAAAGCAGGAACGGGATACTGATTTTGGATGATCAGTCATGATCATATTGAATGGCGGTGCTGGCTCGAAGGGCCAAATGGCCTACTCCTGTACATATTTTCTATGTTTCTATGTTTTGTTTGTTCATCTGTTGCCCACCCTGATTTGCCCTGGCCTTTTCTTACTTCCAGTTCTCCTCCCCTGCCCCCCACCAACTACTTTCAGTCTGAGGAAGGGACCCAAGCCGAAAAGTCACATCCTTTTTCTCCAGAGATGCTGCCTGACCCACTGAGTTACTTCATCACTTTGTGTCTACCCCATGAACAATGATTCAATGATCATTGTTCATGGGGTAGACACAAAGTGATTCAACGACACTTTGTTGTCACGTACCCAAGTGCAGTGAAATGCTTTGTTTTGCATACAACCCGGTAAAATCATACAGCAGACCTCACCTGGGCTGTACACCAGTGCCGCTATGGGTCTGGCGCTGAAAAAGTTCCAAACGTTAATCGAACATTCTTATCTACTGCCTGCCGCCGCATGTGACAGCACTCCCCCCCCCCTCACCCTGCTGGGTCCCCCTTCGTTCTCACCACCCCCCCCACCCCCTCCCCCCCGCGGATCCTCACCTTTCTCGGTGACCCCCACCGCACTAGGTATCGCTTTATTCTCGGCGGCCCCCTCTCTGGGTCCCTTCGTTCTCGGTGCCCACCCCCCGGCCGGTTTCCCCCATTGCTCTCGACGCTCCACCTCGTTCCCAGCTCCCTCCTTGCTTTCGGCAGTTGCTCATAGCTCCCTCCTCGCTCTCGGCGGCACGGGTCCTGTCGATGCCGTTGGCGCGGTTGGGCGGTCAGGGCTTACTGGCGGGTTCTCCGTCGTCGGCAATCCTCGATTCTCTGTCCGTGGCGAGTGAATCCTCGCACCGTGGCGGATGGGACCTCCGTCGCTGGACCACATCGGTGAGCCGGGCCTGCTTGCCGGGACACTCCCGGTGTGCCACCGCATTGGACTTACCCGATAACAATTGCTCCCAGTTTACCCCCTTGAACTCCTGCCTAATAAAGTTGTACTTTATTAGCATCAAGGCAAATTCCTTGTATGTATACATACTTGGCTAATAAAATTTATTCAATTCAAGTCAATTCAATTTTTTTTAATATTAATTTTCTGAGACGAAAGGATCATAATTTATTTTATTTTATTTATCAAATGATCAATCTACAAATTCGTGGATGACACCGCCGTTGTGGGCCGGATATCAAATAATGACAAGACAGAGTGCAGGAAGAAGATTGAGAAACCTGTGACCTGGTGCCTAGGTAGCAACCTTTCTCAATATCAGCAAGACGAAGGAGATAGTGATCAACCCCAGGAAGCAAAGCGGTTCACATACACCCATATTGAAACAATGGCCAAGAAAGCACAACAAAACCCTTAATTCCTGTGAAGACTTAGGACGTTTGGCATGTCCCCAACAACTCTCACCGAACTTCAACAGATGCGCCATAGAAAGCATTTTATAGACAATAGACAATAGATAATAGGTGCAGGAGTAGGCCATTCGGCCCTTCGTGCCAGCACCACCATTCAATGTGATCACGGCTGATCATTCTCAATCAGTATCCCGTTCCTGCCTTATCCCCATACCCCCTGAGTCCGCTATCCTTAAGAGCTCCATCCAGCTCTCTCTTGAATGCATTCAGAGAATTGGCCTCCACTGCCTGAGGCAGAGAATTCCACAGATTTACAACTCTCTGACTGAAAAAGTTTTTCCTCATCTCCGTTCTAAATGGCCTACTCCTTATTCTTAAACTGTGGCCCCTGGTTCTGGACTCCCCCAAAATTGGGAACATGTTTCCTGCCTCTAACGTGTCCAACCCCTTAATAATCTTATATGTTTCAATAAGATCCCCTCTCATCCTTCTAAATTCCAGTGTATACTAGCCTAGTCCCTCCAGTCTTTCAACATATGACAGTCCCGCCATTCCAGGAATTAACCCAGTAAACCTACGCTACACGCACTCAATAGCAAGAATATCCTTCCTCAAATTTTCTTAGGATGCATCACGGCTTGGTTTGGGAACAGCTCCATCAAAGACCACAAGAAATTGAAGAGATTTGTGGAGGCAGCCCAGAGCATCGCACACAAACCAACCTCCCTTCCATTGATGCCATCTGCACTTCATGCTGCCTCGCTCGGCAAGGCCAGTAGCATAATCAAGGACGAGTCTCATCCTGGTCACTCCCTCTTCTCTCCCATCAGACCAGAGGTACAGAAGTGTGTAAACGCACACCTCCAGATTCAGGGCCAGTTTCTTCCCAGCTATTATCAGGCAATTGAACCATTCTATCATCAACTAGAGAGTTGTCCTGAGTTATTATTGGAGACCCTCAGACTATCTTTCATCGGGATTTACTGAACTTTACCTTGCACTAAACATTTTTTCCTTTATCATGTATCTGTACACTGTGGATGGCTCAATTGTAATCATGTGTTGTCTTTCTGCTGACTGGTTAGCACGCAACCAAAGCTTGTCACTGTACCTCAGTACACGTGACAATAAACAAACTAAAACTAAAACTAAACTGATAACGTCAGACATGAAAATTTATGCCAAATATAGAAATAATGTGAAATGTTCTTTTAATTTTATAAGTCTGCTGCCTAATTATGTTAATTTCCAATTTGATTGGTGCAGGCTATTCACTAATCGCTTGTGTGGGGCTATTTGATTAAAATGTATGTGTGAAATCAAAATATCCGAGTTGTTAATTGTGATTGTGGTTAAGATGTGTTGTTACCTGCATTTTCATAAGCACACTTATCATTCTTGCCTGGAACAAAGGAGGGCCCAGCATGGGGGGACCATCATGAGGGGAGGAGGGGAAGAATAATGGAGAACCTGGCATGTGTGAATCGCCAAGAGGGAGGGGGAGAACAATGGAGGAACCAGCACGGGAGGACTGCTGGGGGGGGGGGGGGAGAACAATGGAGGAACCAGCACGGGAGGTCTGCTGTGAGGTGGGGGGGGAGGGGGGAGAACAATGGAGGAACCAGCACGGGAGGACTGCTGTGGGGGGGGGGGGGAGGGGAAACAATGGAGGAACCAGCACTGGAGGACTACTGTGAGGTGGGGGGGGGGGGGGGGGAGAACAATAGAGGGACCAGCACGGGAGGACTGCTGTGAGGTGGGGGGGGGAGAACAATGGAGGAACCAGCACAGGAGGACTGCTGTGAGATGGGCGGGGGGGGGGGGGGGGGGAGAACAATGGAGGAACCAGCACGGGAGGTCTGCTGTGAGGTGGGGGGGGGGGGAGGGGAGAACAATGGAGGAACCAGCACAGGAGGACTGCTGTGAGGTGGGGGGGGGAGAAGAATGGAGGAACCAGCATGGGAGGACTGCTATGAGGGAGGGGTGGAGAACAATGGAGGAACCAGCACAGGAGGACAGCTGTGAGGTGCGGGGGGGGGGGGGGGGGGGGGGGGAGAACAATGGAGGAACCAGCACGGGAGGATTGCTGTGGGGGGTAGGGGGGAGAACAATGGTGGGCCTGGCATGGGATACTTTGTAACATTGTCAACGCCCTTTACGTGGTGACTATTGCAAACCTTGGGTATGCAAGCAAAGAATTTCACTGTGACTTGTTACATGTGACGATAAAGTATTCAATTCAATTGTCAATTTGGCTATTAAAAACTGGTATTAGTTTTACACCAGCTGTACACCCATAGTAACACCACATGCCGGGTATTAAGCTTTGAGGGGATTAGCAGGGCTGGATCAGCCAAGGCTGGCATGAGTAGTACAACAGTGGAACATTTATAGATTTGCGCTTGGGATAATTGATACCAGGAAGAACAGGATCCTGAAATTACTGGTCGGGAGAAATTAGATCATCCACAGAAAATGTTCTTGCCGAATAAGATGTCCTTTTTGTTGTGCCAAATCCCTATTTACTGGAAACTGCTGGTTATTTCAGCAAGTCTATTAGGTTTAGCCCGAAGTATGTTTCATTGCAGTTAAATGCTACAGTTTACTTTTCAGCTGATGCAACACGATCGCATGCAAACATCGAATTTCTCCTTTGACCAAGCATCATATTCGCAAAGCTTGCTTTTAACGTTACAAGGACAATATTCAAATACTAGTACTTTATCACTTGCAGAAGATAGACACAAAAAAGAATGAGGGGGGACCTCATTGAACCATACAGAATAATGAAATGCTTGGATAGAGTGGACGTTCGTGATAGGCTTGGATAGAGTTCAACATATCTGAGGAAGGATGTGCTGGCTCTGGAGAGAGTCCAGAGGAGGTTTACAAGAATGATCCCGAGTGAGTAGGTTAACCTATAATAAGCGTTTGTCGGCACTGGGCCTGTACTCACTGGGGTTTAGAAAAATGAGGGGGGACCTCATTGAAACATACAGAATAGTGAAAGGCTTGGATAGAGTGGATGTGGAGCGGATGTTTCCACGGGTGGGAGAGTCTTGGACTAGAAGTCATAGCCTCAGAATTAAAAGACGTTCTTTTAGGAAGGAGATGAGGAGAAATGTCTTTGGTCAGAGGGTGGTGAATCTGTGGAATTATCTCCCACAGAAGGCTGTAGAGGCCGTGGATATTTTTAAGGCAGGGATAGATAGATTCTTGATTAGTACAGGTGTCAGAGGTTATGGGGAGAAGGCAAGAGAAAGGGGTTAGGAGGGAGAGATAGATCAGCCATGATTGAATGGTGGAGTAGACTTGATGGGCCGAATGGCCTAATTCTACTATTCCTCATGACTCTATGAAAATGCTGGAGTAACTCATTGGGTCAGAACCCTGACATGTTGTCACGCCAGAATTTTGAGTCTATCTTTGGTATAAACCAACATCTGCAGTTCCTTCCTCTGCACTTTATGATTTGCATATGGAAATTAGAAATAAAATCGGTTTAAAACAGAACGTAAGGAACATAAGAAAGACCAACAAAAAAGCAGCAATTTCCACACTTTTTCAACTTTAATATCACTGCCGCACCAGAATTGTCCTGTTTACTTAATCTATATTGCAAACTATTCCTATGAAGATAAAATATTCATGCAGTTGGCAAATCTTACAACTGTTGTTTCCTTTATTAATTATTAAGAGCAGTCAGCTAATCGTCATCCACTTCATCAATATTTATCTAAATTGTAATATTATGCAGACTTGAAAGTGTCATTTCCTGTTCATCAGATTCTGTCATTATCAGGCAATGTCTTCTGAGAGATTTGAGGACCTGCGTTATTACGTAAGCTTAAATGGAACAGCACTGACAAATATTACAAATAGTTTCCAATTATATGACTTGCAGATGGCAACAGAGAACATATTGTTTTGCTAAGTGCTGGAGTAGCAAATCTCCGAGAATTCACTCTTTCGTAGTGTAGCTATGAAATGCAATAATCTTTTAAAGATCAGTGGGGAGAAAATGGTGGAAGTATCGATACATGACCTTGTCACATTGCATGCTTTTCACAGTCGCCATGCAAGACAATGGACCAGGCTAATGGAATCTGGGAAATCTGGCATGATCACCTTTCATCAGATTATTAACAGTTTCAAACCATTTGTGATCATAAGATCATAAGATCATAAGTGATAGGAGCAGAATTAGGTCATTCGGCCCATCAAGTATACTCCGCCATTCAATCATGGCTGATTTATCTCTCCCTCCTAACCACATTCTCCTGCCTTCTCCTCAGAACCTCTGATGCCCGTACTAATCAAGAATCTATCTATCTCTGCCTTAAATATATCCGCTGAGTTTGCCTCCACAGCCTTATGTGGTAAAGAATTCCACAGATTCACCGCCACCATAACATGAAATCTTATCGAATGATAAGCATCGTTAATGTGGAAATAAAATGACTTAGCTAAAATGATTCAAATTGGAGAAGATATAATTCTTCATGTTTCTCTGCAAAGCCTCTACTTGCTTAGAAGGCCGAGGAAGTTCGGCATGTCCCCAAAAACTCTCACCAACTTCCATAGTTGCGCCTGAGAATATATTTTATCTGGATGCATCCCAGCTTGGTTTGGGAGCAGCTCCATCCAAGACAGCAGGAAATTGCAGAGAATTGTGGACGCAGCCCAGACCAGCACACAAACCAACCTCTCTTCCATTGACTCCATTTATACTTCATGCTGCCTCGGCAAGGCCAGCAGCATAATCAAGGACGAGTCGCACTCTGGCCACTCCCTCTTCTACCCTCTCCCATTGGGTAAATGGTATAAAAGTGTGAAAAAACACACCTCCTGATTCAGCGACAGTTTCTTCCCAGTTGTTATCAGGCAACTGAACCATCCTACCACAACTAACTAGCTGTCCTGAACTACTATGCACCTCATTTGGAGACCCTCAGACTATCTTTGACCGGATTTCTACTGGCTTTATATTACACTAAATGTTATTCCGTTATCATGTATCTGCACACAGTGAATGGCTCGATTTAGTTTAGTTTAGTTAGAGATACAGCATGGAAACAGGCACTTTGGCCCACCGAGTCCGCACTGACCAGCAATCCCTGCACGTTAACATTATCCTACATACACTAGGATCATTTCTTTACATTTATACCAAGCCAATTAACCTACAAACCTGTACGTCTTTGAAGTATGGGAGGAAACCGAAGATCTCGGAGAAAACCCACGTGGTCACTGGGAGAACATACAAACTCCGTATAGATAGCACCCATAGTTGGGATCAAACTTAGACCTCTGGCGCTGTAAGCACTATACGATAGCTACTCTGCCGCTGCGCCAGCTTGCCGTCCTTGATGTCATCGTGTATTGTCTTTCCGTTGGCTGGTTAGCACGCAACAAAAGTTTTTCACTGTACCTCGTTACACATGACGATAAATTAAACTAAACCAAATTAAACTAAACATTTGTGCCAATTGTAAAGCTAGGTTCTGCAATCCATGTTAGTGCTTCAGGTGTGTTGCTATCGTTGCTGTTCACATAGTGCCCATTTCTGCTCATTACAGATGTAAATAGAAGCTCTGGATAAACAAGGGACTGCAGGAGCTGGTTTACAAAAAGAAATCACTGCTCCATCACAAAGTTAATCCAGTCTCTATTTGAGATTAAATTATTTGATGTACTTTGGGAATAGGCGGTGTCAGGGACACTGGACCCTGATGCTGTTTCAAATATCTTATCGAATAATTTTCAGTTTTTTGAAGTGGTTCAGATTTGACACAAATGCAAAACGCAGCCACGTTTTGACACCCCAGTGATTCTCTTCCTGGGCAATATTTCTCAAATTCGCCATGAAATAGATGGTAGCATGGGAAGGGGGGATAGGCTGGGAAATTGGCCAGAAAATCCTCCCACAGGGACAGTGAAAATTCATCCTTGGAAATCCAATCGTAATGGAGATGCAGATCAGAACGCCCGACTGAAGGAGAGTGAAATAAACAATACAGAACTTTATTGTCATTCGGTACCGAGATACCGAACAAAATTACATTTCCAGCAGTCACAGAACACAACAAAAAAGAAAAGAACACAGTGACTCCAAACACCCCCTCACTGTGATGGAAGGCAACAAAACTTCCACTCTCTTCCCCCCGCGCCCACGGACAGGCAGCTCGACCCCTACCGAGGCGACCGACACGCACAGCCCCCGCAAGGGGATGGAAGTCCCGCGGCCGAGCCGTGCCAGCGATGTTAAGTCCAGCGTCCGAGCCGCGCCGGGCGATGGAAGACCCCGTGGGCGATGGAAAGCCCCACGGCCGAGCCGCGCCCCGGGGAAGAGACCTAAAAAAAGAAAGGTTTCCCTCACCCCACCCCACCCCCCACCACCCCCCGCCCCACCCCACCACCCCCACACATACACAGCCAAAAACAGAAACAAAAACCATCCCAACACCAACACACAAACAAAAAAAAAGAAAAAAGACAAACAGACTGCCAGCGATGCACTTGAGTACAAGGAGGCCTTAAAATGAAACATTTTCAAGGGACTTCCAAAATATAATAAGGCTTTGAAGTGAAATATATAAAGCTCCATAGCCTTTGGAAGTCAAATAGAGGCATAGAGTCATACAATGTGGAAACAGGCCCTTTGGCCCAACTTGTCCATGCCGACCAACATGTCCCATCTACTCTAGTTCTACCTGCCTGCATTTGGCCCATATCCCTGCCTGCATTTGGCCCATATCCCTCTAAACATATTCTATCCGAGTACCTGTCTAAATGTTTCTTAAATGTTGCGATATTACCTGGCTTAAACCATCAAAATTGGTTTGCTGAGAAATTGGCAGTCCTGTTTTCCTCAGCGTTACGTGATTTGAAAATTGACTTAAGACTGAGTAGATCATGTCTCAAACATTTCTGGCTTATGTCAAAGCAATTGCAAAAACAAACGGTGCAAGCAAGTGCGTGTGTGCCATTTTCCTGGTATTGAATGAACCAGTAATGCCTACACTGGTTCTAAGCATTGCCAACATAATTTAGAGCTTGTTTGACATGAAGGTAACTACTATGGGGCAATCATATATCTCCAATTGGTCGAGTTGCTTTCTTACAGCGTCAGAGACCCGGGTTCAATCCTGATTAATGGGTGCTGTCCCTACAGAGTTTGTCCGTCCTCCCTGTGACCACACGGGTTTTCTCCAGGTGTTCCAGTTTCCTCCCACAGTGAGCTATTTTAACACAAGCATATTCATGTGTATAGGACATGATTAACAGCTACCAGTATGCAATGAATCGTCCTCAGTAATGCTGTATAAAATTCCATTTGAGATTGCAGTTAAGATATACAGTGTATTCAGAAAGTATTCAGACCCTTTCACTTTTTCCACATTTCGCTACGCTACAGCCTTATTTTAAAATGGATTAAATTCTTTTTTTTTAAATCATCAATCTACACACAATACCCCATAATAAAAAAGCAAAACGAGGTGTTTAGAAATTTTTGCAAAGTAATTAAAAAGATATAACTGAAATATCACATTTACATAAGTATTCAGACCCTTTGCTATGACACTCAAAATTGAGCTTAGGATCATCCTGTTTCCATTGATTATCCTTGAGATGTTTCTGCAACTTGAGTGGAGTCCACCAGTGGCAAATTTAATTGATTGGACATGATTTGGAAAGGCACACGTCTGTCTATATAAGGACCCACAGTTGACAGTGCACGTCAGAGCAAAAACCAAGCCCTGAAGATGAAGGAATTGTCCGTAGACCTCCGAGACAGGATTGTGTCGAGACACAGATCCGGGGAAGGGTATAAAACAATTTCTGCAGCATTGCAGGTCCCAAAGAGCACAGTGGCCTCCGTCATTCTTAAATGGAAGAACTTTGGAACCACCAGGACTCTTCATAGAGCTGGCCACCAGGCCAAACTGAGCAATTGGGGATAAGGGCCTTGGTCAGGGAGGTGACCAAGAACCCAATGGTCACTCTGACAGAGCTCCAGAGTTCCTCTGTGAAGATGGGAGAACCTTCCAGAAGGACAACTATATCTGCAGCACTCCATCAATCAGGCCTCTATGGTGGGGTGGTCAGACGGAAGCCATTCCTCAGTAAAAGGCACATGACAGCCCGCTAGAAGTTTGCCAAAAGGCACCTAAAGGACTCTCAGACCATGAGAAACAAGATTCTCTGGTCCAATGAAACCAAGATTGAACTCTTTGGCCTGAATGTCAAGCGGCACCTCTCATCACCTGGCGAATACCATACCTACGGTGAAGCATGGTGGTGGCAGCATCATGCTGTGGGGATGTTTTTTAGCGGCAGGAACTGGGAGACTAGTCAGGATCGAGGGAAAGATGAACAGAGCAAAGTACAGAGAGATCCTTGATGAAAACCTGCTCCAGCGCGTTCTGGACCTCAGACTGGGGCGGAGGTTCACCTTCCAACAGGACACCGACCCTAAGCACACAGCCAAGACAACTCAGGAGTGGCTTCTTGACAAGCCTGTGAGTGTCCTTGAGTGGCCCAGCCAGAGCCCGGACTTGAACCCGATCGAACATCTCTGGAGGGACCTGAAAATAGCTGTGCATCGATGCTCCCCATCCAACCTGACAGAGCTTGAGAGGATCTGCAGAGAAGAATGGAAATTACCCAAATACAGGTGGGCCAAGCTTGTAGCTTCATACTCAAGAAGACATGAGGCTGTAATCACTGCCAAAGATGCCTCAACAAAGTGCTGAGTAAAGGGTCTGAATACTTATGTAAATGTGATATTTCAATTATTTCTTTTTAATTATTTTGCAAAATTTTCTAAACACCTGTTTTCGCTTTTTCATTATGGAGTATTGTGTGTAGATTGATGATAACAAAAATGAATTTAATCCATTTTAAAGTAAGGCTGTAACGTAACAAAATGTGGAAAAAGTGAAGGGGTCTGAATACTTTCTGAATGCACTGTATTTGCAATGGCAAAATCGTGAGATAACAATTACTCTTTCGTCTTAATTCTTTCATGCTATTATGATGCGGCTTTTCATTGCAGGGTGGACTTCTCTCCAAATGGAACCACCCCTCCCTGCAAGTGTCCTCACACTAGGACTCCAAAACCATTTGGGGGGCGGCACTGCGGTACAGTGGTAGAGTTGATGTCTCACAAGGCCAGAGACATGGGTTCAATCCTGACCATGGGTGCTTCGATCGCCCCGAAGTGGGAACTTTGATCGCCCCGACGCGGGGGGGTTCGACCACTGGCCGCGGGAGCTTCGATCGCCCCGACTGCCCCAACCGCGGGAGAAAAATGAGGGAAGAAGATTGGACTTTATTGCCTTCCGTCACAGTGAGGAATGTGGAATCTGCTGTGGTGGATGTTTATGTTAACCTTTATGTAGTTGTGTGTCTTGTTTTTCTTTTGGTATGGCTGTATGGTAATACGAATATCACTGTACCTAATGGTGCATGTGACAATAAAAGACCTTTGAAACCTTTGAACCTTTGAAGATGGCATCCTAACATTTGTACTCAATGCCTTGCCCAACTAAATCAAACATGTCCAATACCTTCTTCATGGTCATATCTGCCAGTGACTCAATGTTTCAAGGACCTGCATACATTAGCGTGAAGGATGCAGACTGATGAAAAGGGTAGATGCCAAGCAGATGATGTAGAATGTAAAGAACAATGAAGTGAGTCAACCTACAGAAAGGAAGAAACACCTATTTTATGCAGCACCTGTCATACCATGTTCAACATGAACAAAGCAGCAAACTGACATTGAAACTGTTCTGAAGCTTCGACACTTTCACTCTGCGATACATACAGCCAATTTGTGAACAAGCTGTCTCTGAGGGATAAGCGTTGAGTGAGAATATATACAGTATTGGCAATAACATCTGGGAGAACCCCCTTCTGATTTCTTCTAGTACCAATGGATCCTGTACACATTCCCGAGAGACTGGATGAGACTTTGGTTTAATGTCTCACTGTCTCATCTAAAGAAGGGCTCCTGTGATAGTTCAGGGCTCCCTCAATACTACAGTAGGATATCGTCCGGAGATTTCATTGTTCTGATGGCTCTGCAGTGGTTGAATATAAATTATTTTAAATTACTATTAAAACTCAAAGTACTTGTGCTATAAAACCAGAATAAGCGCTCGACCGAGAAAACCAAGCCGAAAGCCAAAGTAGTATCTAAACTGCTTATACGCACTTGTGCTAATGACAATAACTAACTCCGTATGCAATAATAAGCCATCTACATGTTAACAAGCACATAAAAACTGTTTGTGTAGATGCCATTAAGTGGGCACCTCCCTTCACTGGTCTTTCGATGAGTTAGGCCCACAACACCTCGGAAAGGCTCAACAGTTAGATCTGGAGTCCCAGACCACCTCCCTCAATACCTGCTCTCGCCACCTATGCTACCAGTATCTCTTAAATAAAGGAAACTGCAGACGATTAATTCACTCAAACAAGTGCGAGACACGCATCCTGTCTTACGCTTATCTTCACCCATCATTAAACAGCCGTAGCACCACAAATATCAAGACTGGTGAAGTGCGATCATGTTTATGAACAAAGATCTGTGAAGTAGCTTGGACATTCTGGGAAGGTTAATGGAAATAATGTAGAAGATTCTTGGCTCCATAAATAAAGGTTTAAAAAAAAAAACAAATCTAGAAAGTTATACTATACCATACTGCTGCATAACAATGGTTAGCTAGATTTGCCTTATTCTGTGCACAACACCTCAGAAAAGATGACAAGCCTATAAGACGATTTACTTGAATGGAACTATTGGCGAGGGAATTGGAGATTGCAGGTAAATGGAGAGAAAGGAGATAGATTTGATAGATTAGATGAGAAGAAACTACTTCCAGTGGCAGAAAGACTCTGTCACCAGAGTTAATCTGATTTGCAAAAGAACTGAAAAGGACATGAAACACCTTGTTTTGCAATGAGATGTAACAATTTGGATTGCAGCACCTAGACAGGTGGTGGAATTTACAAATATGTAAATGTGGTCATAGAGTCATGCAGCACGGAGCCAAGCCTTTTAGCCTAACTCGTCCATGCCGTCCAAGATCCCCGACCTAAGATAGTTCTGTTTGGCCCACATCCCTCTACTATTTCTATCCATGCACATGTCCAAGTGTCTTTTAAATGCTGTTATTTTAACTGCCTCTGCAACCTCATCTAGCAGCTTGTTCCATATACCCACCGCCTTCTGAGTGAAAAAGTTTCCCCTCGGGCTCCTATTATATATTTTTCTCTCTCACCTAAAACGTATGTCCTCTGGTTCTTGATTACCCTACCCTGGGTAAAAGATTCTGTGCAAACACCCTATTCCTCCAACCTTTCCCTAATTAATATTTCACTAGTTAAATTTAGACTTCACATTTTTACACTGGCACACTATTAAAATGCCTGTTACTTACATACTGTGACACAGAAGGCTGTGCCCACTCCTAGCGAAGTAAACCCAACAGTCTCATTCCCCTCACCTTATTTCCCTCTACCCCTGCAACTCCCTCCACATATCCGGCAACTCCGCTTTGTACTTTTTGCCACCGTATTACACTAAAGAACAATTTTGCAGCTAATTAAGCTATCAGTGCATTTTTAAGATGTGGTATATTGGCCTTCATCAGCCTGAGTATCGAGTATAGAAGTTGGGATGTCATGTCACAGTTGTACAGGACGTTGGTGACACCACACTTTGGGTATTGTGTTCGGTGTTGGTCACACTGCTATGGGAAGGATGTTGTTAAGCTGGAAATAAAGCAGCGGGTGTTGCCATGACTTGCGGGTCTAAGCTCGAGGGAGGGGTAGGATAAGCTAGGACTGCCCTGCGGAGTGCAGGATGCTGAGGGTTGATCTTATAGAGGTGTATAAGATCACGAGGGGAAAAGATAGGGTGAATGCACAGAGTCTGGATCTGGGTTCACTACTAACCTCTGATTTTAAGACATGGGAGGAAACAGGAGTAGGCAGCAGAATGCAAGGCACTCACTGGGAAAGTGTTCAAATTGGCAAGTATAATGCCTTGCATGTGATTTTAATAGTGTATCTACCGATAACATTGCAGCAGCCAATTAGCTGGAGATGCAGTGGGGTGAATGACACAGCAGTCTTTTATAGAAACATACAAACATAGAAAATAGGTGCAGAGTAGGCCATTTGGCCCTTGGAGCCAGCACCGCCATTCAATATGATCATGGCTGATCATCTAAAATCAGTACCCTGTTCCTGCTTTTTCCCCATATCCCCTGATTCCTTTAGTTCAAAGAGCTAAATCTAACTCTCTCTTGAAAACATCCAGTGAATTGGCCTCCACTGCCTTTTGCGGCAGAGAATTCCACAGATTCCCAACTCTTTGGGTGAAAATGTTTTTCCTCATCTCAGTCCTAAATAGCCTACCCTTTATTCTTAAACTGTGACCCCTGGTTCTGGACTCCACGAACATGGGGAACATTTTTCCGGCATCTAGCCTGTCTAATCCTTTAAGAATTTTATATATTTTGATAAGATCCCCTCTCATCCTTCTAAATTCCAGTGAATACAAGCCTAGCCGGCCCATGCTTTCATCATTTGTCAGTCCCGCTATCTCGGAATTAACCTGGTGAACCTACGCTGCACTCCCTCAATAGCAATAATGTCCTTCCTCAAATTAGGAGACCAAAATTGCACACAATACTCCAGGGCCCTATACAACTGCAATAGGACCTCCTTGCTCCTAAACTCAAATCTTCTCGCAATGAAAGCCAATGTGCCATTAGCTTTCTTCACTGCCTGCTGTACCTGCATGCTTACTTTCAGTGACTCGATGTACAAGCACACCCTGGTCTCGTTGCATCTCCCCTTTTCCTAATCTGACACCATTCAGATAATAATCTGCCTTCCTGTTCTTGCCACCAAAGTGGATAACCTCACATTTATCCCCATATCCACCCCAGGAACTGCATGGGGGGGGGTGTAGTTTGAACACACGCTCAGTGACTGCATTGACGACTCCTGGGTGCTCTGTTTCCTCCCATAACTTAATTGGAGACCCTCGGACTATCTTTGATTGGACTTTACTGGACTTTTCTTGCACTCAACGTTATTCACGTTATTCCATTTATCATGTATTTGTACACAATGGATGGCCCAATTGTAATCATGTATTGTCAGCACGCAACTGATGCTTTTCACTGCACACATGACAATAAACTGAACTCAAACTCAAACTCAAAACCTGAGGTCAAGAATGGACTCAAATCCCTCTATTAGGGAGGCAGCCGCACTAACTGCTGCATTACTGTGTCGCTCATAAAAAAAGCAATGGGCCCAGCTTCACTTATCTTGCATGGCAGGCAATTAAACAGCAGGCCTAATGCCTTGCGTGTGATTTTAACAGTGTATCTACTGATAACACTGCACCGGCCAATTAGCAGGAGACATGGAGGGGTAAATGACTCACAGCGGTCTATTGTGCAGCAATCGAAGTCAATTTATTCAGAGTCTCGAGAACAATGCCAACAAAAACTACAATTTCTCCCTGTAAAAGCAGAGTGATACTTCTGGAAGATTTCAGAAATCCCATTCAAATAACTTTGAATTGTCATCATTGAACATTATGGCTGTAGGCATATGTCAAACAGCATGTATAACTCCAATTCCAGATGGCCCGATAAATCCAGCAAAGTCCGATCGAGGATAGTCCGAGGGTCAATAAACAGGCAGATAACTGTTCAGCACCGCTCTCCTGTTGTGGTCGGATGATTCAGTTGCCTGACAACAGCTGGGGTGAATCTGTCCCTGAATCAGGTGGTGTGTGTTTGCACTTTGCATCAAGCACTTTGTATATTTTGATGTTCTATTATTATTGAGTCAAGAGACTGAACGCACTTTGCAGGTGTCCCATCTGAAAAAGCCCCAATCTTTTGTGCAGGTTTACTGATCTTCATTAACTAGGATGAGTCGAGGTGATAATTTAAAAAATAGAAACATTGAAACATAGAAAATAGGTGCAGGAGGTGGCCATTTGGCCCTTCGAGCCAGCACCGCCATTCATTGTGATTATGGATGATCATCCACAATCAGTAACCTGTGCCTGCCTTCTCCCCATATCCCTTAATTCCACTAGCCCCTAGAGCTCTACCTAACTCTCTTTTAAATTCATCCAATGAATTGGCCTCCACTGCCTTCTGTGGCAGAGAATTTCACAAATTCACAACTCTCTGGGTGAAGAGGTTTTTTCTCACCTCAGTTTTAAATGGCCTTCCCTTTATTCTTGACTGTGGTCCCTGGTTATGGACTCCCCCAACATTGGGAAAATTTCTCCTGCATTTAACTTGTCCAGTCTTTTCATAATTTTATATGTCTCTATAAGATCCCCTCTCATCCTTCCAAACTCCAGTGAATACAAGCCCAGTCTTTCCAATCTTTCCTCATATGACAGTCCCACCATCCCGGGGATTAACCTCGTGAACCTATGCTGCACTGCCTCAATAGCAAGGACGTCCTTCCTCAAATTAGGAGACCAAAACTGCACACAATACTCCAGATGTGGTCTCACCAGGGCCCTATACAACTGCAGAAGGACCTCTTTACTCCTGTACTCAAATCCTCTCGTTATGAAGACCAACATGCCATTAGCTTTCTTCACTGCCTGCTGTACCTGCATGCTTATTTTCAGTGACTGGTGTACAACGACCCCCATGTCTCATTGCATTTTCCCTTTACCTAATCTGAAACCATGGAGATAATAATCTGCCTCCTTGTTTTTGCCACCAAAGTGGATAACCTCACATTATACTTCATCAGCCATGCATCTGCCCACTCACTCAACCTGTCCAAGTCACCCTGCAACCTCATAACATCCTCCGCAGTTCACACTGCCACCCAGCTTTGTGTCATCTGCAAACTTGCTAGTGTTACTTCTAATTCCATCATCCAAATCATTAATATATATATTGTAAATAGTTGTGACCCCAGCACCGAGCCTTACGGCACTTCACTCGTCACTGCCTGCCATTCTGAAAATAACCCGTTTATTCATACTCTTTGCTTCCTGTCTGCCAACCAATTCTCTATCCATGTCAATACCCTACCCCCAATACCATGTGCTCTAATTTTGCCCACCAATCTCCCGTGTGGGACCTTATCAAATGCTTTCTGAAAATCCAGATACATTACATTCACTGGCTCTCCCTCATTCATTTTACTTGTTACATCCTCAAAAAATTCCAGAAGATTAGTCAAGCAGGATTTCCCCTTCATAAATCAGAGAGAGAATACAGAGCCTTTATTTGTCATTCGGTACCGAGGTACCGAATGAAATTACGTTACCAGCAGTCACACAAAAAAAAGAAACACAAGACACATAACCCCAACACAAACATCCATCACAGTGACTCCAAACACCCCCTCACTGTGATGGAGGCAACAAAACTTCCACTCTCTTCCCCACGCCCAAGTCCCCGCGGCCGAGCCGCACCGGGCGCTGAAACATCCCGCGGCCGAGCCGGGCGATGGAAGGCCCCGCGGCCGTACCATGCGCAGCTAAGTCCCGCGGCCGAGCCGCGCCGGGCGATGGAAGGCCCCGTGGCCGAGCCGCACCTGCGATGTAAAGTCCCGCGGCCGAGCCGCACCAGCGATGTAAAGTCCCGCGGCCGAGCCGCGCCGGGCGATGTTAGGTCCCGCGGCCGAGCCGCGCCGGGCGATGTTAGGTCCCGCGGCCGAGCCGCGCCGGGCGATGGAAGGCCCCGCGGCCGAGCTGCGCCGGGCGATGGAAGGCCCCGCGGCCGAGCCGCACCTGGCGCTGAACCGTCCCGCGGCCGTACCGGGCGATGGAAGGCCCCGCAGCCGAGCCGCACCGGGCACTGTTAAGTCCAGCGGCCGAGCCGCACCGGGCGATGGAAGGCCCCGCGGGCGATGGAAGGCCCCGCGTTTAAATTTTTTTTTTTTTTTTAGCGCAAACGGAGATACGACTCGGAAAGGGTCGCATCTCCGTTGAGGAAGAGATTTTTAAAGGTTTCCCCCACCCCCCCACCACCCCCCACACATACACAGCCAAAGATAGGCTATTTCATACATCTAACACTAACAAATAGACAAAGAAAGAAGAAAGACAAACAGACTGCTGGCGAGCCGCAGCTGCAGGGCAGCGCCGCCACTTCCATGCTGACTTGGACCAATCCTTTTACTGCTATCCAAATGCACCATTGTTACCTCTTTAATAATTGACTCCAGCATCTTCCCCACCACGATGTCAGGCTAGCTGGCCTATAATTCCTCGTTTTCTCTCTCTCGCTTCTTTCTTGAAAGGTGGGATAACATTAGCTACCCTGCAATCCACAGGAACTGACCCTGAATCTATAGAACATTGGAAAATGATTATAATAATTTCACGTATTTCTGCCTTCAAGGGACCCATATTTGTCTTTACTAATCTTTTTCTCTTAATATACCTAAAGAAGCTTTTACTATATTTCTTTATATTCTTGGCCAGCTTACCCTCGTACTTCATCTTTTTACCCCGTATTGCCCTTTTTGTTACCTTCCGTTGTCCTTTGAAAGTTTCCCAATCCTCTGGCTTCCCGCTACTCTTTGCTATCTTATACATCTTATAGATCAGCCATAGTTGAATGGCAGAGTAGACGATGGCAGAATAGCCTAATTCTGCTCATATCACTTATGAATGTGAAAAAAATCAATTGGATATTAATATTGTAATTAAAATAATGGTATTTTCCCATTATTTAATTTAAAAAAAAGAAAAACAGCTGGAAACCGACTTTCGGCCCGTCAAGTTCACACTAGTTCTATGTTATCCCACTTTGAAATCCACTCCCTGCACCTCTTTGGGAGGTGGGAGTAAACCAGAGAATGGTCACCGGGAGAACATGCGAACTCCACACGGACTGCACCTGAGGTCAGGATCGAACCCGGGTCTCTGATGCTGTGAGGCAGCTGCTCCACCAGCTGTGTCACTGTGCCGAAGATAGACACAAAAGGCTGGAGCAATTCAGCGGGTCTGGCAGCATCTCCGGAGAAAAGGGATAAGTGTCCATTTCGGGTCGAAACCCTTCATCAGGATCTGTCCCCCTTCTTTTAAAATAAACCTTCTTTTCTGTATTTTAAGTAATTACTGCTTTTAAAATATATGAATGTGCATCAATATCTTAAATATCTGGTGATCAGCCGTGTAAAACCTGAATGAGACCATTAAAAGCCATCAGGGGTTGGTGCAGGGAATAGGCCTCTGGCAGTTCCAGCTCATGTTGTGGTCACTCATGGGACAATCGAAGGACATGCCTTGAGATCACTGGGACCAGCAAGGTTACAGAAGGTTAATGGGGCCACAGTGTTAGTTAGGCCAGTGAGCACCAGTGGCAGGCTGGACTGACAATTTACCTTTAGTACTTTTAGCAGCATTGAAGAACTATGTGAACAGAGGATTTAGACTTAACTTTAGAGATACAGCGCGGAAACAGGCCCTTCGGCCCACTGAGTCCGTGCCGAACAGCGATCATCCCGTACACTAGCATTATCGGAATTTTACCAAAGGCAACCAACCTCCAAACCTGTACGTCTCTGGAGTGTGGAAGGAAACTGGAGCACCCGGAGAAAACCCATGTAGGTCACAGGGAGAATGTACAAACTCCGTACAGACAACACCGGTGGTCAGGTTCGAACCCCGGTCTCTGGGGCTGTAAGGCGACAACTCTACCGCTGCTCCACTGTGCCCTACTTAAGCATGGCCAACCAACAGCCATTCAGGCTGATCTTACAATCAGTTTATACTTTAATTGCCGTTTTCAGAAGAAAACCCTTTGGAATTGAGTAAGGTTAAAACAACTTCAATACCCAAAGAAACAAAACAAAAGGCTGTTTATTTGCCTGGCTGGTTTCCTTTACCTTTCGCGGGCAAGAAATGTTTGATGTGTTTTGCATCCTGACCTTTGTCTTTCATTTTCATCTCGTGTTCATCTATGATAGCAGCTGGCAAACTAGTCTGTTGAGGTTTATGCTGTTTACAACTATCTATGTCAGTAGTAGCCCAGTGGGTAGTAGGCTTGCCTCCTTGTATTAAAATTGCAAGTTTAAGTTCCACTTAAAGGACTTGGGCATTTAATCCAGGCTGACTCTCCACTGCGATGTTGAGAGAACACTGCGGCGTTGGAGACTCGTAGATGAGCTCTCTCAGGTGGATGTACAAAATCCAACAGGGATGCTGATCCCACCATCCTGCCTCACATTTATCCCCTTAGCCATCAACATTAAAACAGCACGTGTAGAAACATAGAACTGCTCATGCTGTTTTATACCAAAGATAGACACAAAGTGCTGGAGTAACTTAGCAGGCCAGGCAGCATCTCTGGAGAAAAAGGATGGGTGACATTTTGGGTAGAGTCCCTTCTAACTCCTAAGGAAGGGTCAGGACCCAAAACGTTAACCATTTCTCTGCCTCCAAAGATGCTATCTGACCAGTTGAATTGCTCCAACAGTTTGGGGTTGTTTTGCCCCATAATACAGCAACCGCAATCTCCATCTTACCAAACCTGTGTTCAGCTGGGTCCTTTATTAGTTCACTGACATGTGGGGAATATTATTACGACACTGGAAATACGCTCTAAGGACTGATCTGTACAGTGGTGCAACGGGGCAGCAGGGCAGCAGACTGATACAGAGGTGGAGTTCTGCCTTACAGCGCCAGAGACCTGGGTTCCATCCTGACCATGGATGCTGTCTGCATGGAGTTTGTACATTCTCCCTGTGATTGCGTGGGTTTTCTTATGGTGCTCTGATTTCGTCCCACATTCCAAAGACATGCAGGTTTATAGGCTAATTGGCTTGGAGTCATAGAGTCATAGAGTCATAGAGTTTTGTGATACCTTGTTCTCCATTTGTTTCAGTTCTAATAAAGGGTCTTCATGCTGTAACTTCAATTCAGTTTCTCTTTCCACAGATGCTGCCTGATCTGCTGTCTGTTTCCAGCATTTTCCATTTTTTGTTTTAGATTTCCAGCGTCTGTTATTTTTGATTTTCATTCATTCAAGCAATAGACAATAGACAATAGACAATAGACAATAGACAATAGGTGCAGGAGTAGGCCATTCAGCCCTTCGAGCCAGCACCGCCATTCAATGCGATCATGGCTGATCACTCTCAATCAGTACCCCGTTCCTGCCTTCTCCCCATACCCCCTCACTCCGCTATCCTTAAGAGCTCTATCCAGCTCTCTCTTGAAAGCATCCAACGAACTGGCCTCCACTGCCTTCTGAGGCAGAGAATTCCACACCTTCACCACTCTCTGACTGAAAAAGTTCCTCCTCATCTCCGTTCTAAATGGCCTACCCCTTATTCTTAAACTGTGGCCCCTTGTTCTGGACTCCCCCAACATTGGGAACATGTTTCCTGCCTCTAATGTGTCCAATCCCCTAATTATCTTATATGTTTCAATAAGATCCCCCCTCATCCTTCTAAATTCCAGTGTATACAAGCCCAATCGCTCCAGCCTTTCAACATACGACAGTCCCGCCATTCCGGGAATTAACCTAGTGAACCTACGCTGCATGCCCTCCATAGCAAGAATATCCTTCCTCAAATTTGGAGACCAAAACTGCACACAGTACTCCAGGTGCGGTCTCACCAGGGCCCAGTACAACTGTAGAAGGACCTCTTTGCTCCTATACTCAACTCCTCTTGTTATGAAGGCCAACATTCCATTGGCTTTCTTCACTGCCTGCTGTACCTGCATGCTTCCTTTCATTGACTGATGCACTTGAACCTTTCCAGTTTTAGGGGAAAATGATGGAATAGATTCTGCCCAGATGACTTTGACAAATAGAGATCAAGGAAACATGCAGAACAATAGAATAAGTTGATTGCCAGAAAATTCTTCTTTAAGCAGAGAGAAATTAGCTTCCGTGACAAGTTGCAAATGTCAAGGATGAATGCAGGTTCATTGCAAATATAAAAATAAAGCTGTAAATGGAAAATGACTCAATTTGAAAAAGGTAAGTGACTCCATTTGAAGATTGCGCACTGATACCAGCCAATATGTAATCTCAGTGTTTGCCTCCAAGAAAGATTCACTGTAATTTAGAAGGGGATCTTATAGAAACATATAAAATTCTTAAAGGTTTGAACAGGCTAGATGCAGGAAAAATGTTCCCGATGTTGGGGGAGTCCTCAACCAGGGGTCACAGTTTAAGAATAAGAGGCAGGCCATTTAAAACTAAGATGAGGAAAAACTTCTTCACCCAGAGAGTTGTGAATCTGTAGAATTCTCTGCCACAGAAGGCAGTGGAGGCCAATTCACTGGATGCTTTCAAGAAAGTGTTAGATATAGCTCTTGGGGCTAAAGGAATCAAGGGATATGGAGAAAAAGCAGAAACGGGGTACTGATTTTAGATAATCAGCCATGATCATATTGAATGGCGATGCTGGCTCAATGGGCTGAATGGCCCACTCCTGCACCCATTTTTCTGTTTCTATGTTTCTATTATCTTTCAGCTTTTTATTTTCCTAAACTAACCAAGCTTCACGGATACATTGTGCTTCTCTCACTTTTTACGAATGGCATTTTTATTTTTGAAGCAAATTTAGATTTAATAAAGCTAAATATTTAAGAACAGCAAGTCATTTTATGCTGTTAATCCAAAATGCAGTCCAATTTCATAATTTCTGGAACCTAATAGGGGTGGCATGGTGGCGCAGTGATAGTGTTACTGCCCTACAGCACCAGAGACCCAGGTTTGATCCTGACTACGGATGCTGTCTTTACGGAGTCTGTACGGAGTCTGTACGTTCTCCATTTGACCACGTGGGTTTTCTCCGAGAGCTCCAGTTTCCTTCCACACTCCAAAGACATACAGGTTTGTACGTTAATTGGCTTTGATAAAGATTGTAAATTGTCCCCAGTGTGCAGGTTAGTGCTAGTGTACGGGGATCACTGGTGGGCACGGACTCGGTGGATCAAAGGGCCTGTTTCTCTGTATTTCTAAACTAAAACTAAACCGAAGAATTACCCTCCAACACTCTTCCTGCAACTTAAATCTAACTACATTTTAATTTTTAGAATGTGTGTGGCATGGTGGTGCAGTGGTAGAGTTGTTACCTTACAGCGCCAGAGACCCGGGTTTGATCCTGACTATGGCCGTTGTCTGTACGTGGGGGAAGTTTCTACGTTCTCTTCGTGACCGCGTGGCTTTTCCCCGGGCGCTCCGGTTTCCTCTCACTCTCCAAACACGTACAGGTTTGTAGTTTATTTGGCTTCGGTAAAGATTGTAAATTAGTGTGTAGGGTAGCACTAGTGTACAGTGTACTAGTGTACTAGTGTAGGGTAGCACTAGTGTATGGTGTACTAGTGTACTAGTGTAGGGTAGCACTAGTGTACGGTGTACTAGTGTATTAGTGTAGGGTAGCACTAGTGTACTAGTGTATTAGTGTAGGGTAGCACTAGTGTACGGTGTACTAGTGTACTAGTGTAGGGTAGCACTAGTGTACGGTGTACTAGTGTACTAGTGTAGGGTAGCACTAGTGTACTAGTGTACTAGTGTTGGGTAGCACTAGTGTACGGTGTACTAGTGTACTAGTGTAGGGTAGCACTAGTGTACAGTGTACTAGTGTACTAGTGTAGGGTAGCACTAGTGTACTAGTGTACTAGTGTTGGGTAGCACTAGTGTACGGTGTGCTAGTGTACTAGTGTTGGGTAGCACTAGTGTACGGTGTACTAGTGTACTAGTGTAGGGTAGCACTAGTGTACGGTGTACTGGTGTACGAGTGTAGGGTAGCACTAGTGTACAGTGTACTAGTGTACTAGTGTAGGGTAGCACTAGTGTACAATGTACTAGTGTACTAGTGTAGGGTAGCACTAGTGTACGGTGTACTAGTGTACGAGTGTAGGGTAGCACTAGTGTACAGTGTACTAGTGTACTAGTGTAGGGTAGCACTAGTGTATGGTGTACTAGTGTACTAGTGTAGGGTAGCACTAGTACACCCTACACTATCTCAAATTTTTAGCACTAGTGATCGCTGGTCAACACAGATGCAGTATTTCCACTCTGTACCTCTTAAACTAAAACTAAACTAAACTATGGAAGAGAGTAAAAAAACCCAAAGCATAATATTTTAAGACTTTTTACGGTGCATGGTGACACAGCAGTAGAGTTGCTGCCTTACAGCACTTGTAGCGCTGGAGACCTGGGTTCGATCCCGACTATGGGTGCTGTCTGTACGCAGTTTTTACATTCTGCCCGCGACCTGCGTGGGTTTTCTCCGAGATCTTCGGTTTCCTCCCACACTCCAAAGATGTACAGGTATGTGGGTAAATTGGCTTGTTAAATGTAAAAAATGTCCATCGTTATTGTGCGGGGATCGCTGGTCGGCTCGGACCCAGTGGGCCGAAGGGCCTGTTTCCGCACTATATCTCTAAACTAAACTAAACTAAACTCCTAACTGTAAAAACAGACACTGAATATAATTTAGGGATGAGATCTGCATCTGGTGAGTCAGCAGGCATCTGGGGCAGGGGGTAAAGGACACTGCAGGTGCCAAATCGACAAAGGACAAGCTGCAGAGATGTTCAGTGTGAGGGCTGTACTGGGATAACCTCTTGGAGAAGCCTGGTGTGTGTGAACTTTGAAACGTTTGGTGCATTGACAGAAAGCTAAGGTGTTGTTAAGGAGCGTGGAAGAATCGAGCACTGACTTTGCACAAGGTTTTCTTGTAGAACGTGGAGCCAATCTTTTACAAACATGACGGGAAATTGCATTAGCTACAGATGTAATCATAATGCATCGGGTGGAAGCATAATGTATCATTCTGATGTCTGAATGTCTGAAGCTGCAGCAAAAGTAAATGCTCCCGGATGTTTGAGTGCTTTTCACTGTACCTCGGTACAACTAAACTGAACAGCTGTATTCTGTTTAGGTGAGTTTGCCTGACAGGAAACGCAGAGCATCCCCTGCCTGGACTCTCTTTACCATTCACAAATTGGTTTCATTCATCCAAAAGGTTATAAGGTCGTAAGTGACAGGAACAGAATTAGGCCATTCGGCCCATCAAGTCCACTTCACCATTCATCATGGCTGAGTTATCTCACCCTCCCAACCCCATTCTCCTGCCTTCCCCTAATAACCTCTGACACCCATACTAATCAGCCCCCTGTGTTGCCTTACCTTGCTTTGGCCAGGGAGCCCTGGGCTATTTAACCATACCATTTGGAGTTAATAAACCCGTATCATTAAAAATGACATTTCACTGTTCTCTTTCAAGTACTTTATTCTCACATCAGAACTTAACCTCATTGAACGTGTAGGAGGAACTGCAGATGCTGGTTTAAACCGAAGATAGACAAAAAAAGCTGGAGTAACTCAGCGGGTCAGGCAGCATCTCTGGAGAAATGGAAAAGGTGACGTTTCGGGTCGAGATCCTTCTTCAGAATGAGAGTCAGGGGAAAGGGAAACAAGAGATATAGACCTCATTGAAAAATGGCTCTGTCTTCCATTGCTATTTGTGTTAGAATTGATGATTTAAAAAAAAGTTTATTTAACGTTAATATTAGAACAATTTATTTAAGCATGACGTATGGGTTGACTATAGTATAACAATGGACAAAGTGAAAATTTGACCTATAATAGACCACCTGGCATGGATGAGACTGCTAATTTAATTGATAATATTTAATATAAATTATCTCTAATTTTTAATCAAGGTAAGTAAATTTAGCCTATGCATGATATTGTTTATTTTCTACATTGGCATTTTCTGGGTTGGCGATATTTTAGTTAAGTATTAATTATTCATTTTATATTTAGATCCTTGATTCTTTTTTCCAACTTTAATAAATTATTGATCGTTTAAATAGAAGAGAGTGACTCATTCTTTGCTGAGGTGAACGGAAACAGTGCCTTGGCATTCGGGCACATGATCTGCAATGCATTTATTAACCTAACACAACTTGAAATAGTTTAATTTTAATTCTAAAAGCATTGTCAGATGTTCCGCAGCTATTCTCTTGCTTTGAAACCCTTCACGTTGTCAGGTCACTAACCAGGGGATCTTGTGAAGGATTTGGTGTCCCTTCACTTGCGATGGTGTCAACACTTTCTGACATACCGGTGTGATGTGCTTGTCCTTGCTATGGTATCTGAGTGAGTCATAGTTAGGTTCTGATGTGAGTACAAAGTACTTGAAAGAGAACTGTGAAATATCGTGGTTACAGATGAAACGGTGACAAGCAATCCTCCTTTCATGTTGATTTCATCTGAGTTATGTTCCACTCAAAAAAGTTAAGGAAATCTGTCCATCCTACAATATTACAAACGATCGCATATCCAAAGAAGACCTTTGAGGAATTAAACCTTTTTATGATCATGGCCTTTTATATGAATAAATCTAATATATTCATTATAATTTCCTCTTTACTTTCATGGGAAACATGGTTCATACTTTTGAACAGAATGAATAGAAGTAGACCATTTGGCCACTTAAACCTGTTCCATTATTCAATCAATAGGCTTGTCTTCACTTTTCTCTCTATTTTTTTACTTTTCAAAGGACAAAACAAGGTCTTTTATGGCTGTTCAACGATTCAGCCAACGCACCTTTCTGTGGTTAAGACCTTCAAAGATTCATGACCTTCTGTAAGAGAAAACAATCCTTCTCTCCATCTTATTTGAAACTTTTCCTTTACTTCAGGATTTCCTGTCAAGGAGAGAATATCTTTTCAACACCTACCTTTCCAAGCTTTCTTTACAATCTAGTCAGTCTCAGTAAAATTGACTCTCATTTTTTATTAAACCCCAGTGAATGCAGGCCTGATCAGCTCAAACTTTATTAGACAACCATTTCAATCTTGTGAACATCCTCGAGTGAAATGCAATCAATACAAGAATGTCTTTAGACTTTTAGACTTTAGAGATACAGCGCGGAAACGAGCCCTATGGCCCACCGAGTCTGTGCCGACCAGCGATCACCCCGTATACTAACACCATCCTTCAAAACTAGGGACAATTTACAATTTTACTGGTCGATTAAGCTACAAACCAGTACGTCTTTGGAGTGTGGGAGGAAACCGGAGCACCCAGAGAAAACCCACGCAGTCACAAGGAAAATGTACAAACCCCGTACAGACAGCACCGGATGACTCGGTCAGGATCGAATCCGGATCTCCAGAGCTGTAAGGCAGAAACTCTACCGCTGCGCCACTGTGCCGCCCTATCCTTCCTTATGTAAGGAGACAAAACTCAGTGCAGTAACCCAGATATGACCAATGACCTTTACAAGAATTGCCCACTTTTGCATTTCATTCTTTTGCCACAAGTATCAACATGCCATTGCCTTCCTAGTTCCTGATTATGATTTTTTATGTACATTGACACCTAATCCCACGATAACTTGAGTCTCTTTAGCCTTTCCCCACTTTATCAATATGGTGCACTTTCTTTTCCTACCTAGCAAAATGGATAAATGAACTTGTCCCACCCATTCTGCAGCGACCAGCGATCCCCACACGTTATCCTACACACAATAGGGACAATTTTACATTTATTCCAAGCCAATTAACCTACAAACCTGTATGTCTTGTGATAGGAGGAAACCGAAGATCTTGGAGAAAACCCATGCGGTCACGTGGAGAACGTACAAACACTGTACAGACAGCACCCGTAGTCGGGATCGAACCTGGGTCTCTGGCACTGCAAGCACTGTAAGGCTGTAGTCGGCCCTTTCTCTGTAATACCAGCTCAATATCCCCATGCCATGAACCCTTACCTTTTGTACTAACTTTACTGAATGCGTTTCTAAAGACAAATGTGTTTCATCTACGTTCCTCTTTATCCACCCTGCTGTGATATCCTCAAAGAATTGTGATGGCACCTTTCCCTTTGGGTGGCGGCTCTGATCCCTGACAGGCCAGGAGAGGCCAAATCCTAGTGTTATTGCTATTGGGAGGCTACTTGAACCTTATCAATAGACAATAGACAATAGACAATAGGTGCAGGAGTAGGCCATTCGGCCCTTCGAGCCAGCACCACCATTCAATCTAATCATGGCCGATCATTCTCAATCAGTACCCCGTTCCTGCCTTCTCCCCATACCCCCTGACGCCGCTATCCTTAAGAGCTCTACCTAGCTCTCTCTTGAAAGAATTCAGAGAACTGGCCCCCACTCCCTTCTGAGGCAGAGAATTCCACAGATTTACAACTCTCTGACTGAAAACATTTTTCCTCATCTCCGTTCTAAATGGCCTACCCCTTATTCTTAAACTGTGGCCCCTGGTTCTGGATTCCCCCAACATTGGGAACATGTTTCCTGCCTCTAAAGTGTCCAACCCCTTAATAATCTTATATGTTTCAATAAGGTCCCCTCTCATCCTTCTAAATTCCAATGTATACAAACCTAGTCGCTCCAGTCTTTCAACATACGACAGACCCGCCATTCCGGGAATTAACCTAGTAAACCTACGCTGCACGCCTTCAATAGCAAAAATATCCTTTCTCAAATTTGGAGACCAAAACTGAACACAGTACTCCAGGTGCGGTCTCACTAGGGCCCTGTACAACTGTAGAAGGACCTCTTTGCTCCTATACTCAATTCCTCTTGTTATGAAGGCCAACATTCCATTGGCTTTCTTCACTGCCTGCTGTACCTGCATGCTTCCTTTCAGTGACTGCTGCACTAGGACACCCAGATCTCGTTGTACGTCCCCTTTTCCTAACCTGACACCATTCAGATAATAATCTGCCTTCCTATTCTTACCACCAAAGTGGAGAACCTCACACTTATCCACATTAAACTGCAACTGCCATGCATCCGCCCACTCACACAGACTGTCCAAGTCACCCTGCAACCTCATAGCACCTTCCTCACAGTTCACACTGCCACCCAGCTTTGTGTCATCTGCAAATTTGCTAATGTTGCTTTTAATCCCTTCATCCAAGTCATTAATATATATTGTAAATAGCTACGGTCCCAGCACCGAGCCTTGCGGTACCCCACTAGTCACTGCCTGCCATTCTGAAAGGGACCCATTTATCCCCACTCTTTACTTTCTGTCTGCCAACCAATTTTCTATCCATGTCAGTACCCTATCCCCAATACCATGTGCTCTAATTTTGCACACTAATCTCCCATGTGGGACCTTGTCGATGGCTTCTGAAAGTCGAGGTACACCACTTCCCCTCTCCTGTCCATTTTCCTAGTTACATCCTCAAAGAATTCCAGAAGATCAGTCAAGCATGATTTCCCCTTCGTAAATCCATGCTGACTCGGAACGATCCTGTTACTGCTATCCAAATGCTCCGCAATTTCGTCTTTATAATTGACTCCAGCATCTTCCCCACCACTGATGTCAGATTAACTGGTCTATAATTTCCTGTTTTCTCTCTCCCTCCTTTCTTAAAAAGTGGCATAACATTAGCTACCCTCCAATTCACAGGAACTGATCCTGAATCTATAGAACATTGGAAAATGATCACCAATGCGTCCATGATTTCTAGAGCCACCTCCTTAAGTACCCTGGGATGCAGACCATCAGGCCCTGGGGATTTATCAGCCTTCAGTCCCATCAGTGTACCCAATACCGTTTCCTGCCTAATGTGAATTTCCTTCAGTTCCTCCGTCACCCTAGGATCTCTGGCCACTAGAACATCTGGGAGATTGTTTGTATCTTCCTCAGTGAAGACAGATCCAAAGTATCGGTTCAACTCGTCTGCCATTTCCTTGTTCCCCGTAATAAATTCCCCTGCTTCTGTCTTCAAGGGACCCACATTTGCCTTAACTATTTTTTTCCTCTTCACATACCTAAAGAAGCTTTTACTATCCTCCTTTATATTATTGGCCAGCTTAACTTCGTACCTCATCTTTTCTCCCCGTATTGCCTTTTTAGTTATCTTCTGTTGCTCTTTAAAAGAGTCCCAATCCTCTGGCTTCCCACTCTTCTTTGCTATGTTATACTTCTTCTCTTTTATTTTTATGCTGTCCTTGACTTCCCTTGTCAGCCACGGGTGCCTCTTACTCCCCTTAGAATCTTTCCTCCTCTTTGGGATGAATTGATCCTGCAACTTCTGCATTATTCCCACGAATACCTACCATTGCTGTTCCACTGTCTTCCCTGCTCGGGTCTCCTTCCAGTCAAATCTGGCCAGCTCCTGCCTCATGCCTCTGTAATCCCCTTTGCTATACTGTAATACAGACACTTCCGATTTTCCCTTTTCCCTCTCAATTTGCAGATTAAAACTTATTATATTATGATCAGTCTACTCTATAAAACCCTGGCGTTCAAGCCATAGAGGAAGACTGAGCCACTGAGACAGACCTGAGATCACTAATGCCATTATGTGGTCAAGACTGGACTGCTGGGAAAGAGACTGTAGACAGCCCATGCCTCTACCAGATTGAGTGGCTGGGGCAAGCCTGAGATGCCAGAACCTTCCTGCCCCAGATAACGAGGGACAGTGTTCACACACACATACACAAAGGCTAAGACTGGCCACCAGGATAATCCTGCAGATTGCCAGTGTTGCCTCTCCAAGCCCAAAGCTGAGCTGCCAGGAAGAAACCTGTGCTGTCAGCTACCCCTCTCAAGAGAAGAGTAAACTGCAGGTAAAGGCCTGAGATTGCCATGCCTCCTCTGTTGAAGACCAGGACTAAGCTGCCGGGACAAGCCTGAGATCGCCATTGCACATGTGCTCTAACGGGGAGGGACAGTTCCCCCCCACATGTGGTCCTGGACTTTCTTACCTCTGTAAATAAAATAAGCCATGCGAGTTCATCCTACTGTTGGTACTGGTGTGGTTGCTGTTGAAAAGCAGCGTCATTCATTGACGTGACAGAATTCTTTATAAATTAGTTTCTCTTTGATAAACTCATATTGACTGTGCTTAAATGCATTGATTTTTCTAAATATCCTACTGGCACTTTCATAATAATGGATTCCTGGAATTTCTCTACAACATGGTGTGTTATATTTTGCTTTGTTCTTTTCCTGAGGAAGGGCATTAAATGTGTAGTTTCTGAATTGGATGGAAACGTTCCTGAACACAGAAAATTTTGGAAGACTGCACTTTATTGTTTGCCTGGTTTGCCTTGATTATTTGCATTAATTGTTTTCTTGGCTTGAAATAAGACTTTAAGATCATTAGACATAAGAGCAGAATTAGGCCATTCAGCCCATTGAGTCTACTCCACCATTCAATCATAGCAGGTGTATTTTTGCCTCTCAACCCTGTTCTCCTATCTTCTCCCTGTAATCTGACGCTCTTCTTAATCAAGAGATCGTCAAGGATTAGATACTCTATCCTTAATGAGAAAATAACCAATCTGAGATTTATTTATTTTAGAGGTAAGAAAGTCCAGGACCACTGGCAGTCTGCAGGATTATCCTGGTGGCCAGTCTTAGCCTTTGTGTGTGTGTGTGGACACTGTCCCTCGTTATCTGGGGCAGGAAGAAGTTCTGGCATCTCAGGCTTGCCCCAGCCACTCAATCTGGTAGAGGCATGGGCTGTCTACGATCTCTTTCCCAGCAGTCCAGTCTTGACCACATAATGGCATTAGTGATCTCAGGTCTGTCTCAGTGGCTCAGTCTTCCTCTATGGCTATCTTCCACCTAACCTTTTTTAGTTGCTATTGAGGTTTCAATGTTCACTAATGAGATATCAAAAACTAGCACTCTGCCACTATTTAAACTGCAGGTTTGAATTGATAAGATTAGTGTAGCTGTACGAAGTTTGAAGAACTGAGTGAAACATAAAACTCTCAAACCCATTCTCCTATCTTCTCCCTGTGACCTCTGGGCTTTTACTTTGTACATATATTGAACTTTTTTTCTGTTTATTGTGTTATCTAATAGTACTGAGTACAAACCTATAATGCTGCTGCATGTAAGAATTTCATTCATCTGTTTTTTATATTTCTGTTTTGTATAGAAATTAAACCCTCGAGATTAAATCTGGTAGGTACATGGTAACCATCAGAATGGAGGGAAATACCTGGGAGGCAATATTTTGCCCATTTACTCTATAGTTTGCTCTACCTTTTTAACTTGAGAGTGACATCACCAGTAGATAGGATGGTCAAGAATGCTTTCAGCATAGTTGCCTTTATTAGTCAGAGTATTTGGAATAGAAACTAGGAGGTTATGTTACAGTTGTACAAGACATTGGTGAGGCCACATTTGGAGTATTATGTTCAGTTTTGGTCACCCTGTTACAGGAAAGATGTTGCTAAGCTGGAAAGGGTGTGGAGAAGATTGATGATGATGTTACCAGGACTCGAGGGTCTGTGCTATAGCAAGAGGTTGAGCAGGTAAGGACTTCATTCCTTGGAGAGCAGGAGAGGATGACAGGTGATCTTATAGATGTGTATATATGACAAAAATAGATAGGGTAAAAGCACATTTACCCAGAGATGGGAAATCAAGAACGAGAGGACATAGGTTTAAGGTGAGGGTGGAAAAATGAAATCGGAACCTGAGGGGCAACTTTTTTACACAAAGGGTGGTGGGTATATGGAACGAGCTGCCAGAGGAGGTAGTTGAGGCAGGTACTAACACAACGCTTAAAAATCATTTGGACAGGTACATGGATAGGATAAGTTTAGAAGGATGGGTGGTTCGGTGCAGGATGTCCCAGGAAGAATCGCACTCTGAGGAGTGTCCAAACTCTTGCTAACCCAGACAGTCCAGGAAGAATCTGGTGGGTAATTGAAGATGTCAAAATAGGTCAATTTTTAATTTACGACATTTCAGTCCCAAAACTTCAGTCAGTATCCAAAAAGTCTTCAGACTTAAGACTTTAGAGAGACAGCATGGAAACGGACCCTTTGGCCCACCGAGTCCCAACCAACCAGGGATCACCCCATGCACGGCCTCTATCCTACACATTTTGGACAACCTTACAATTATTACTAAAGCCAATTAAGCTACAAACCTGCACGTCTTTGGAATGTGGGAGGAAACCGGGGCATCCGGAAAAAACCCTCGTGGTCACAGGGAGAACATACAAACTCTGAACAGACAGAACCCATAGTCAGGATCGAACCCAAGTCTCTGGCGCTGTAGGGCAGCAACTCTACCGCTGCGCCACTGTGCCACCTTCTTTTCTCACCCATTTCTTTGACATCATGTTTTGCCAGAAAGATGTTTTCACATACAGAGGTTATCAGTCACCTGGACATAGAATATAAAATTAATTCACCTCAGTTTTCCCCTTAATAAAGTTAGACAACACATTCAATATTCCACAAATGCTCAGTACGAAACATTCTTTGAACATTTTTTATCTAAGTAATTTAATATGGAAATTCTAAGATTCAACAACCAAATGCTGCAATGAAGCCTCCAATGTAAACAAGGCAAAACCATTAATAGATAACATTTTCAAGTATTTTCAAATTACTCACACCTGATCATGATGTGAATTGATTTGCGTGAGACACGCGTTTTTAATCTTCTACTAAGCTACATTTATTGCATAATAGACCCTCCAGCACAGTGCTAAAACATATTATAAAAGCTAAAATGTATTATAGAAGCTAAAACAGTACAGCACAAGAAGGGGCCTTCAGCCCAAGATATCTGTGCTGAACATGATGCCAAGTTAAAATAACCTCCTCTATCTGCATGTGACCCATGTACCTCCATTCCCTGCATATCCGTCTAAAAGCCTCTTAAATACCACCATTGTATCTGCTTCCATCATTGTAGCGCAGCGATAGAGTTGCCGCTTTACAGCGAATGCAGCGCCGGAGACTCAGGTTCGATCCTGACTACGGGTGCTGCACTGTAAGGAGTTTGTACGTTCTCCCCGTGACCTGCGTGGGTTTTCTCCGAGATCTTCGGTTTCCTCCCACACTCCAAAGACGTACAGGTACGTAGGTTAATTGGCTGGGTAAATGTAAAAATTGTCCCTAGTGGGTGTAGGATAGTGTTAATGTATGGGGATCGCTGGGCGGCACGGACTTGGAGGGCCGAAAAGGCCTGTTTCCGGCTGTATATATATGATATGATCACCACTCCTGGCAGTGTGTTCCAGGCACCCACCACACTGTGCAAAAATAAAACTTGCTCTGCACATCTCCTTTAAACATTCCCCCTCTCACCTTAAATATTACATTATTATATGGACATTTATATTCCTACTAATACATTTTGAAGAGCTTGTCATAGTTCAGATTAATTTTAAATGCAAATTCTAACATCAAGCTCTATAAAATGTTGAAAATATTGACTAAACATTATTATTTTTACTTCTTGATTTGCTTCCTGTGCAGATATTTGGGCTGGCAGAGTAGTGAAGCTGGTAGAGAAACCGGAGCGCCCAGAGAAAACCCACGCGGTCACAGGGAGAACATGTAAACTCCGCACAGAAAGCGATTGAGAATGATCAGCCATGACCACATTGAATGGTGGTGCTGGCTCGAAGGGCCGAATGGCCTACTCCTGAACCTATTGTCTATTGTCTATTGTCACCCATAGTAAGGATCCATCCCAGGTCTCCGGAGCTGTAAGATAGCAACTCAACTGCTGCACCACCACGCCGCCCCATTATTGAACATAGAACTGTATAGCTCAAGAGGAGGCCCCATGGCCCATAATGTCTGTGCTGGACATGATGCCATGACCAACTCTTATCTGCCTACACATTATCCATATTCCTGCAGTCATTATCCATATTCCACCATTCCTTGCATATCCAGTGATATCACTGTTGCCTGACGCAAACAAAATCAGCTGATTTCCTGACTTAAAAATCAGCTGATTTCCTGAGGCATATCAAACTCCATTGATATTCCGAACTATATATTGAAATCATAGTGGCTTTCATCAATATTGCATAAAGTCCGTCTATATTCCTATCAGCCAATCCTAATGTGAAATATGATGTTATCTTTATCTCTATAATACAAATGACGAGTTCTGTTTGCAGAAGATTATGACATTTTCTATTCAAGCTCTTTCCATTAGGGAAATGATAAATGCATCATTAATATTTTACTCGTTAAATAATTTGAATTAATTACAAGATTAATTCTTTGTTTTACTTTTGTAATCAAAATGAAATTTTCTGCGTTGATACATCGACAAGAATAAAAAAGGCTAGAGAAAATTGAGCAACTTTTGTGCACTTTATTAATATTCATATGCTAATGTATTCATATGTAATTACCACTGTGAGACTATCAGAGTTGTGAATCCTCTCAAAATATATGTGTCATTGCCTTCATTAAAATAACAAATATTAATGAATGGGTACATTCAGTATTCATTTGCTCGGTTACAGGTTTTTAGATTTTAGATTTAGTTAATTAAAAAGATAGTAATTTTGTTTGATTTACTTTTAGTTTAAAACTATTTCAAATCAATAGACAATAGACAATAGACAATAGACAACAGGTGCAGGAGTAGGCCATTCGGCCATACAAGCCAGCACCGCCATTCAATGTGATCATGGCTGAATCAAGCCATTAACCTATTGCATTCATAATTTATTTGGAATTGGGATTTATTTGGCTTTTTATTGGAGGTGTGTGGTAGAGAGCACACTAACTGCTTGCGCCCTGACCTGATTCAGCAACTCAGACGCCGAGGAACGAAATAGATTACAGTATGGTCAACACTGCCCGGTCCATCTATAATGAACCAGGTGGTGCCATGCTCTCTTCTCCTTCTTTCCTGGGTGAGTTCCGGCCTCCCCAATGAGGAAGGCGCCGCCTCAAAATGGCAGTAAATATCATCAGAGATCCACACCACCGTGGCCACACTCTCATTGCGTGGGTACAACAGCCTGAATCGGTTGATGCAGAAACATGTAGACACAAAATGCTGGAGTAACTCTCTGGAGAGAGGGAATCGGTGACGTTTCGACTCGAGACCCTTCTTCAGACTGATGCAGAAGAAGGTACAGGAGCCTGAAAACCGTGACCACCTGGTTCAATGGCTTCTTCCAAGCAACTACCAGACTCTTGAACACTACACAACACTAACTATAGCAACCTCTGTGGACTGTATCTTTGGTTGCACTACAGACTTTGTTTCTTTTTGCACTAGTATTATGGTTATTATTTTATTGAATTTAAAAATATATATTTTTCTGTGTGTATTGTGATTATGGGCTTGCTAAGCTGCTGCAAGGAAGACTCTTGAGTCCCTTATCAAATTTTTCCCGCTTTTGTCTTTTATCTAAATGCTGTTACAGTCCCCTGACTCTGATGAGCCAAACAAACAGTTACGAAAACCCTAAAGTTGATTCTGAATTCAGTTTCTAGGAAAGGACAAGATTCTGAAAACCGATCTATATTTAATTTACCACTGCAAATAAAATTATTTCCCTGACAGTTATGGTTTTTTTCCCTGTGTGCATACAGTTGATAATTAGTCTTTTGAAGCAATGGGCGGCACGGTGGCGCAGCGGTAGAGTTGCTGCTTTACAGCGAATGCAGCGCCGGAGACTCAGGTTCAATCCTGACTACAGGTGCTGCACTGTAAGGAGTTTGTACGTTCTCCCCGTGACCTGCGTGGGTTTACTCCGAGATCTTCGGTTTCCTCCCACACTCCAAAGACGTACAGGTATGTAGGTTAATTGGCTGGGTAAATGTAAAAATTGTCCCTAGTGGGTGTAGGATAGTGTTAATGTACGGGGATCACTGGGCGGCACGGACTTGGAGGGCCGAAAAGGCCTGTTTCCGGCTGTATGTATATGATATGATATGATATGAACCTCCCACATCATGAGTTTGGGAAAAGTAATTTCTTTGCATCTGAAAATCAAACTTTGGTAAGCCGTTTTTTGAACTGAGAGAAAGTCTTTGGCCTTGAAAACGCTTCAATTTCTACTGGATATTAGAGTTATAGAATCATAGAGTCATACAGCATGGTAACAGGCCCTTCAGCCCAACTTGTCCATGTCGACTGACATATCCCATCTAAATTAGTTCCACTCCCTCTAAACCTATCCTGTCCATGTACCTGTCTAAATGTTTCTTAAACGTTGCAATAGTCCCTGCCGCACCTGTCTCCTCCGGCAGCTCATTCCATACACCCACCTCCCTTTGTGGAAAAAAAGTTACCTCTCCGGTTCCTATTAAATCATTCCTCTCTCACCTTAAACCTATATCTTCTGTTTCTCGATTCCCCTACTCGGGGCAGGAGACTCTGTGCGTTTACCTGATCTATTCCTCTCATGATTTTGCACACCTCTATAAAATCATCCCTCACCCTCCTGCGCTCCAAGGAATAGAATCTTACTCTGCTCAACTCCCTCAAAAGCTCAGGCCCTTGAGTTCTGGCAACATCCTCGTAATTCTTCTCTGCACCCTTTCCAACTTGGCAACATCATTCCTATAACACGGTGCCCAAAACTGAACACAATGCTCTAAATGTGGTCTCACTAACGTCTTATAAAACTGCTACATGACCTCGCAACTTCTGTACTCAAAATACACTAGCTATCACTTGGTTAATGATTGGTAGAAATCCAATGATAAAAAATGTAAGTGAAGATTTTAATGATTGATACTGGTGGGGGTGGAAGGGTAAACTCCATCATTGAGTTCAAATCTCTCCTGCGGACCCGTCAACCCTCCGTGCAAACCCCCCCCCCCCCCCACTCATGCACTCACCCACTCCATCCCCCTCAACCCTCCTTATCCCCCCCTCCTCCCCTCACCCCCTTCACCCACTCACCCATTCCATCCCCCTCAACCCCCCCACTCCCCCTCTCCCCCCACTCACACCATCCCCCCTCAACCCCGTTATCCCTCGCTCCTCCCCTCACCCCCGCCTCACCCACTCACCCACTCCATCACCCCTCAACCCCCCCACTCCCCTTCTCCCCCCACTCACACCATCCCCCCTCAACCCCGTTATCCCTCGCTCCTCCCCTCACCCCCGCCTCACCCACTCACCCACTCCATCACCCCTCAACTCCCCTTATCCCCCCTCTGCTCCTCATCCACTCACCCATTCATCCATTCCATCTCCCCTCAATCCCCCTTACTCCCCCCTCCCCCCCTCCCCCATCTCACTCACTCACCCACTCCATCCCCCCTCAACCCCCCTTATCCCCCCCACCTCCCCTCCTACCCCCCCACCCCTCCCCCCCCGCCGTATGCACCATCGCAAAAAAATCGTAAGTCGAAGCATCGTAAGCCGGGGAGCATCTGTATTAGATCAACAGGCCCCAACTGTGCAAGCCCGGACCTTCTCTCATTGTGACGTCGAAAACAGAGGCAGGCGCGGCTGACGGGCAGGAAAAGTGAAAAAGGGATTTATTAAAGATTAAAAATTGATTTTTAAAGTTTAAAAAGTGAAAAACCTTTAAAATATAACAAACATTTGAACCCCAGGACAATGGTGATTAAGGAGGGCCTAAAATTGTTGCGCTATCGTGTACCGTTTTGGCTGTATTTCGAGAACAAATATATGCACAAACACACAAATATACAAGGTGAGAGTTTTAGTAATATACTAGCAAAGAGGGCCCGTTGGGCCCGTCCCCACACCCCCCATTTTCTCCTCCCCCTTCCCCACTCTTACTCTCCCCACACCATGGATTGAGGTTTGGAGAAGGGAATTGGGGAAGAAAGGGGGGGAGGGGGAGGAGAGATGGGGGTGGCGAGGTGTGGAGGGGGGAGGGAGCTTGGGGGGAGAGAGGGGGGGTGAGGGGTGGAGTTGAGGATGGAGTGAGGCCTCCCCCTTCCCCACTCTTACTCTCCCCACACCATGGATTGAGGTTTGGAGAAGGGAATGGGGGAAGAAAGGGGGGGAGGGTGAGGAGAGATGGGGGGCGAGGTGTGGAGGGGGGAGGGAGCTTGGGGGGAGAGAGGGGGGGTGAGGGGTGGAGTTGAGGATGGAGTGAGGGTGGAGAGGGGAGGGAGGGGGACCTCCCCTTTTCCCAGTCAGCTCTAGCTCATCTCACAGGGGTATTGTGACGTCATACACTGAAGGCCTTCAATAAAAGGCTTTGAAAAAAACCGTTTTATCTTTTAAACCTCTTTAACTTAAAAAATATACGACCGAATTAAATAAAAATATCATTTTCTAGTAGCTATCTGCGTTGTGATTAAGGTGGTGCAAAAATTGTGGCGCTACGGTTTACCGTTTTTCCGACATCAGCCGACATCAGTGAAATATATATACATACAAGATCTGAGTTTTAATAGTATATAGATAGAAGATACTAGTGGGGGTGGTAGTGTAAGAAAATAACTGCAGATGCTGGTACAAATGGAAGGTATTTATTCACAAAATGCTGGAGTAACTCAGCAGGTCAGGCAGCATCTCAGGAGAGAAGAAATGGGTGACGTTTCAGGTCGAGACCCTTCTTCAGACTGAAGAAGCGGTGGTAGGGTAAACTCCATCATTTCCCCATCAAGGAACATTTTGTAGGTGCATTAAAACATAAAATAAATCACCAGTTATGACTTACTTTGCTACATTAATTGATGTACCTATTGTAAACTAATGATACCATTTCATTGGCTCCCCACACTTTACTTTAGCTGTATATCTTTATATAATCATGATACTACAATTTAAATTTACATCAAATATGCAGAGATTTCAGACCAATCAGTCCGTGTTTTCGCTTTCAAGGAACCGTTCAATTAACCATACCCTATTCCTTCTATGATCTTGTAAATTTGCCCACTTTGAAGCACATCCCAATTTACCTTTTGAAAATATGAAGACAAATGAGATTACAGACGCAGGAATCTGAAACAAAAAAAAGAAAGTTGGAGGAGCTCAGCGGGTCAAGTAGCATCTACGAAAGCATAAAGTGTAAGCCGACGTTTCATATTGAGACCCTTCATCAGCTCTCCACAGATGCCGCTTAACGCCTTGAGTTCTTCCAGGTTTCTGGTTATTTTGTACCTTTCGTCTGTTCTTCCATTTTTACATTCATGATCATAAGATTTCAGCGTTTAGAAAAAATACACAAAACCTCATACAAAATGAGCACATTACTTTAAAGATTTTGAAACTTATGATGAAGGCGTCAGTAATGATGGACTAAATGGAAGATTTTCCTTTCTTTATAAACACCACTAATGCCAACAGTACTGTGGAACTAACACAGCGGGCCGGTCAGGGTGCTGCCTTACCCGCTGAATTGCTCCAGCCTTTTGTGTCTGTCTTCAGTTTCAATCAGCATCTGCAGTTCCTCCATACACAGTATTGCGGGACTGCTGGTTCGGGACATTTGTGGTGGTTACAAAAAAACTGCAACAGTTTTAGACTTTAGACTTTAGAGATTCAGCGTGGAAACAGGCTTTTCAGCCAACTGAGTCTGTGCCTACCAACGATCACCTCGTACACTTGCACCAGCCGACACACCAGGGACAATTTTACCAAAGCCAATTAATCTACAAACATGCGTGCCTTTGGAGTGTGGGAAGAAACTGGAGCCCCCGGAGAAAACCCACGCTGTCACAGGGAGAATGTGCAAACTCCATACAGACAGCAGTTGTAGTTACACAGCGGGTCTCTGGAGCTGTAAGGCAGCAACTCCACCGCTGCGCCACCGTGCGCAGTGATTTCAAAAGGATGGTTTACCATGCAGTCTCAGAGGGAGTTCGAGATGGGAAATAAATGTTGGCTTGTCAGCAACTCCACTTCCCACAAAATAGTCAACTGCTGGGATTTTTCTTCATAATGTAATTTTATAACTGAGCCATATGTTCCGCCAGAATTTTATATCGTTCACATTAATTCCAGTATCAAAGCTCAGAATCTGTCCTTAGCCTTTTAGCTAACACTTTGCCAAGTGAGTCATGGAGTGCCGGAAAGTCTTAGCATCATTCTCATTTTCAAAGCCATATGCTTTGTTATGATTCATAAAGGTTTACTCATGAGGGAATATTCAAAATATCTTCTCTCAGATTCCAGGAGCTTTCACCAGTGTCTGTCACAAAGGTTGCACAATCATAACCTTTAGGATAAGGAGGTAAGGATAGATGATGTGTGAACTGTGAAGCCAGAGGAAGGAATATAGGTGGAAGGGAAGGAGAAAGGGAGAAAATTGTTTAGTACAGGTGTCAGAGGTTATGGGGAGAAGGCAGGAGAATGGTGTTAGGAGGGAAAGATAGATCAGCCATGATTGAATGGTGGAGTACAATTGATGGGCCGAATGGCCTAATTCTACTCCTATTCCTTATGACCTTATGACCTTATGACAAGACATTTTGTTGCTCAAATACAATGGTAATTCTGAAGTAAATAGAAATTGCCTTTAATTGATGATACAGTCTGCAATAGTTACTAAGTTTAGTTTAGTTTAGTTTAGAGATACAGCACGGAAACAGGCCTTTCGGCCCACCGGGTCCGCACTGACCAGCGATCCCCGCACATTAACACTACCCTACACTCACTAGGGACAATTTTTCATTTACACCAAGCCAATTAACCTACAAACCCATACGTCTTTGGAGTGTGGGAGGAAACCAAAGATCGCGGAGAAAACCCATGCGGCCATGGGGAGAACGTACAAACTCCATACAGACAGCACCCGTAGTCGGCATCGAACCTAGGTCTCCAGCACTGCAATCGCTGTGAGGCAGCAACTTTACCACTGAGCCACCATGCCAGGTTATTTCATTTGCAATGATTTAAAAATGAAGGTCTACAATAAGACACAAAGTGCTGGAGTTACTCAGCGGGTCAGGCAGCATCATTGGGGTACATTGATAGACAACGTTTCGGGTCATGGCCCTTCTTCAGGCTGATCGTTGTGGTGGAAGAAAGGTGGGGGCGGGTCAAAATCTAGCAAGTGATAGGTGGATCAGGTGAGGGTGGTTATTGATCGGCAGACGGTTGGACAAATGCCAGAGATGAGAAGACAAATGGAGTGAGATAAGGAGGGAAGGACGGAAGAGGTGTGAATTGTAAAGCCAGAGAAAGGGATATAGGTGGAAGGGAAGGAGAAAGAGAGAAAATGGTGTGCATCCATGTGGGACAACAGGGAAGAGAGGGGGGAAGTAGAGAGGAGGGGTGTTTGTAGGTTAGTTACTTAAAATTGGAGAATTTAGTTCATACTGTTAGGTTGCAAGCTACCCAAGCAGAATACGAGGAGCTGCTACTCCATTTTACATGGATGTCCTTTACACCTCCATTCCCCATTTACACTGAACGTCTAGTCCCTTTACACCTCCATTCCCCATTTACACTGAATGTCTAGTCCCTTTACACCTCCATTCACCAAGGTCTCAAGGCCACCTGGTACTTCCTTGAACAACGACCTCATCAGTGTCCCTTTACTAACTCTCCTCCACCTGACTCCTCTCTCACTTCCTTCAATTTAAAGGCGTAGCCATGGGCACTCGCATGGACTTGCATGCCTGCCTTTTTGTTGGTAACATCAAACAGTCCTTGTTCGAAACATACACCGGCACCATCCCCCAACTCTTTCTCCGCTACATTGACGACTGCATCGAGGCTGCCTCCTGCACCCGCGCAGAACTTGGTGATTTTTATTAACTTTACCGCTAACATTCACCATGCCTTCAAATTCACTTGGACTAACTCTGACATCTCTCTCCCTTTTCTTGATCTCTCTGCCTCCATCTCAGGGGACAGACCGGGCGGCGTCGTGGCTCAGCGGTAGAGTTGCTGTCTTACAGCGCCAGAGACCCGGATTGATCCGATTACGGGTGTTGCCTGTATGTAGTTTGTACGTTCTCCCCGTGACCTGCGTGGGTTTTCTTCAGGTGCTCCGGTTTCCTCCCACACTCCAAATACATACAGATTTGTAGGCTAATTGGCTTGGTAAAATTGTAAAAAGTTTCCCTTAGTGTACGGGGATCACTGATTGGCATGGACTCGATGGGCTGAAGGGCCTGTATCTCTAAACTAAACTGAACTATTGATTGATGTTTACTGCAAACCCACTGACCCCGAGAGTTATCATCCAAGATGTCTTCTTCCTTTAATGAACGTGGTTTCTCCTCTGCTGTGGTAGATAGATCCTCACCCGTGTCTCCTCTGGAAAGCCAGAGGTTGCGGCGTGACCTGATAAAAGTAGATATAATTATGAGAAGCATAGATAGGGTAGACAGTCGGATCCTTTTACACAGGCGGGAGACATTTTACAGGGCATAGCTTTTAGGTGAGAGGGGCAACATTTAAAGGAGATAAGCAGTGCAATCTTTACACAGAGGATTCTCTAGGAATTAAGGGAGAATTCAATAGATGTATTGTATTCAGAATAATGAAGCACTTTGAAGATAAACCATCTCCAGTTACATAAACACAGTTAAAGAAGAGGCTTTTTAAAGTTTTAAATTTGACATAATTTAATATTAAACTTTTTAAAAAGGTGTCACAGATGGTAGAGTTGCTGCCTCGCAGTGCCAGAAACCCGGGTTCCATCCTGACATCAGGTGCTGTCTGTGGGGAGTTTGCACGTTCTCCCTGTGACTGCAGGGTTTCCTCCGGGTGCTCAGGTTTCCACCCACATCCTAAAGACATGCTGGTTTGTAGGTTAATTGGCCTCTGTACATCTCATCCACTCCCGACACACCCAGAGTGTGTAGGGAGTGGATGAGAAAGTGGGAAAGCATCGAACTAGAGAGGACGGGTGATCATCAGCCTGCATGGATGTGGTGGGCCGAAGGGCCTGTTTCCACACTGAATCTCTAAACTGAACACAGATTGACCGTACTTGAGAAATGAGCCTGAGGGAAGATGAGGAATCATTTTTACACAGCAATTTTCTTTTTCTTTGATAGGAGGTTTGTTGCCTGGAAGGTATTCTGCCTCCAGGAGAGAGTGGGGAAGAGAATCTCCCTTCTCCTGCCCACTGCCTGCACCAGAGTCCTCAGGACAGCTTCTGTTTTATTTTGCTTTGCCTGAAGTAACAGTTGGCATTTATGTAAGCATCGTCCCAAGTGCTTAAGAGCCAATCAAGCACATTCGAAGTTTGTCGATACTGTACTGCATGAAACACGGCACTGTGCTCCTGCAAGCACCGACACCAGCAAAAGCAGACAGAGTGACATTGATCGAGAAATAAATCAGGACACTGGGGAAAATACCTCTGCATTTCTTCACTATTCCCATAGAAACTCTAATTTTCACTTGGAGCTGTAGACTGGCGTTTTATTTTTCCCCAAAGACAGTACTTCAGTGCTTCGCAATACAGCACTTCCTCAAAATCTCACAATGATGGTAGCTTCGAATTCTGTGCTTTTCTGAAGTCGGATGTGAACCCATTGGTGGCAGTGCTCCCCACAGTGACATGATTACTTCCAAGGAGTGGAGTCTCTACAGGGGCATTCAATATGGAATTGAACATATACTTTAAAAAAATACATTGTTCCCAGACCATAGACAAAGAGTGGTGGAGTGGAAATATTTGAAAGTTATTTCAAATAGAGATAGTGCAGGGCCATTGTTGTTTGTTATACACTCCTGCACCTATTGTCCATGTATAATAATAATAATAATAATAATAATCCATTTATTTTATATAGCGCCTTATCGCATGCTCAAAGCGCTTTACAAAAACAATTAACATAGAAACAAACAGACAAACTATCCTGACGGAAAAGCGGCGAATACACAACGCCAGCGTCCTCTCACGTCAGGGTCCGGCAGTAGACATTAAAAAGCACAAGACACACAGATATAATTTTTTACACAAAACAGCCATCACAGTGATTGCTCTAGGCATACCCTCACTGTGATGGAAGGCAAAGTCTTATCTCCTGATCAAGTTGGGTGATCGAGGCTCCCAACTTTTTGAAGCCCCCACCGGGCGATGTATCTATGTAGCTATGACATAAAACCTGGTAGTTGTTGTGGATAACATAGAGGATTACCTAAGGCAACAGCAGGATACAGATACAGAAAATTAGATTAGTGGAAGGCTGTTATTCAGATTGGAGGCCTGTAACTAGTGGTATGCCTCAGCGATTGATGCAGAAACTTTATTTTGCATCCATAGCATTTGATTCTCAACAAAGGAAAGGGTGGAATGGAATATTGCAAGTCCTTAAATTGTATTCTACAGCCCTTATGTTTCCTTTTCAATTACGGTCAGCTGCCTACCTTTGTCCTTCTGATGGGAAATCTATTGTAGATTTCCCATTAATGCAGAGCTTAAATAGTAATTAACATCTCACTAAAATTGTCATGGTAATGGTAAAATGGTAAATATTAGTCAATAGAAAATCTAGCCAAATAATAATCGGAAATATCTTTGAATAAGGAGGGTTTGAGGTTTAAAGCATTCACTCTGCATTAACAATGGATTCACATTTACCCATTAATTCAAATTAGTCTCAGAATAAATCTATAATCTACTCCTTTTGTGCCAAAATCCTCCAGTATTTCATTGCCTCTTAACAAAAGACCGTTCAAGACGATTGTGTCAATTTTCAGGAATCGTTTTATGTGTTTTTAATGGAAGATTTGCAATTCAGGAATTGCTCATCGTATTTCAGGGGTGAAGCCTATGATCTATGCTGCCTGTGATGTCTAATAGTCATTAGAGAAATAATTTGCAGGCCTCTGTGCTGATTTAAATGTTTCTCTATCTTCAATAGGTTTGCACTTACATAGATTGCAATAAAGAAGCTTTATTTTAAAAAAAATGTATTTCTGAAATTACATTTTGAAACTAGCTTGATCTCGGGGGCTTCATTCATCTGTATCAGTCAATGAAGAATACTGAGGGATAGGAAACTAAAGGTACACCGTATCAGCTACTTAAGAGAGTTTTTGCAAAGAAACCAGATGATAAGGTTGTGTATTTCCCATGTCCATTGCAGATTCATTTTGTCTTCAATTCTGGGTAAAAAAATAACCAAGTGGGATAATATTTCCTTTGGAGATGTGCAAGTAATAAAGTTGTCAACCCATTCTCCACTTACCAGTTTATGATTTTGAAAGATACATGACACAAAGGAAATCTTCCCTTTGTACACCTAAATCAACAGGCAAATCACCTGGGAATGTAAAGATTGAAGAAGATTGCTTTCAGATCTCTCTTTTCCTTTTCTTTCAGTTTTGTCTGTTTCCGGAGCCTCAAATGTCTCATTCATGTGGTCAGGCAGCAGCTGTGGAAGGAATGGGTCGGTGACATTATGGGTCTGAACCCTTCTTATCCATTCCCTCCACTGATGCTGCCTGACCGATTTAGTTCCTCCAGCACTCAGTTCCTTGTGTCTTTATTCAGTTGGTCCTTCTTCACACAGACAATAAATGTGAATGTTGATAGGCTATTTGACTATGAAAGGCAACATTTAATTTGTAGGTTCATGGGGCAGCACAGTGGTGCAGCGGTAGAGTTGCTGCCTTACAGTGCCTGGGACCCGGTGTCGATCCTGACTACGGGTGCCTGTCTGTATGGAATTGTACGTTCTCCTGATAACCGTGTGGGTTTTCTCCGGGTGCTCCGGTTTCCTCCCACGCACCCAAAATTGTGCAGGTTTGTAGGTAAATTGGCCAGTAAATTGTCCCTAGTGTGTGGAATAGCGATCATGTACAGCTGAACACTGATTGGCGTGAACTCGGTGGGCCGAAGGGCCTGTTTCTACGCTGTATCTCTGAAGTCTAAAGTCTCACATCTTCTGCTGTTGTCAGTGAATGGACAGTATTTTTGAATACAAATCAATATAAGACAAACTACCCTGTATAGGAAGGAACTGCAGATGCTGGTTTATACCGAAGATAGACACAAAATGCTGGAGTAACTCAGCGGGTCAGGCAGCGGCTCTGGAGAAAAGAAATAGGTGACGTTTCGAGTCGAGACCCGAGACTTGCGACTAATAAACAAACTACAAGTTGTGCTTCAATCTAGCTTTGAAATGCAGAGCAATAAAATTGTCTTTTTCCCCGATGATGAATATAGTCGGCACATAGCTTCAAATTAGAGATGGAGGTTTGTGAGGCATGTGAGCATTTAAGGAGAAAGGACATTTCATGAAATGTGCTCTATTCGGGTAAAGGTCATGCTTCAGATACGTCGGTCCATTGTGATTCTCCACTGCAACTGTGAAGCAATGTTTAATTGATGTCAAGTGTTGAGTTAGAAGTTACCCTGAAATACTAACCTAAAGCTTTGCACTGTTTTAATAGACTAGATGTGATCTCATATGAAAATCATACGTGATCTTCGGTAATTATGTAATATCAGTCATGAACGTTTATAAAATTAATAATAGTGGGGCTAATTTGTAAATTTGGCTTTGCGTATTTGAGGATGATTTCGTAGTGGCCCTGTATAGAATTTCTTTTGATGGCAGGCTCTGTGTAATGTAGCCTGTGTTAGCTTCAGTAATCGATACCATCATAGACCAAACTCTTCAATCTTTCATGAAGACCATGTAAAGTAAGAACAATAGGAGTAAAATATTTATTAAAACAACAAAAGCTCTACAATTACTTTCAGCTTTATTTTCCTCTCTTCATTACACATTTTCTCTCCAGAATTTATTGATTCTTCACCATTAATTTATGCAATACCTATTATAGAATCAGAGTGTAGTACGACACTGGGGAAATGTATCCACATCCACAACGACCCGTACGGACGGGCACTGATTGTGCCCGTCCATACTAATCAGTGACGCAGTTGGTAGGACACAGCAGTAGAGTTGCTAGCTCACAGTACCAAAACCCGGGTTTGACCCTGACCACGGGTGCTGTCTGTGTGGAGTTTGTACGCTCTCCCCGTGACCTGCATGGGGTTTTTCCTGGTGCTCCAGTTTCCTCTCACACTCCAAAGACGTACAGGTTTGTAGGTTGATTGGCTTTGGAAAAATTGTAAATTGTCCCGAGTGTGTAGGATAGTGTTAGTGTGTGGGGATCGCTGGTAGGCGTGGACTCAGTGGGCCGAAGGGCCTGTTTCTGCAGTGTACCGCTAAATTAATTATTTTTTAAAAGCTTCTGCCTCAAAGCACAAGAGACCCGGGTTTAATCCTGACCCTGAGTACTGTCTGTGTGGAGTTTGCATGGGTTTCCTCCACGTTTTGCGGTTACCTCCCACATCCCAAAGACGTGCGAATATGTGGGTTAATTGGCCTCTGGAAACTGCCCATGATGTGTAAGGAGTGGATGAGAAAGTAGAATTACATAGAACTAGGCGATCGATGGTCAGCATGGATTCAGTGGGCCAATGTTTCCATGGAAACACTGGGCCAGTGTTTCCATGCTGCATCTTTCAATCAGTCAATGTACTGTGTGGGTCATTAGGTCCAAAGCCTTATATGCTTTGGAGAGTCATTTTTTTTGTGTAGGATTGAGTTTTGTGAGACTACCTGCCTCCAAGAAATACTCAGGTAGCGTGTTCCTAATTCCAACCATACTGTGTGAAAAAATTCCCTTTTGGACCTGTTCTATTTAAACTACGCCCTCTTGTCTTTCAATTTTAACTTCATATATCTCTAGACTTCTATTTTAGAGATACAATGTGGAAGGCGCAACAACAATAACCCCTACACTATCCTACACACACTAGGGACAATTTACAATTAACAGAAGCCAATTGACCTAGAAACCTGCACATCATTGGAGAGTGGGAGCATTGGGAGAAAAGCCATGAGGTCATTGGGAGAGTGTACAAACTCCACACAGACAGCAGCCGTAATCAGGATTGAACCCAGGTAGATGGACAAAAAGCTGGAGTAACTCATAAGGTCATAAGGTCATAAGGAATAGGAGTAGAATTAGGCCATTCAGCCCATCAAGTCTACTCCGCTATTTAATCATGGCTGATCTACCTCTCCCTCCTAACCCCATTCTCCTGCCTTCTCCCCATACCCCTCTGACTAATCAAGAATCTATCTATCTCTGCCTTAAAAATATCCACTGACTTCGCCTCCACAGCCTTCTGCAGAACTCAGCTGGTCAGGCAGAGTCTCTGGAGAAAAGGAATAGGTGGCTTTTGGATCGAGACCCTTCTTCAGACCCGGGTCTCTGGCAGCAACTCTACCACTGTGTCACTGTGCCGCCTCTAGCTTTTGTTGCCCATTTAACTGGAAGTTTGCAATCTCTAGATTTGACTGTGAATTCAGTACGTCAATAGACAATAGACAATAGGTGCAGTAGGCCATTTGGCCCTTCGAGCCAGCACCGCCATTCAATGTGATCATGGCTGATCATTCTCAATCAGTACCCCGTTCCCGCTTTCTCCCCATACCCCCTGACTCCGCTATCCTTAAGAGCTCTATCTAACTCTCTCTTGAATGTATTCAGAGAATTGGCCTCCACTGCCCTCTGAGGCAGAGAATTCCACAGATTCACAACTCTCTGACTGAAAATGATTTTCCTCATCTCTGTTCTAAATGGCCTACCCCTTATTCTCAAACTGTGGCCCCTGGTTCTGGACTCCCCCAACATTGTGAACATGTTTCCTGCCTCTAATGTGTCCAACCCCTTAATAATCTTATACGTTTTGATAAGATCCCCTCTCATCCTTCTAAATTCCAGTGTATACAAGCCTAGTCGCTCCAGTCTTTCAACATATAACAGTCCCGCCATTCCGGGAATTAACCTAGTAAACCTACGCTGCACGCCCTCAATAGCAAGAATATCCTTCCTCAAATTTGGAGACCAAAACTGCACACAGTACTCCAGGTGCAGTCTCACTAGGGCCCTGTACAACTGCAGAAGGACCTCTTTGCTCCTATACTCAACTCCTCTTGTTATGAAGGCCAACATTCCATTGGCTTTCTTCACTGCCTGCTGTACCTGCATGCTTCCTTTCAGTGACTGATAAATTCATGTTTTGTTCAACATGAAATGACTACTTATTGAAAGCAGTATGAATAATTTCTGTGCTAGCAGTCCATATGGCCACTCTCTCTGCTAACTGAGATTGGGAATTCATGGAGAGTTTTGTACCATGTATTGAGAGCAGTGCTTGGGAAGCCCGAGGCTCATTTCACACAATGCGTTAGAAGTCCCAAGAGGAAAATATTCATCTGTTTGTCAACAGCACAACAATTATTGCACTTCAAATGAAACGTAGTTTAGTTTCGAGATACGGTATGGAAACAGACCTTCCGGCCCAGTAAATCCACACTGACCATTGATCACTCTTCCACACGAGTTCGATGCTATCCCACTTTCGAGACCACGCTCTGCACACCAAAGAGTCATAGAGTCATGTAAATGGCTCGATACTATTTTTATGTATTGTCTTTCTGCTGACTGGGTAGCACACAACAAAAGCTTTTCACCGTACTTTGGCACACGTGACAATAAATTAAACTGAGGGACAGTTTCTGCCCAGCTGTTGTCAGGCAACTGAATCATACTACCACAACCAGAGAGCAGTGCTGAACTATAATCTACTTCATTGGTGACCCTTGGACTATCCTCGATCGGACATTGCTGGCTTTACCTTGCACTAAACATTATTCCCTTATCATGTATCTGTACACTATAAATGGCTCGATTGTAATCATGTGTTGTCTTTCTGCTGACTGATTAGCACGCAACAAAAGCTTTTTGCTGTACCTCGGTACACGTGACAATAAATTAAAGTGAAACTAGAGTCGGCATGGTAGCGCAGCGGTAGAGTTGCTGCCTTACATCCCGACTGTGGGTGCTGTTTGTACTGAGTTTGTACGTTCTCCCCGTGACCTGCATGGGTTTTCTCCGGGATCTGCGATTTCCTCCTCCATTCCAAAGATATGCAGGTTTGTAGGTTAAGATTGGCGTTGGTGAAATTGTAAATTGTCCCTTGTGTGGAGGATAGTGTCAGTGTGCCGGGATCATTGGCCAGCGTGTACAGGCTGAAGGGCCTGTTTCTGCGCTGTATTAAACAAAACTTAAAAGTCGTAGTCATACAATGTGGAAACAAGCCCTTCAGCCCACCTTGCCCACATCGACCAACGTGTCCCATCTACACTAGTCCCACCTGCCTGCATTTGACCCATATCCCTCTAAATCTGTCCAATCAATCTACTTGTGCAAATGTTTCTTAAACGTTGTGGTACCCACTGCCTCAACTTCCTCCTCTAGCTGCCTACGACAGGGGACATTTACGGAGGCCAGTTCACCGATAACCCACGAGGTCACAGGGAGAACATGCAAACTCCACACCGACAGAACCCGTGGTCAGGATCGAAACCGGATGTCTGGAATAGATATTTGTTTTCATCGCCCAGAAGAGTGAAGGGTCGGTCCTTCCTTTGTGCAACCTTGACCAGTTGTCACTCCATTGAGATATTTTAATGTTAATTCTCATTTGCAGCGAATGGCAGTTTTCTTAACTGTTTTACGTGTTAGCGCAGAGAATCTCATCTCTTCACACTAAAACAGGTGTTAATTCTGCAAGGCGTGGGTGTACTCAATCCTCAGGCAGCTGTTATAAATTAAAAGTGTTAGGAAATTACATTAGACTATAATTGCAATCCTCAAATCTTCCATGGTAAACAATGTTGCGACTTCAGTGAATCTAGCATGGCAAGTAAACCACGCAGCTGAAAGCATAAAGAATAAAAATTAAACGAAGGATATATTTATTGATCAATAGAGCAAACCTGCATAATTAATTTTTTGGGCAAATATAATGTGCATAACCACCTCAATAATTGCTTGCCAATTTATTTCTGTTTTACTGTATACCTGCTAAATATTCCGAGTTTTTCTTTGTAAGTCTGCACATGACAAGAGGTAGGGGAAGGGTAGTTAATTTCTAAGCAGCAGGGGACATAGCTTCAGGTAGACACAGAAGCACTGCACTATTTCACAAACCCTTCTATTCTCAGTAATACCACGCTGATTTGTGAAGCTGTTTTGGGCGACTGAACCTTTCCGATACAGGATTTCAGGCAGTGACGTGAACTCAGTTAGGACTTCCCATTTGTGACATTTCCAGTCCCACCAGGTTTTGTGAAAAACAGACCAGATGTCACATCCAATGAATTAAATTTTCTTTTGTCTTGAAACGCGGACATGTTTGTGACCCTCTGCCTGGGCTCTCCGCGGACCAGGTGGTTTTAAGATGTGTCTGACCTAATCCATCCTTTCATTAACCCTCTGTTATAGTCAAGGAGTTTGAAACCGCTGCTATGAGAGTTATAAAGAGGCAACTTAGAATAGGTCGACAAAGTGTTTAGAAAGAATTCGTAAACACAGGAAGGAGTCAAGCTTATGAGGTCATAAGGTCATAAGTGATAGGAGCAGAATTAGGCCATTCGGCCCATCAATTATACTCCACCATTCAATCATGGCTGATCTATCTCTCCCTCCAAACCCCACTTTCCTGCCTTCTCCCATAACCTCTGACACCAGTACTAATCACGAATCTGTCCATCTCTGCCTTAAAAATATCCATTGACGGCCTCCACAGTCTTCTGTGGCAATGAATCCCACAGATTCACCACCCTCTGACTAAAGACATTCCTCCTCATCTTCTTCCTAAAGGAACGTCCTTTAATTCTGAGGCTGTGACCAAGCTTGTGTCCGTCTGGATGACAACAGTATTTGTTTATAATATGAAATCAGATATTATGCTTTTGATGCGCTGCCTTGATAATTCAAGCTTAAAAATGACGTTGTTTTTTAAAAATAATTCACTTACTTCTGCTTCTCTGGGGAGTGGAGGTGTAAATTATAAAAGTTAAGATTTTAATTGAATTTTCGTCATCAGAGAAGCAACTCTCAGAAGTCAAGCCATGATCCAATCTGTCAAGCGCCCCGTTTCATTCTGAACTTGGCAAGAGGCAGGTGCCATAAATGCAACAGAGCAAAAAATTGCACCTTCCTCAATAATCATTCATAAGAAAATGAAAGGATGCAGAAGTCAATCACACGTCAAGTTGCAGAAGTCAAATTGCACTTTTATTGTTTGTTTGTTTCTGCGTATATGTATGTGTGTCGATATAGAGTCATAGAGTGATACAGCGTGGAAACAGGCCTTTGGCCCAACTTGCCCACATTGCCCAACATGTCCCAGCTACACTAGTCCCACCTGTCCATATTTGGACCATATCCCTCCAAACCTGTCCTATCCATGTACCTGTTTAAATGTTTCTTAAATGTTTGGATAGTCCCTGCCTCAACTACCTCCTCCGGCAGTTTGTTCCATACACCCACCACCCTTTGTGTGAAAAAGTTACCCCTTAGATTCCTATTAAATCTTTTCCCCTTCACCTTAAAAATATGTCCTCCGGTTCCGATGTATCTACCCGATCTATTCCTCTCATGTGTGTCTGTGTGTGTATATATATATATATATTCACACACACACATACAGAGGTTATATAGAGTAGTATACAGTATATATATTATAGAAAGTTTTTATATAGATATCTATACTGACTTTTTTCTTGTTTATTATATTGTTTACAGAGTACTATGTTTACATACTCTGATGTGCTGCTGCAAGTAAGAATTTCATTGTTCTGCCTGGGGCATATGGCAATAAAACACTCTTGGCTTGACATGTCCTTCTCTTTGAAAAATAGATCACCTGTTCTCCCAATTTTATCCCTTATTTTTCAGGATCAGTGGTTAATAATATATGAACTATATTATCTTTCCTTGTGATTATGAATTTGTGTTAGGTGGTGGAATAAGATGATTGGAATGCACTGATGAAATTACTGGGAGGGAGGTAATTTTCGGATCTGCTTGATGGATTATCTTCCAGGGAAAGTTGCAAAAGAATCAGGAATAGAAATGAAGTTAGATACAAAATGTAGGTGTAACTCAGAGGGTCAGGCAACATCTGTGGAGAAAAAGGATAGGTGATGTTTCCAGTCAGGACCCTTCTTCAGACTGTCCATTTTCTCCAGAGATTCTCAGACTGTCTGAAGAAGGGTTCCGACCCGAAACGTCCCCTATTGCTTTTCTCCAGAGACGCTGCCTGACCTGCTGAGTTACTCTAACATTTTGTGTCTATTTTCAGTAGAAACCAGCATCTGCAGTTCCTTCCTGCACATTCTCCGGAGATGCTGCCTGACCCGCTGAGTTTCTCCAACATTTTGTGTTTAACCTTGGTGTAAACCAGCATCTGCAGTTCATTTTTATTAGGAATAGAAATGGACCTCCCTTTATCATGGCCACTGCCCATTCTGGTGGTGGGAGTGTGAGGGTGGGTAGGTAATCTGCTCGCGTAGGAAGGAACTGCAGATGCTGGTTTACACTGCAGATAGACACAAAATGCTGGAGTAACTCAGTGGGACAGGCAGCATCTCTGGAGAGAAGGAATGGGTGACGTTTCGGGTCGAGACCCTTCTTCAGACACGACTCCATGGACATCAGTTAGTTATTATGATCTCACAATGAGTCTGCTTACCCACATTACATCATTCTATTTTTGACCGCAGGCAGCCAATATTCCCAGACCTTAGTGAAGCTGGCAGCTGAAAGCAGTTGAGAAGGGCAGAATCTTTTTACAGCAGGGTTTGTTTTGTGCGCCAGAAGCAAACGTGTTCCCTCCAGTCATCAGCTTATCGTTAAAACCATGATCATCCTGGCAGAGGAAAGATGATGCCAGAGCTTGCTGACACTGTGTGTGCTGGTCCCAAAAGAGGATCTACTATCATCTACTACAATCATTCCACTCATTAGGTCATAGAGTCATACAGCATGGAAGCAGGCCCTTCGGCCCAACTTGCCCACACCGACCAACATGTCCCATCTGCACTAGTCCCATCTGTTAGCGTTTGGCCCCTATTCCTCTAAACCCGTCCTATCCATGTACCTGTCTAAATGTTTCTTAAACATTGGGATAGTATCTGGCTCAACTATCTCCTCCGGCAGCTCATCCCATCACTAACCATCCTTTGTGTAAAAAAGTTACCCCTTGGGCTCCTATCCACTCACCCACTTAACTAGACAATGTGGCAGCTGTCGAGTTTAACAGGAATAAATTTCCTGTTCTGCCTTTGCCCATATCCTTTGCCACCCTTTCTAATCAAGAATCTGTCACTCTCCGCCTTAAAAATACCCAATGACTTACCTCCATAGCCGTCTGTGGCAATGAATTCCACAGATTCACCACCCTCTAAATTCCTCCTCATCTCCTTTCTAAAGGTGCGTTCTTTTATTCTGAGGCTGTGCCCTCTGGTCCTAGACTCTCCCACTGGTGGAAACATCCCCTCCGCATCCACGCTATCCAGGCCTGTCACTATTCGGTAAATTTCAATGAGGTCCCCCACACATCCTTCTAAACTTGAACATCTCGAAACTCGAAATTTGGGCAGCATGGTGGAGCAGTGGTAGAATTGCTGCCTTATAGTGCTTACAGCGCCAGAGATCCAGGTTCGATCCTGGTTACGGGTGCTTTTCTATACGGAGTTTGTACGTTCTCCCTGTGACCTGCGTGGGTTTTCGCCAACACCTTCGGATTCCTCCCACAAGCTAAAGACAATAGACAATAGACAATAGGTGCAGGAGGAGGCCATTCGGCCCTTCGAGCCAGCACCGCCATTCAATGTGATCATGGCTGATCATTCTCAATCAGTACCCCGTTCCTGCCTTCTCCCCATACCCCCTGACTCCGCTATCCTTAAGAGCTCTATCTACAGGTTTGTAGGTTATTTGGCTTGGGTATCAATGTAAAAATAGTCCCTAGTGTATGATAGTGTTAATGTGCGGGGATTGTTGGTTGGTGAGGACTCAGTGGGCCGAAGGGCCTGTTTCCACGCTGTATCTCTAAACAAAACTAAACTAAACTAAACTAAACTAAAATGGTCCTGCAAGTGTCAGAACATGTTCTACAGCACGTAAGTTGAGGGTTAGATGACCTACGGTGCCATTGTTTGTAGGTTGCAATGCTTCCTTGATCCTGGAACCTAATGTCTGTCTAAACTAGTCCTGAGTTTATTTTGATATCTTTGTGCAGTGGCAGATCTGTTGCATGGGTTTCCACTTGGTTTGACTGATGAATACCAATACGTTCAAGATATGGCATAAAGTAGATGCTATCTTCTGACTGTATGTAGATCACTTTTGTTCACTGATTTAAATTGCTAAAACTGTGCAAATGTAAACAGCAGCTGTCGAGTTTAATCAGAATAGGTTTTCTATGAATGTACTGATAAAATGCTTATGTTGTCTAGTCTACATGCATAAGAGATCTGCAACTTTGCAAATAAAAGTGTATTTTATCCACTTTTGATAAACAGTGCCTCTTGGAAAAAAATAGTCTGAATTGATATCTGACGATATAAGCTCAAAACAAAGGTCATCTTCTTTGACAGGTCTGCAGTACTCTGGTATCTATTAATTGACCACAAAGTCTGGCAGGTTTATGGCACCTGACAGCTTTCAGTTTTGATCACCTTGCTATATATAGGAAATATGTTGTTAAGCTAGAAAGAGTGCTGGGAAGATTTCAGAGTATTTTGCCAGGTCTTGAGGGCCTGAGCTATCAGGAAAGGTTGGGCAGCATAGGAATTTACTCATTGGAGTGCAGGAGGATGAGGGGTGATCATATGGAGATGTCTAAAATGGGGAATAGGGTGAAAGCACAGAGTCTTTTACCCAGAGTTGGGAATAAAGAACCAGAGAACATAGGTTTAAGGTGAGAGGGGGAACATTTAATAGGAACCTGAAGGGCAACCTTTTTTACACAGAGAGCTATGGGTATATAGAACGAGCTGCCAGAGGAGGTAGTTGAGGCAGGTACTATAACAACATTTAAAAATCCTTTGGACAGGTACATGAATTGTAAAGCTTCAGAAATATGGCCCAAAGGGCTGGTTCGAAGGGCCGAATGGCCTACTCCTGCACCTATTTTCTATGTAAATATGGGGAGGTAAGACAAGTTGGGCTGAAGGGAATGTTTCCACACTGTATCACTCTACGACTTGGGTAGATGGGACATCTTGGTCAGCATGGGCAAGTTGGGCGGAAGGGCCTGTTTCCATGCTGTATCTATGACTATGACTCAAAAACAACTTCCAGTGAGCTGTGAATGTTGGCTTCTGATAACTTTGAGAGACAATTCCTTTATAAGTAAAATATTTCTGGGTTGGGAAGCAGCAAAAGTTCACCAGCACACTGTAGACTTCAAGATACTGGGATGTCCCAAAGAACCTTATAGTCAATGTAACTTCGATACTAATGCCCACAAAGTACAAAACACTTTCTAAACACAATTGCTGGATGAACTCAGTGGGTCAGGCAGCATCTATGGAGGGAATGGACTGGCACCATTTTTGGTTGAGTCCCCTTTTCACATTAAAGAAGGATGCACAGAGTCTCTTGCCCAGAGTACGGGAATCAAGGACCAGAGGACATGGGTTCAAGGTGAAGGGGAAAAGATTTAATAAGAATCCGAGGGGTAACTTTTTTACACAAACGGTGGTGGGTGTATGGAACAAGCTGCCAGAGGAGGTAGTAGAGCCTGGGACTATCCCATCGTTTAAGAGACAGTTGGACAGGTACATGGATAGGACAGGTTTGGAGGGATATGGACCAAGCACAGGAAACTGGGACTAGTGTATCCGGGACATGTTGGCCGGCATGGGCAAGTGGGCCAAAGGACCTGTTTCCACACTGTATCACTCTATGACTCTGATTCTATGATCCTCAGCTGTTGATTCTCTCCTCAGATGCTGCCTGACTCTGAGTTGCTCCAGCACTTTGAGTTTTGCTCAAGATTCCAACATCTGCATTATTTTGTGTCTCGAGGTAAACACTTTCACCATATTTGTAAACTGTGAGTCCATCTTCCCTCTCCCACTGGGCAGAAGATACAGAAGCTTGAAAGTGGATAACACCAGAATAAAAGCATGTACCTTTAGAACGGATATGTGGAGGAATTTCTTTAGCCAGGGGGTGGTGAATCTGTGGAATTCATTGCCACTGACAGTGGTGGCGGCCAGGTCATTAGATATTTTAAAAGCAAAGGTGAAATTTTCCGTCCCTGCATTCTGTTATCATCAGTGATTGATTTTATTTGATGGTAAATCATGGGTGAACAGTGATGGAGAAATCCTGCCCCCCCAAAAATTAAATATGGTTCATACAGAATATTCACTTACTGTAGTTGACGTGTTAATATGTGCCAACATTTAAAAAAATGTTCTGAGTATGAAATAACTAATTAATTATCTGATAACTGGTTTCCATTGCTTTTAATAAGTGACAAATGACTAATAATAAAAAGTGTAATAGAAGCAACAAACTGCTAGAAATACTCAACAAGTCAGACAGCATCTGTGGTGAGAGAAATAGTCACCATTTCAGGGTGATGACCTTTCATCTGAGAAACTTTAACTGTTTCTCTTCTCCACAGATGCTGCCTGACTCTATCTGATGCTACCTGCGTTTTGAAATATACTTTTTTCAAAAGATCTCACAACATTAGTTATTTTGGTTGTTAATAATAAACACATTAGTATAACCATTGATTGCTAAACAAGCATGTGTCTCAGATAATTTCTTACATGCAATTTACCTAAATTTCAATTGCCTGTCTCAAATTTACATTTATAAAATAGCAATAGGTCATAAATAGTTTTTAAAAATGAAATAAGAATGCTGAATATTCAGCATTTTCCAAAAGTTACCACAAGAATTAGCTCACGGCGGCAGTCTAACAACTCTAAGCAATATTAAAAGGTATAGTCTTTTCGTTGACTGGATAGCATTCAACAGGGTGTGGTGGAGACGCCCCTCAAAATAAGGGAAGGGATTCCACGCCAGTGGGCCACATGAGTGGCAAGGGTGGGGGGTAATTCTGTTTAATTGGTGTGATGAATGTATGTATTGAACGTATGTATAACCTCTGAAAGGAGGCCCATGACAGAAAGGTCAGATTGAGAGTGGGACGGGGAGTTGAAGTGCTCAGCCACCGGGAGATCAGGTTGGTTAAGGTGGACTGAGCGAAGGTGTTGAGCGAAACGATCGCCGAGCCTGCGTTTGGTTTCGCCGATGTAAAGAAGTTGACATCTAGAGCAGCGGATACAATAGATGAGGTTGGAGGATGTGCAGGTCTCACCTGGAAAGACTGTTTGGGTCCTTGGATGGAGTTGAGGGGGGAGGTAAAGGGACAGGTGTTGCATCTCCTGTGGTTGCTGGGGAAAGTGCCTGTGGATGGGGTGGTTTGGGTAGGAAGGGGCGAGTGAACCAGGGAGTTACGGAGGGAACGGTCTCTGCGGAACGCAGAAAGGGGAGGGTTGGGAAGATGTGGCCAGTAGTGGAGTCCCGTTGTAGGTGACGGAAATGTTGGAGGATGATTTGTTGGATACGCTGGCTTACGGGGTGGAAGGTGAGAACGAGGGGGGATTCTATCCTTGTTAAGAATGGGGGGAGGGGGAGCAAGAGCGGAGCTGCGGGACGTAGAAGAGGCCCTAGTGAGAACCTCATCTATAATGGAAGAGGGGAAGCCCCGTTTCCTGAAGAATGAGGACATCTCTGATGCCCTGGTGTGAAACACCTCATCCCGGGCGCAGGTGCGACGTAGACGGAGGAATTGGGTGTAGGGGATTGACTTTTACGGTACATATGACAATAATAAACTAAAAATAAATTTCTTCAGACTATCTGAATTCGTTACCCTGCATCTGAAGAAGTGTTCCGACCCGAAATGTCTCTTCTCCCTGTTCTCCAGAGATGGTGCCTGACCCATTGAGTTGCTCCAGAACTTTGTATCTTTTTTTTGTAAATTGCATCTGCAGTTCCTTATGTCTAACTCCAAGCAACAGTTCAGCAGGCAACCAAGCAGCTTATTGTTTTTCTTTGTGGCTTTCATTATGATCACATTATTCATTGATTATTTGGAGTATGCAAAGTTTATTGAATACCAATTTCGGCAGTCCTTGGGTAACGTAAGAGTTCTGTTCCAGAAAATTGCTTGAAAGCTGATTTCTCCATAAGACAGAGGTGTCCTTTATCTATAGCTACCCATGTCGTATTGCTCTATACATACCTGCTATAATTCTTTCATTTCACTGAATATTCACCTTAACACATCCATAATGAAACTTATGGAATCTATTTTGGATCCAGTCATTAAGGATTACCTTGAAGCATTTTATTATTCTTAATACTAGCTTGAAAAACCCTTTAAAAATGTATGGGAGAAATGTATGAGAGAAATGATGGCACAGTGGTAGACTTGCTGCCTTACAGTGCTTGCAGCGCCAGAGACCCGGGTTCGATCCAGAACTTGCTGTCTGTACCAAGTTTGTATGCTCTCCTCATGACCGCGTGGGTTTTCTCCAAGATCTTCAGTTTCCTCCCACACTCCAAAGACATACAGGTATGTAGGTTAATTGGCTCGGTGTAAATGTAAATTGTCCCTAGTGTGTGTAGGGGAATGGTAATGTGCGGGGATTGCAGTTCGGTGTGGACACGGTGGGTCAAAGGGCCTGTTTCCGCTCTGTATCTCCAAACTAAACTAAACTAAACTAAACTAAATAGCGCAAATTCGGATTTCCATCACAGGTCATTTGTAATTTGGGGAAATTTCTACTGAGGAACTTCTCAAAGATCCTTCCATTTTTGCCTTTGTTACTTCACCAGAAGCCTGCAGAGTGGTGGGTCAGGATAACCCCAACAAATGCCAAGTCCATAAGTCCCTCCATTTGTCCAGGTTTAGTATTTTGTGAATGACACAAGATTTGGCCGCTGCTCAGTTGGCAGTCACAAGCTTGTCAAAGGTTGATGAAGGTGACGCCACAAAAGCAGAATGTAAAATGAGATTTACATCATAAAAGCCCCGTCTGATCATTTTCCCTGAACCCAAGAGAGTCAAGAGAGTCAAGAGTGTTTTATTGTCATATGTCCCAGATAGAACAATGAAATTCTTACTTGCAGCAGCACAACAGAATATGTAAACTTCAGATAGTCCATGCTTTCCCTCTCTATCCCCTCCCCTTCCCAGTTATCTCACTAGTCTTCCTGTTTCCTACTACATTCTATCTTTGTCCCGCCCCCTCCCCTGACATCAGTCCGAAGAAGGGTCTCGACCTAAAACGTCACCCATTCCTTCTCTCCCGAGATGCTGCTTGACCCGCTGAGTTACTCCAGCATTTTGTGTTTACCTTCGATTTTAACCAGCATCTGCAGTTTTGTTTTCTTCACATGTAAACACAGTGCACTGTAAACAATACAATATAATACAATATAATAAACGAGACAATCAGTGTGTGTATATATACACATACCCACACACACACACACACACACATATATATATATATATATATATATATATATGTATATATATATATATATATATATATATATATATATAAGCTCTTGGCTTCATTACTGAATTCTTCCAATTTGTGGCTTCCCAATTATTTCAAGAACCGAACATTATCGCAAAATGATATTTCTGAAAAGGCATTGCTCCAAAATGAATCTGTTCCCTTTGGAAGAATTATTTTGTTGGATAGAGTAATTTAATACACAGAGATGATTTGACAAACTGAAGCTGTCATCCACTTGAATTGACAGAATGGCTGAACTCAATCCAGTTGACGGTTCTAGACCTTGTCAAGACTGTCGACGTATGTTCCCACTGATGGATGGGCACGCATTCCTCATTAACTGCCTGTTGAAAGATCAGAACACTAATGATTGCCAATCCGACCTCAGGTTTCCCACTGAATGTGAACAAAATGATTTGCTAACTACCTGACCTTCAGAGGTATTGTCATAAAGTATCTAATACATATGGAACTAACAGGCCATCTGACATGAGGAACTAAATGATTTAGTTTTAGTTTTTGGTTTTAGAGATACAGCGCAGAAACAGGCCCTCCAGCCCACCGAGTCCGCACCGACCAGCGATCTCCGCACACAAGCACTATCCTACACACACTAGGGACAATTTAGGGAACGTTGTGATAGTCCCTGCCTCAACTACCTCCTCCGGCAGCTTGTTCCATATACCCATCACCCTTTGTCCGAAAAAGCTACTGCTCAGGTTCCTATTAAATCTTTCCCCCCTCATCTTAAACCTATGTCCTCTGGTTCTCGTTTCCCCTACTCAGGTCAAGAGACTCTGTGCATCTACCCGATCTATTCCTCTCGTGATTTTGTACACCTCTTTTGATTGGATAGCATGCAAAACAAACCTTTTCACTATACTTCAGTACTCGTGACAATAATAACCTTCAACCTAAGTCATTTAATTGCATTGATTTGTTCTGTCAGTTGTAATGCCTCCCTTGATTTTTTTTTCTTTATTCACTTCTTGAAATTGCAGCCAATTTACTTAATCGCATGTTTTCATTGGAAATCCATAAGTTTTGAAATTGGAAAGTGATCAGCTCTTTAAAGTTCATTTCTCAGGTTTCCCTTACTTTAATCTAGAAACACCTTGTGAAATTGATTCTTTCAATTGACCTTATAATTTTTTGCAGCTCATCATATGGCTATAACTTCCAAATACTGCAGCTCTTTGGTTCTATCAATCGTGCACTGTGAATTGTGTACATCGTATTTCACTGCTCTCTGAATGTTTCAGTTATAAACAGTAACGCTTCAGGAATTAGAAAGTATATTTTATAATTTGATTACCCGCATTGGCTTTTGGATCAGACTACATATTGGGACGAAGTATAGTCAAGTTAGTTTGGGGAGACTGTGGGCTTGCAATGGATGTCTGTCACTTGCCTACGTCGTGAGATGAAGAGAGTCAAGAGTGTTTTATTGTCATGTGTCCCAAAATCATAAGATCATAAGTTTATAGGAGCAGAGTTAGGCCATTCGGCCCAAGTCTACTCTGCCATTCAATCATGGCTGATCTATCTCTCCTTCCGAATCCCATTCTCCTGCCTTCTCCGCATAACCTCTGAAATGGGTCAACAAAATTCCTATTTGCAGGAACACAACATATGCGTAAACACAGCACTCTGTAAATACCATAAAAGTTCACGTAAATAGAGCAAAGTCAAAAACAATGCCTCCAAGTCCATGTAGTTCAGAGCTTATTTGGAGGTTTAATAGTGTTTAATAGCCTTATGATTGTTGCTCCTGAACCTGGACCTCTACCTTCTTCGCAATGGCAGGAATGAAGAGTGTAACCAGGATGGTGTGGGTCTCTGATGATGCTGGCCTCCTTTTTGAGGCAGCGACTCCTGTAGATCCCTTCGATGGTGGTGAGGTCAGTACACATGCTGGACTGGGCAGTGTTCACCACTTGCTAATGGTCACCTTGTGATCGTTACCCTGGGATGCAGACCATCAGGCCCTGGGGATTTATCAGCCTTCAGTCCCATCAATCTACCCAACACCATTTCCTGCCTATTGTGAATTTCCTTCAGTTCCTCCGTCACTCTAGGATCTCTGGCCACTAGAACATCTGGGAGATTGTTTGTATCTTCCTTAGTGACGACAGATCCAAAGTACCGGTTCAACTCGTCTGCCATTTCCTTGTTCCCCATAATAAATTCCCCTGCTTCTGTCTTCAAGGGACCCACATTTACCTTGACTATTTTTTTCCTCTTCAAATACCTAAAAAAGGTTTTACTATCCTCCTTTATATTATTGGCTAGCTTACCCTCGTACCTCATCTTTTCTCCCCGTATTGCCTTTTTAGTTATCTTCTGTTACTTTAAAAGCGTCCCAAATCCTCTGGCTTCCCACTCTCCTTTGCTATGTTATATTTCTTCTCTTTTATTTTTATGCTGTCCTTGACTTCCCTTGTCAGCCACGGGTGCCTCTTACTCCCCTTAGAATCTTTCCTCCTCTTTGGGATAAATTGAGCTTGCAACTTCTGCATTATTCCCAGGAATACCTGCCATTGCTGTTCCACCTGCTGGGGCCTCCTTCCAGTCAAATCTGGCCAGCTCCTGCCTCATGCCTCTGTAATCCCCTTTGCTATACTGTAAAATATTGACCATTCCGATTTTCCCTTCTCCCTCTCAATTTGTAGAGTTAAACTTATCATATTGTGATCACTGCATCCTAATGGCTCTTTTACCTTATCAGATCAGGTTCATTACACAACACTAAATCCAGAATTGCCTTCTCCCTGGTAGGCTCCAATACAAGCTGTTCTAAGAATCCATCTCAGAGGCACTCCACAAACTCTCTTTCCTGGGGTCCAGTACCAACCTGATTTTCCCGGTCTACAGATGCTTCCTGGTGTCCTGAGAGGTCCCAGCAATTCCTGTAATTGTAAAATGCTTTGTGATATCTCGGGGAATTGGAAAATATCATGAAAATGGAAGCTCTTTCTTTATCTATAGATATCCTTCTCGGTACGGTGGCGCAGCGGTAGAGCCACTGCCAGTGCCAGAGAGCTGGGTTCGATCCTGACTACGAGTACTTGTCTGTCCGGAGTTTGTACGTTCTCCCCGTGACCTGCGTAAGTTTTCTACGAGATCTTCGGTTTCCTCCCACACTCCAAAGACGTAGAGGTTTGTAGGTTAATTGGCTTGGTGTAAATGTAAAATTGTCCCTAGTGTGTGCAGGGTAGTGACAATGTGCAGGGATCGCTGGTTGGTGCAGACTCGGTGGGCCGAGAGGCCCGTTTTCATGCTGTACCTCTGAACTAAACTATACTAAACTAAACCAGCTTTTCTCTCATGGTTCAGTCACACTAAAAATGTTACTGGTGTCCTGGGTTTGAGATCAGCTTGAAGGGCCAAATGGCCCAATACTACTCCTAGAACTTGTGATACCGAACAAAGAAAATATAGAAATAAGACTGAAGAAGAGGAAATTATTTCCAGTTCAGATATTTAGAACCATTATTAACATTAATCAGATTTTTTATCTCTCTACTACAACTTATTTATCAACGAGGCATGAAATCTTTAAATTAACAGCAGAAGTGTATGTGAATTTAAAAAAAAACTTACTAACATGAAATCCAAACTAAAACATTGCTGGATAATATATATTACTGTAAAAATAAATATAAAATTTGTGCTTCAAAGGTTTTGATGATCGGTGTAACATTTACCATTTTTCACAGTTTCAGTAATGTGTGAGAAACTAATAACACTGCATGTTGTCTAGTCTAGTCTTCTCAATGAGAATGACATATATTAGCTCACGTAGGCATGCAGGAAAGACTGTTGCCTCACACAAAGCAATATGCAAAGACACAGCAAGCAGTAATATAAAAATAGTCCTTCAGAAGTAAACTGCCTAATTGCAGCTCGAGTCAGTAACATCAGCAGACTGCATGCAGGTAGCTTGTCAACTCACATGAAGAGTAACCAGTGGGGGAGAACAGATGGAAGGCAAACAACCTTTGGATGGGTAAACCAGCATCTTGTCCACCAGTAATCTCCTGCCACCTCCTGGTAATTCCTCACTTTTATCTTTTTCTACGTTAGATGTCTGCTGCCTTTCTTTTCACCTAAGAACAAAAGATATCGGAATGAGAGAAGGGAATTTAGCCCATCTCGACTTCCTTGCCATTTAAAAGACCATGGTGGTTCCTCCACCTCCGCACCATCTTCCTGCAATGCTCCATATCTCTTGAATCACCTAGCCGCCAGAAATATATATATTTTTTCAACCAGCGAGTTGTGAATCTGTGGAATTCCCTGCCACAGAAGGCAGCGGAGGCCAATTCACTGGATGTTTTCAAGAGAGTGTTAGAAAGAGCTCTTTGGGCTAACGGAATCAAGGGACATGGGGAAAAAGCAGGAATGGGGTACTGATTATGGATGAATGTGGAGATGAGGAACGCAGAGCCAGATCTGTCCTTTTTGTTTGCTTCGGCCACTGGACTCCGCATGGGCTTTGCAGCATTGTGTGCTAGGTTCCACTGGTCCCGGAGTCTGCAACTCTGTGTGTGCTTTTAGATATCTGTCTACGAGATCTCTAATAAACTAACAGGTAAAGTCTGTGCCGTCTCTGATTATTGTCATCCAACTGACCGCGAACGCGAACTCGACATGATCAGCCATGATCGTATTGAATGGCAGTGCTGGCTCAAAGGGTCGAATGGCCTACTTCTGCACTTATTTTCTATCCTATTTTCTATGTTTCTGTGTTTCTATATCAATGTCAATTTTGAATGAAGCTAAAGGAGCCTCCAGATCTAGAATTTGCAAAACATTCTCACTACCTAGCATAGAGAATTTCACAGATTTACTATTTTTTCAGTCAATAAATTTCTCCTAATTTCAGTCGAGCCATTATTTAGATTCTGTGACCCTGAATTCTAGTTTCTTCGGTCAGTTGAAATGTTCTTCCCCTATCTACATATACTGTTAAGCACTGAAAAAAAAAAAAGTATAATTCTCTAGATTTAGCTCTTCGGGCTAAAGGAATCAAGGGATATGGGGAAAAAGCCGGAAAGGGCTACTGTTTTTGGATGATCAGCCATGATCATATTGAATGACATTGCTGGCTCGAAAGGCCGAATGGCCTACACTTGCACCTATTTTCTATGTTCTATGTAATAAAGTCATCCCTCAATCTTCCAAATTCTAAAGATTGGAGACCTAGTCTATTCTAAGAGGGCAGGAGTCTATTCTACCTCTACTCATCTGACAAATCTAACAACCCAGATGAATCTTCACTGTAGTTCCACTATTGTAAGTATACCCATTTTTAATCAAACCATCAAACTGCCGGAAAAACTCAACAGATCTGGCAATATCTGTGGAGAAAATAAACAAGTGACGTTTTGGGTTCGGGTCCCTTCCTCAGACCATTTCCTGCAGAGATGCTGCCCGACCAGATGAGTTCCTCGAGCAAATACTGTTTTGCTCAACGTTCCTATATCAGCAGTCAATGTGTCTCCATTGAAGATCCATTTTTTAGTTAGTAAACACAAATGGTACATTTGTTATGGTCTCACCAAGGACCTATACAATTCTAATATTAAGTTTAGTTTAGTTTAGTTTAGAGGCACAGTGCAGAAACAGGCCCTTCGGCCCACCGAGTCCGCACCCACCAGCAATCCCCGCACACTAACATTATCCTACACACACGAGGGACAAATTACAATTATACCAAGCCAATTAACCTACAAACCTGTACGTCTTTGGAGTGTGGGAGGAAGCCGAAGATCTTGGAGAAAATCCTCGCAGGTCACTGGGGGAACGTACAAACTCCATACAGCACCCATAGTCAGCATCAAAGCCGGGTCTCTGGTGCTGGAAGGCAGTAGCTCTACCGCTAGTCCGCCGTGTTTCCTGTTATGTTTCCTGTTAAAACTTTTGATTATCACAGTTCATCAACAATATATGTAGATCTAACGTTTCCTTCGGGGATTTAATTGGCCCTAAGTTAAATCATGAGATTGTGAAAGGCATTCAGGAAAGTCAAGGCCATATCATGATTTTAAGCCAAACTATAATGAATTACATTAGTATAATGTCTTGCTTTGCCCCTGTACCTCACGTTACACTTCAAAGCTGATGAAATACTATGAAGTGTGGCCATTGTTTCCAGCTAGAAAACATACCAGATGTGTAGAAAGGAATTGCAGATGCAGGGGAAGAGAAAAGACATTCTGGCCTTCCATCACCGTGAGGAGGTAACTGGAGGAGACTCACTGTGATGGATGTTTCTTTTTTTTGTTTTGTGTTGGTTTGTGATTGTGTGTGTTATTGCTTATTTTTATTGCTCCTATTGTTGGACTGTGGGTAATGGAATTTCGTCCAAAAGACTTGGGTTTTTTTGGATGACAATAAAGGCAATTCTGATTCTGAATTGCAGATAAGGGGCCTCCTATACTTTCAGTCGGAAAAAGGGTCTTGACCCAAAATGAAACACATTCTTTTTCTCTCCCACTGGTGGAAACATCTTCTCCACATTCACTCTATCCAAGCCTTTCACTATTCGGTACGTTTCAATGATGTTCCCTCTCATTCTTCTAAACTCCAGCGAGTACCGGCCTGGTGCCGTCAAACCCTCATTATGCTTATTATTTTCAACAGCAACTTTTGATGCACCTTACCACATCAGTCTGAAGAAGGGTCTCGACCTGAAACTTCACCCGTTCCTTCTCTCCTGAGATGCTGCCTGACCCGCTGAGTTGCTCCATCATTTTGTGTAACCTTCGATTTGAACCAGCATCTGCAGTTTTTTTCCCACACATGATCAAATCCTAAGATAGATAATCACCTTTTTCCCTTAAGTCATAGCATATACTTCTTTAAAGAACAAAAGTAAATTTTCCCTTTGCAAAATTATATTGACTTTGTTTGATATCTTTGGAATTCTGTCCTGTGCCCTGTTACAATATCTTTAATAATGCCTTCTAATATTTTCCCTCTGACAAATGTTAAACAAAGTTATATGTGCTATTTTCCAAAGGAATGGAACTGTCCTCAAATCTAGGGAATATATTTAAAATTAAAACCACACATCAACTATCACGCTAGCCATTTCTTTAAAGACCCTAGGATATTGAAAGATTGCTACTATGTAATAAAGTTTGCAGCTGCTTAAAGGGGTAAACGAACCTTGGGACTTTGCGAGAGTTTATTGAGTGGTGCAGTGGTAGTGTTTCTGCCTTACAGCGCTTACAGCCCCAGAGACCCGGGTTCGATCCTGGCTTCAGGTGCTTGTCTGTACGGAGTTTGTACGTTCTCCTCGTGACCAGTGTGGGTTTTCTCAGAAAACTTTGGTTTCCTCCCACACTCCAAAGACGTACAGGTTTGTAGGTTAATTGGCTTGGTATAAATGTAAAAATTGTTCCTAGTGTAGGATGGTGTTAATGTGCGGGGAGCGCTGGTCTGTGGACTGAATGGCCTGTTTCTGTGCTGCATCTCTAAACTAAACTAGACTAAACTAAACTAAACTAAACTAAACTAAACTAAACTAAACTAAACTAAACTAAACTAAACTAAACTAAACTAAACTGGAAGGTTAAGCCTGATAAAGTTTCCCTGAAGACCCCACATAATACAAATAAATGGCTTGGGCAGCATCTAATTAGTGATTTTTGTTTGGAGATAGGTGCAAAGTTTTCTACAAATCAGCGAGGTGATAGTAGGGAAAAGGTGCATCTATCCTTTCATTCATTCCTAAACGTACACAATCGTGAGAGTACGGAGTTTCTACGTTCTTCCCGTGACCAGCGTGGGTTTTCTCCGAAAACTTTGGTTTCCTCCCACACTCCAAAGACGTACAGGGGTGTAGGTTCATTGGCTTGGTGTATGTGTAAATTGTCCCTAGTGTGTGCCGGGTCGTGTTAATGTGCGGGGATCGCTGGTCAGCGTGGATTCGGTGGGCCGAATGGCCTGTTTCCACGCTGTTTCTCTAAACTAAACTAAAGCTAAATAGATAGGATAAATGCAGAGTCTCTTGCCCAGAGTATGGGGAACCCAGAACCAGAGGACATAGGTTTAGGGCGAGGAGGGAAAGATTTCATAGAAACGTTTTCGCTGATTGGATAGCATGCAACAAAAAGCACCTCAGTACACGTGATAATACTAAACTAAAAATCTAAAAAACTGAAATAAACTAAACTAAAACGAAATATTATGTTCAGTTCTGGGCACCATGTTGTAGGAAAGATGTTGTCAAGCTGGAAAGGATACAAAGAAGATTTACGAGGATGTTGCTAGGAGAGTCTGAGCTATAGGGAGAGGTTGAGTAGGCTGGGTCACTAATCCCTGGAATGCAGTAGAATGAGGGGTGATCTTATAGAGGGGTATAAAATCATGAGAGGAATAGATCAGATAGATTCACAGTCTCTTGCCCAGGGTAGGTGAATCGAGGACCAGAGGACAGGTTCAAGGTGAAGGGGAAAAGATTTAATAGGAATCTGAGGGGTAACTTTTTCACACATAGGGTGGGTGGTGTAGGAACAAGCTGCCCAAAGGGCCTGCTTCCATGCAGAATCTCTGAAGTCTAAAGTCTAAATTGTTTCACCACTGCAAAGGACACGGCAAACATGTGCCAGTAGATAGAACTATGATATATATCTCCACCAGTCATAGAGGCCTTATCTGCAAGGACAATACCTGCTCTTCATTGATCGCAGAAAGCAATAGACACCTGCCTCTAACTTGCTTTCTGATTTACCAGCTTGATCTGGAAACAAGGAGCAGTTAGACAGGTACATGGATAGGACAGGTTTGGAGGGATATGGACCAAACGCAGGCAGGTGGGACTAGTGTAGCTGGGACATGTTGGCCGGTGTGGGCGAGTTGGGCCGAATGGCCTGTTTCCACACTGTATCACTCAATGACTCTATGACTTTATAAACTGTAGCTCTGCCTTCAACAACATAATTCTAATCAAACTCATCTCTAAACTCCTGGACCTAGGGCTAAACACCCCCTTCTGTAACTGGATCCTTGACTTCGGACCCATAGACCACAATCAGTGCTCATAGGTGATGAAACATCCTCCACGATAATTCTCAACACATGCAAGGCTCCGTTGTCAGCCCCTTACGAGACTCCCCGTACTCTCACAACCATGGGGCCAAATTCTGCTCTAACTCCTTTTACAAGTTTTCAGATGACACCACCATAGCCGGCTGGATTTTAAACAACGACAAGACGGAATGAAGGGAGAGAGGTAGAGAGCTTTGTAACATGGGTTTCAAGACAACAACATCTCCCTCTGTGTCAACAAAATGACAGAGCTACTTATTGACTTCAGGAAGCAGGTTGCAGTACATGACCCAGTCTGTCTGGGGATGGTCGGCAGCTTTAAATTCCTTTTTCCAAAATATAACCAACAATTTGTCCTGGTGCAACGACATTGTACAACTGTCAATGAAACATACCAGAGCTTCTACTTCCTCAGAAGGCCAAGGAAATTCAGCATGTCGCAAATGACTCGTACCAATTTCAGCAGATGCACCATGGACAACATTCTATCGGGATGTATCATCGCCTGGTTTGCCAGCTGCTCTGCCCAGGATGGCAAGAAATTGTAGCGGAATGAATGCAGCTGAGTACCAGTGACACGGTGGCGCAGCGGTAGAGTTGCTGCCTTACAGTGTGTACAGCGCCAGAGACCCAGGTTCAATCCTGACTACAGGTGCTGTCTATGCGGAGTTTGTACGTTCTCCCCGTGACGGCGTGGGTTCTCTCCGAGATTTCCGGTTTCCTCCCACTCTCCTCCAGAGATGTAGAGGTTTGTAGGTTAATTTTTAATTATTTTTTTTAGAGATACGGCGCGGAAACAGGCCCTTCGGCCCACCGAGTCCGGCCGCCCAGCGATCCCTGCACATTAACACTATCCTACACACACTAGGGACAATTTTTTTAAACATTTACCCAGTCAATTAACCTACATACCTGTACGTCTTTGGAGTGTGGTAGGAAACCGAAGATCTCGGAGAAAACCCACGCAGGTCACGGGGAGAACGTACAAACTCCATACAGACGGCGCCCGTAGTCAGGATCGAACCTGAGTCTCCGGCGCTGCATTCGCTGTAAGGCAGCAACTCTACCGCTGCGCCACCGTGCCGCCCACGGCTTGGTATAAGTTTAAATTGTCCCTAGTATGTGTAGGGTTGTGTTAGAGTGCAGGGATTGCTGGTCAGCACGGACTCGGTGGTCCAAAAGGCCTGTTTCCGCGCTGTATCTCTAATCTAAAACTAAATTAAACTACATCACAAAAACCAGCCTCTCCACCTCCCTTCCCCACCAACATGACTCTATCTACATCTCTATGCTTCCTCATAATCAAGGACTGCTCATCCAGCCCAGTCATTCTTTCTTGAATGAACCTTTTAAAAGCTAAGGATGTATTCCCGAATGCTCAATCTATCTTGCTGTGGCTCTTGCACACTTTTTTTAACGTGCACTTTTACTGTCATTGTAACACTATATTCTGCACGTAAGAACGATTTATCCGGGCAGCTTGCAAAACAACACATCTTGGCAAACACAACAATAATAATCCAATACCAATATATCTCTATGTTTATTCCTTCAATATTTTCATGTGCCCTGTTATAATGCCTTTAATAATGCTTTCTAATATTTTCATTGTGAAAAATGTTAAGAAAAGTTATATGTGCTATTTTCCAAAGGACTGGAACTATCCCTGAATCAAGGGAGTTTTGTAAAATTAAAACCACACATCAACTATCATGCTAACCATTTGTTTAAAGACCCCAGGATATTGAAACATTGCTACAGTATAATAAAGTCTGTGGTTGCTTGACGGGATAAAGGAACCTCAGGACTTATAGCTGAGGGTGAATGTGATACAAGAGAGATTTTCTTAGAAGGTGGACGATAAGTCCAATCTGCTATAACTTAGCGTTTATTTCTAGCTGCGACAATGGGCCTGAATTCTAACTTTGTACATGCACATTATTTCAGCCATTCCTGCTTTAACGTTTCTTTAGACTTTAGAGATACAGCGCAGAAACAGGCCCTTTGGCCCACAGCCCATACAATGAAATGATCCTACACTCTAGGGACTATTTACAATTTTTTTCCCAAAGCCAATTCACTTACAGACCTGCACGTCTTCGGAGTGTGGGAGGAAACTGGAGCACCTGGAGAAAACCCACGCGGTCACAGGCAGAACGTACAAACTCCATACAGACAGCACCTGCAGTCAGGATCGAACCCGGGTGTCTAGTGCTGTAAGGCAACTGCTCTTCCGCTGCGCCGCTGTGTCGCCCTGTTTCTTGTTGCTGTTGTACGGTCTCGAAGTGCTGGCATCCTTACAGAAGACTCTCAGTCCATTGAGAGCTATCTCCGACTGTAGCAAATGGAGATAGTCAGAGACGGGCTGATGCTTTGTTCATGAGAAGGTCATTAAACAGCTATTGCAGGAAGCAGAGCAGAAAAGGGGTTCCTTATCTCAGAAAAATAATGGCACATGACAAGAGATGCCCAAAGCCATCACTAGCAGTAGAATCGCAGCAAGGCAAACGGAGCACAGCAGGAAGGAGACCATGTCAGAGCAGAAAAATGTACCGGGTTTTTAGAACTATTTGTCAATATACAGATAAGACGTGGGGCCACACGCAACTTGGAGGAACCGCACCTGATATGTCGCTCGGGCGGCCGACAACCCAGCAGTATGAATGTTGATTTCTCTAATTTCAAGTAACCCCTGCATTCCCTCTGTCTCCACCCCTCACCCACCCTAGTCGTCCTGTCGGTTCCTCTATTCGCATCCATGTATTCCTTCGATATCACCTCGTCCACAGCCAACAATGGATCATTGTGGGCTCCACCTTTCCTTGGTCATCGGTGCTGGCTCTGATTTGTTCTTAACCTTTTCAGACCAATTTCCCTCTTCCCCCGACTTTCAATCTGAAGAAGGGTTTCAACCTTTTCTTTTCTCCAGAGATGCTGCCTGACCCGTTGAGTTACTCCTGCATTTTGCGTCTATCTTCAGATAAGACTTACTGTTTCTAATAACTCACTATCATAACTGATTAACATTTTTTTAAACGCACATGAGGATGATCTACATTTGTGAAGAATAAGGATTGACCAAATTCTATTAAATCTCATCTAAAAAGATGGTACATGAAACAACTGTAAAACACTAAGTAAGTAATTGATTTTAAATGCAAAGGGGTGATGTGCTGCTACTCTAGGAGGGAGTCCCAATGCTGCAGAAAGCCAGGGAATCTCAATGGTTCTTTGTAGATAAGGCAGGCCAAGGCAAGTGGAAGCAGGGTTGCCACAGTTCCGATAGGCACTCCATTTGATGAAAAAACAACAAAACCATAGAAGCACAACTTTAATGAGGAGCCAGGGTGATTAACCACATGGCCAATTCCCCAATGAAGCTTAGCTCTTCTACTTCCTTTCATCCCACACAATCCAGGTCAAATTTGTCTAAAAATATCAATTTCCTATGCAGATCACCAGGGTGGCAGTGGCACAGCGGTAGAGTTGCTGCCTTACAGCGCCAGGGACCCAGGTTCGATCCTGACTACGGGTGCTGTGAAAAACAGAGTTTGTACCTTCTCCTGTGATTGCGTGGGTTTTCTCCTGGTGCTCTGGTTTCCTCACACACTACCAAAGACGTGCAGGTTTGTAGGTTAATTGGCCTCTGTACGTTTGTGTATGATATTGGAACCCAACAGTATCCAGAAGGGAAATTGTGTTTGGAAACAAGATTTTCTAAGGGAACTCCTGCACTCCCTGCCTGCCCCTCCTGTTCTACCTTCTCTCTCTCTCTATCTGCACATTTCTTAGGAACAGTTTGACTATCTCCCTAGACTTGCTGTCCACGAGGTTCTAAGCCTCACAGATTCATCACAGTGATTCCAGCTGCCACTCCACAGTTGAAGCATGGATTTGGGAATATTTCAGGCACACATAAATATCTGGGACACTAAAAGCATCCATGATCTCCTACATGAGTTGCCGACCATGTATCCCCTTGACTGATAACTTAGAAACTAAGTAAAGCAGGAAATATTCACCACCTGACTTGCACTGAGCACAGGGAACGAAGGAAAGAGCTCTCAGCTTCTCGGCTTATGTTTCTAGCTTTAGTTTGATTTAGAGAATCAGCACAGAAACAGGCCCTTCGGTAGGACAGGTAATAGAGTCAGATTTTTTTTCAATTTCATTTTAGGTTTCTTGCAATTGAAAAGAACAACCTGCCCCTTTATGTAAACTATCAATGGGTAACTCTCTGGCAGTTGAAGGACAGTGAATAGGTTTCTGCAATTGATAACATGCATGCAACTGATTTACCCTTATTACTGAACAGTGTGAACAGACTGGAATGACTAAATATTACCCGGTTGTGTCATAAGAAAATGATTTTGGTGTGAAATTAATCATCGGCTTGCTGTGCTATTAGATCTACAAGGAGGGATCCTGTATGCCATTTTATTATGCCATTTTATTAAAAAAATCCACCAGCACAATCCTACACAGGAGAGACAATTTACAATTTTATTGAAGCCAATTAACCTACGCCTGTGCATCTTTGGAGTGTGGGAGGAAACCGGAGCGCCCAGAGAAAGCCCACGCGTTCACGGGGAGAACGTACAAACTCCGTACAGACAGCACCCGTGGTCAGGGTCTCGGGCGCTGTAAGGCAGCAACTCTATCGCCGTGCCACTGTGCCACCCCGACATAGAACATAGAATAATATAGCACGAGAAGAGGCCCTTTGGCCCACAATTTATGTGGTGAGCATGATGCCATGACCAACTCCTATCTGCCTGCACATTATCCATATTCCTCCATTCCCTGCATATCTCTGCTTATTATATAGCTCCATAAAGATCTTTTTAGGCACAAATAAAGTGACAGAGCTTTGAGGTCTTGAGGCTGTAACTCCAGGGCCTAGAATTTCCATTACAGTACAAACACCTGCTGAAAGACTCCAGTTCCAGGCCTTACTCTGGGCCCTGCTTTGGGGTGGAGACTTTGCCGTGGCATTAGGGACATTGAGCTGGAGTACCAGTAATGTAGGGGCAGAATATAAAATTTGCTTCAGACCACCGACAACCTCATCCTGTACATTGCAACAAAGAACTATCTGGGCATATCTTGAGTCATGTTGCTTAACCAGAATAAACAGTGTGCATCCAAAGGGGTCATGGGATATGAGATTAAATGCTTGAACGTAGCTCTGATAAAAGATCAGCTATGAACCTATTGAATGGAAGAGCATGAATGAGGGACGTAATGCCTTATACTTTTTCCATATTTAATGTTTTTATCTTCGTGGCTCTCTTTCCTTGAATTCATCTACACTTCACGCTGCCTCAACAAGGCCGCCAGCATAATCAAGGACCAGCCTCACACCGGTCACTCCCTCTTCTCTCCTCTTCCATCAGGCAAAAGGTATAGAAGTTTGAAGACCCACACCTCCAGATTCAGGGACTGTTTCTTCCCAGCTGCTATAAGGCAACTGAACTATCCTATCACCAACTAGAGAGTGATCCTGACCAACCATCTACCTCATGGGAGACCTTCAGGCTATCTTTAATCAGACTTTATCGGACTTAATCTTGGACTAAATTTTGTACCCTTCATCCTTTATCTGTTGTGTACAGTAGATGTTTTTGATTGTAATCGCTAAACTAAACTAAACTAAACTAAACTAAAGTAAACTAAACTAAACTAAACTAAACTAAACTAAACTAAACTAAATTAAAAATTAAGCCTGAAATATTTGACCAGACATCCAATCTCAATGCTTACCCTGTGGGTGCCATGCTATCAGTGGGCAGACATTTTGAATTGTATCCTATTCAACATTAACTGTAACTTGAGTGTCCTGGACTCATTTTATGCTTCTTGTAATAGAAGAGAACAAACTGTCTCATTTGCAGACCAGTGAGTAATTTTCTGTACATGAAGTTCACATTCATAGAACTGAACTTTCCCTTATCACAAAACAGCGTGAATAGATCAGAATGATTAAGTGTTACCTGACTGCCACGAAAATGACGTTGGTGTGAAATTAATAAAAGGTTTGCTGCTCTATTAGTTTCACAACTAGGAATTCCCTTGGCCATTTTATAGACTTAAACAGATTTCAGTTCTTCAGTCCCTATCATTTTTCTTATCATAGTTTGCATTTTCAAGATTCAAATCTGCTGCGTTCTATTAGAGGAATATTACTTTTCTCCCTCCTGTTTTGTCATTGCTGTTTCTTCCCACTCTTGTATTTCCTTGGGGATTAGAAGGACTCCACTCTGCCCATTGAGTCCCTGCTGGCTCACGAATCATTCTCTCCTGCTCGCTGATTGTTCATATAACCCATTATCCACAGTGGCGCAGCGGTAGGGTTACTGCCTTACATCGCCAGAGACCCGGGTTCGATCCAGACTACGGGTGCTGTCTGTATGGAGTTTGTACATTCTCCCTGTGACCGTGTAGGTTTTCTCCGGGTGCTCCGGTTTCATAAGATCAAAAGTGATAGTAGCATTAGGCCATTCGGCCCATCATGTCTACTCCACCATTTAATGATGGCTGATCTATCTCTCCCTCATAACCCCATTCTCCTGCCTTCTCCCCATAACCTCTGACACCCGTACTAATCAAGAATCTATCCATCTCTGCCTCAAAAATATCCACTGACTTTACCTCCACAGCCTTCAGTGGCAAAGAATTCCACAGATTCACCACCCTCTAACTAAAGAAGGTTTCCTCCCACATTCCAAAGACATGCAGGTTTGTAGGTCAGTTGGCTTCAGTAAAATTGTGCGTTGTCCCTAGTGTGTGTAGGACAGTGTTAGTGTGCGGGGATCGCTGGTCGGCGTGGACTCAGTGAGCTGAAGGGCCTGTTTCCGTGCTGTATCTCTAAAGTAAACTAAAAATTCTGAAAGGCAACTCCTTAACGCAGTGGTCTTGGTAGATGGATCAAGCTGACAGAGTAAATGGTTGAGACATTTGGACAGGTACGTGGATAGGAGAGGTTAAGAGTGATACGGGCAAAATGCAGACAAATGGGATTAACTTAGATGGGGATCTTGGGCTGCAGGGTAGAGTTTGGCCAAATAGTCTGTTTCTGTGCTGTATAATCGTGTGACTTTGTGAATAAAAATGTCTTCTGTACTTCAGTTTGTGACACTTCAGAGATTTGAACACAAAACTCTCATTCGTACCAGTGCAATGTTAAGACAGCTCTGTATTACTGAAGCGAATTAACTAAGGCTCCGTCTACTTTTGCAGAAGGGCAAAAGAACTGATGATATTATTGCAAAGAAGGGTACAGAAGTTACCCTTCGTATTCTGAGCAATATTTATTCCTCATCCAACATCCAAAAGATGGATAATGTGACGTTTCAGGTCTCAACCCTTCTTCAGAATGCACAGACTGTACCAGTCTGAAGAAGGGTCTCGACCCTAAACGTGACCGATTCCATTTCTCCAGAGATGCCGCCTAACCCGCTGAGTTACACCAGCTTTTTCTGTCTGCCTTAGGTTTAAACCAGCATTGCAGTTCTTCCGTACACAATTCAACTACAGGTCTTTGGGATGTGGGAGGAAACCGGAGCACCCGGAGTAAACCCGAAACAGGCAGTCTATACAAACTCCACACAAACAACTTCAAACAAATAACCCGAGGTCAGGATCGAACCTGTGTCTCTGGCACTGTGAGGCAACAGCCCCATCTGCTGCACCACTATGTCACCCTTTATGTTCTAAATGCTCCAAAGCCACCACGGCACGGTAGCGCAGCGGTAGAGTTGCTGCTTTACAGCGAATGCAGCGCCGGAGACTCAGGTTCGATCCTGACTACGGGTGCTGCACTGTAAGGAGTTTGTACGTTCTCCCCGTGACCTGCGTGGGTTTTCTCCGAGATCTTCGGTTTCCTCCCACACTCCAAAGACGTACAGGTATGTAGGTTAACTGGCTGGGTAAATGTAAAAATTGTCCCTAGTGGGTGTAGGATAGTGTTAATGTACGGGGATCACTGGGCGGCACGGACTTGGAGGGCCGAAAAGGCCTGTTTCCGGCTGTATATATATGATATGATATGACGATATGATATTTACAAAATAATTTTAAAGAGTCCTTTTGCGGCTTATCATATTTTTTCTTCTTCGATAGGCATACATAGATGAATGAATAATAGCTCAACAAATGCGGAGTTAAAAATCGACCTCACATATTGGATTGGAAGAGAAAATTGCTTTAGTTCCATCATATCTGCAGCAATTTGTGTTCAATAAAGTGAAATAATATAAAGTGACACGACAACTTCGCAAAAGCCTCATAAATGACAGCTCTTCGAGTAAGTATTACGAAAGCTTTTAATCGTCTTCACAAATATTTTAGTATGCATGAAAATATGAAGGATCCTTTGAGCAAAAGACTTCCTCAACATCTTTGATGTTCTAATATTTATCAGTTCAATTAACACAGACAAATTAAATCAGTCATCGCACGAACTGAAGCTAAGAGATGCCAAACAAAGTCTGACAGTGAGAGCTCGACGAGAGCTCAAATATTAATGATGCAACATTTGTAAATAAGGCTGCACCTATCCATCTTCATAAGGTGTTAATTCAATGATTTATTCGAGAGAAACAGCTGGTGAATTTGAAAGTGATCCTCCAGGCATCTGAATGTTAATTTGCATGTTAATGCAGCTTTCTCCCATAATTTATATCTTGAACTAGTTAATTCCAAAGAGGATTCATTTCAATGGATGTCACCATTAGGTTCCAAAATAAAACAGAATTGAACACCTCAGAGAGAACTATTCCAGAATATCTGATAAACCTCAGTCAAAGACTAAGCCTCCACCGGTCACAAAGTTTTAGCAACACCTACTCGGGGAATAAGGGCTGGGAATGGGTATGTTGTTGATGACATCAGTTTCGTAAGCATGTAGACAAACAATGTTGATTTATTCAAACAGAATTGCATATTGAGATTTGCAATGAATTATGCATGAGTCAGCGTCTCTCCACTCCCCCCCCCCCCCCCCCCCACCCTGACTGAACAAGGATAGAGGCAAAAGAGACCCCACCACAGATGCTGCGATCTGGAGCAAAATCATAGAGGAGCAGCTGGGGCAGCTCCATGGGCCAGGCAACATCTGTGGAGGGAAATGGACGTATCTGGTTAAGGTCTGGAGAAAAGGAATAGATGTCCTTTTGGGTTGAGACCCTTCTTGAAGAAGGTTCTCGATCCAGAAACGTCATCTATTCCTTTTCTCCAGAGATGCTGTCTGACCCGCTGAGTTACTCCAGCTTCTTGTGTCTACCTGGTTGAGGTCGTTCATCTGGACTGAGACTAGAGGGGAAGTGGACAAGAGAAAGAGGTGAGGTGGGGAGAGGGAATGAGCTAGCAAGTGATAGATGGATACAGGTGATTAGGGGTTGAGGGGGGATCTTATAGAAACATATAACATTCTTAAGGGGTTGGAGAGGCTAGATGCGGGAAGATTGTTCCCGATGTTGGAGGAGTCCAGAACCAGGGGTCACAGCTTAATGATAAGGGGGAAGTCTTTTAGGACCGAGATTCGAAAACATTTCTTCACACAGAGAGTGTTGAGTCTGTGGAATTCTCTGCCACAGAAGGTAGTTGAGGCCAGTTCATTGGCTATATATAAGAGGGAGTTAGATGTGGCCCTTTTTGTTAAAGGGATCAGGGGGTATGGAGAGAAGGCAGGTACAGGCTACTGAGCTGGATGATCAGCCATGATCATATTGAATGGCGGTGCAGGCTCGAAGGGCCGAATGGCCTACTCCTGCACCTATTTTCTATGTTTCTATGTTTCTATGTGTTAGAATGCACTAATTTGTGTTAGAAGCCCCACTTCCTCCCCTGCGCCCCACTTGGGCATTCACCTATTTCTCCCCACCCCGAACTCCACCTACATTCCTTCCTCCAGCTTCACAAATTGCAACTCTTCAATCCTTTTAGTTTAGAGATACAGTGTGGAAGCAGGCCCTTCACCCTGCCGAGTCCATGTCGACCTGCAATCACCTGTACACTAGTTCTACCCTGCACACTGGGGACTATTTACCAAAGCCAATGAACCTGCACCTCTTTGGAATGTGGGAGGAATCCGGAGAAAGCCCAGACAGTCACGTGGGGAACATGTCAACTCTGTATGGACAGCACCCATCATCAGGATTGAACCCAGGCCTCTGGCACTGTAAGGCAGCAACTGTACCGCTGCGCCACTGTGCCGCCCGAAGATGTATTGACTCACACCTTCTGTCTGTTAATCTGTGACCTACGTCCAACCGGCTGCCTATCCAAAACCCCTCCTCACCTGCATCATCCTATTGATGAAGAAGGGTCTCGACCCGAAACGTCACCCATTCCTTCTCTCCCGAGATGCTGCCTGACCTGCTGAGTTACTCCAGCATTTTGTGAATAAATCATCCTATTACCTGCCAGGTTTCATCCTGCTCCTCCTCTCTTCCAGCTTTCACCCCCCCCCCCCCCACAATGTCTGAAGAAGGGTCCCGACCCAAAACAACACCCATCCATGTTTTCCAGACATGCTGCCTGACCCATTGAGCTACTCGAGTACTTTGTGTCTTTTTGTCTTTCAACAGATTGCTTTTCCAATTTTGAGCATCTCTACTCTCCAGTGTCTCCATCATAACAGTTGCTGCCGTTTGGCACTGTAAATTTGATCCAAATTATTTATTTAATGCAGACCTTATAATGTTATTGTTTTACTTATCAGATATTCTGCAGAAGTGCTTTTCTCAACAGGTTTTAAGATTCTTTAGTCAATGGGATTTAGAGATTAACAACAACAAAAAGTCAAATTATTGATTTTTTTTCACTGTAGAATGAAATATTTCCTCAATGATTAATCTGAAAAACTAGAAAGGTTTATTGCTGGGGTTTGTATTCCACTCTGACCTTATGCTAGATGCAAGGGTTGCTTTGGAGGCATTTTGCAATCAAGTTTGTAAAATAATTATTTGATCTTTCACATGTTTTTAAGAGAAAAGGATTAGCATTTGGGACTGGAAACTAAGCATAACCAAGGGCGTAGCGGTAGAGCTACTGCCTTACAGTGGCAGAGTCCAGGGTTTGATCCTGACTAAGATGCTTGTCTGTACAGAGTTTGCACGTTCTCCCCGTGACCTGCGTGGTTTTACTCCGAGATCTTCAGTTTCCTGCGCTGTATCTTTAAACTAAACTAAAACTAAGCCATCAAATTCAAAGCAGAAGTTCAATCGAGAAATTAGACAAGAATATTTTGGAGGTTCATACAGTTAAATGGCAGGGCAGTTCTTCTGAGTGATGGCTTTCTTCTAGGTACTTCATGACTTTGAGTCAGAAATCATATATCACCGGATACAGGAACAGCTTTTTTCCCTGCTGTCATCAGACTACTGAACAGTCCTCCCATAAACTAGGGTGCAGTCCCAATCTTCCAACCTACCTCATTGCAGACCCTGCACATTTTCTCTGTAACTGTAACACTATAATGTCGTAACACTATATTCCGCACTATGGTATTTTTCTCTTTGCACTCCCTGTGGCCCTTGAGTGTGGCTGATATAATGTATGGTTTGATTTAATTTTACTGGATAGCATACAAACATAGCTTTTACTATATTACATTCAGTTTAGTTTAGAGATACAATGCGGAAGCAGGCCCTTCGGCCCACCGAATCCGTGCCGACTCGCGATCCCCGCACGCTAGCACTATCCTACACACACTGGAGACAATTCTGTTTTACTTTTGTACCAAACCAATTAACCTGTATGTCTGGAGTATGGGAGGAAACCGGAGATCTCGGAGAAAACCCACGCAGGTCACAGGGAGAATATGCAAACTTTTCACAGCCAGCACCTGTAGTCAGGATCGAACCTGGGTCCCTGGCGCTGTAAGGCAGCAACTCAACCGATGTGCCAGTGTCGCCCCATCACACGTTGTTATGTCCATAATAAACCAATACTAATACCATCTGTATCCAAGCCTTAGATCTGCTTACAGCAGGATATGCTTCAATTTGTCAAAGGAAATGCAGAGACACAGTATGAGCCATCACTTGCATGCTGTAATATTCATTTTGCAAATTAGAACATTTCTTATGGTTATATCATGGGTTCTAATCCCTTCTGGGGCTATTTCTGATGGATAACCATTTTGAGAGATGATTTCTCCAGAGAAATGGAGAGATGCAATGAGATGTTTTAAATGTCACAATGATTGAAAATTATAGGGAGGATGGATATAAGCAATTTCCATATGGGAATTCATGGCTAACGAAGTTCAAACACAGGAAACCAGAAGTGGAAAATGTGTTCTTCTGTGTAGGTATCTATTTCTTTCTTATTCAGTCCTATCAGATGTAAATATTTTACTGTCAAATTCCTGTTTGCAATAGGATTCTGATTAAAGTAGAGAGTTTAATGAAATACATTCAATAAAGAAATCACTGTTCTCTCCTGTATTTTATCTGATTAACTTGAGGAGTTGTAACGGATTTTGTTTCTGCATTTCACCTGAAATTAGTTAGAAGTCTTTCATTTTATCTCTCTCAAGAGTGGTGCAGTGGCAGGGCGATAGAGTTGCTGCCTCACAGCGCCAGAGACCTGGGTTCGATCCTGACTACCGGTGCTTGTCTGTACAGAGTTTGTACGTTCTCCCCGTGACCTGCGTGGGTTTTCTCCGGGATCTACGGTTTCCTCCCACACTCCAAAGATGTACAGATATGTAGGTTAATTGGCTTGGTATAATTGCAGATTGTCCCTAGTGTGTGCAGGATAGTGTTCGTATACAGGCATTGCTGGTCGTGCGGACTCGGTGGGCCGAAGGGCCTGTTTCCACGCTGAATCTCTAAACTAAACTAAATTAAAGAATAAACGGTGAAAGAAAATGGTGCATGATGCTAAACTGGCGAATGGACAAAGAGAACACTCATTTTTCTTCTCAATGTTAGATTAAATATTTGATGAATTATAAACCCCCCAGATGAATCTTAACACTGGTTACCATTGAAGTTGGGGCACGTACATTGAAATGGCCCCACTGTTCTGAAGGTCTGACTTCCTACTCTTTTCATCACTCTTTTGGAGATAATTCTAAATTTGGAGATAATTCTAAGTCTGATGAAAGGTCCCGACATGAAATTTCACCCATCCGTAATCCTCGAGGGATGCTGCCTGACCCGCTGAGATACTCCAGCATTTTGTGTCTTTCCTTGGTAAACAAGCTCCTTGTTTCTACATTCTAAATGTTTTTACCTGGTTTCAGCATCTGCTGAATCAGCGAAAACAGCGATTTATTATTTATTCTACCGATATCTTTGTCTACATCATATGTGCTCCGTTTCCGCAACCTCCTTCTATTCAGAGATCACTTCCTAATGGCCCCCACTCCTCCTGTCCCACTATCAGTCCTGAACTACTATCTATCTCTTTGGTGACCCTCGGACTATCCTTGATCGGACTTTGTTAGTTTTACCTTGCACTAAATATTTTTCCCTTATCATGTATCTGTACAACATAAAAGGATCGATTGTAATCATGCATTATCTTTCGGCTGACTGGCTAGCATGCCACAAAAGCTTTTCACTGTACCTCGGTACACGTGACAATAAACTAAACTGATAAACTGTTATTAGTTAGTTAGTATTCAGGTTGCGCAAGTCACACTAGACCAGTAGGGTGTCCCACGAGTGAAATGTTCCTTTCTCTTCTAATGGATAGATGTCACACTGCAAGTGTAGAAAAGGTAACTTCCCTCAACAAAGAGTCATTACAGGTTAAATATTTGAGAACAATCCCAGCTTTGTTGAATAGAAAATTGAAATACACTGAATGTTCAGAAGGAAAAATTTGACCAGAATTGTAGGACCCGACAGGTGTCTTTCAGTTGCTGCCATTATCTTACGCAGTTGATAAGATAACGCAAAGCTAATGTTGTCCCACTTTTTAAGAAAGGAGGGAGAGAGAAAACGGGAAATTATAGACCAGTTAGTCTGACATCAGCGGTGGGGAAGATGCTGAAGTCAATTATAAAAAATGAAATTGCGCAGCATTTGGATAGTAGTAACAGGATTGTTCCGAGTCAGCATGGATTTACGAAGGGGAAATCATGCTTGACTAATCTTCTGGAATTCTTTGAGGATGTAACCAGGAAAATTGACAGGGGAGAACCGGTGGATGTGGTGCACCTTGACTTTCAGAAAGCATTTGACAAGGTTCCACATAGGAGATTAGTGGGCAAAATTAGAGCACATGGTATTGGAGGTAGGGTACTGACGTGGATAGAAAATTGGTTGACAGACAGAAAGCAAAGAGTGGGGATAAATGGGTCCCTTTCAGAATGGCAGGCAGTAACTAGTGGGGCAAGGCTTGGTGCTGGGACCGCAGCTATTTACAATATACATTAATGACTTGGATGAAGGGATTAAAAGTACTATTAGCAAATTTGCAGATGATACTAAGCTGGGTGGTAGTGTGAACTGTGAGGAAGATGCTACGAGGCTGCAGGGTGACTTGGACAGGTTGTGTGAGTGGGCGGATGCATGGCAGATGCAGTTTAATGTGGATAAGTGTGAGGTTATCCACTTTGGTGGTAAGAATAGGAAGGCAGAGTATTATCTGAATGGTGTCAAGTTAGGAACGGGGGACGTACAACGAGACCTGGGTGTCCTAGTGCATCAGTCACTGAAAGGAAGCATGCAGGTACAGCAGGCAGTGAAGAAAGCCAATGGAATGTTGGCCTTCATAACAAGAGGAGTTGAGTATCGGAGCAAAGAGGTCCTTCTGCAGTTGTACAGGGCCCTAGTGAGACCGCACCTGGAGTACTGTGTGCAGTTTTGGTCTCCAAATTTGAGGAAGGATATTCTTGCTATTGAGGGCGTGCAGCGTAGGTTTACTAGGTTAATTCCCGGAATGGCGGGACTATCATATGTTGAAAGACTGGAGCGACTAGGCTTGCATACACTGGAATTTAGAAGGATGACAGGAGATCTTATCGAAACGTAAAAGATTATTAAGGGGTTGGACACGTTAGAGGCAGGAAACATGTTCCCAATGTTGGGGGAGTCCAGAACAAGGGGCCACAGTTTAAGAATAAGGGGTAGGCCATTTAGAACTGAGATGAGGAAAAACTTTTTCAGTCAGAGAGTTGTGAATCTGTGGAATTCTCTGCCTCAGAAGGCAGTGGAGGCCAATTCTCTGAATGCATTCAAGAGAGAGCTGGATAGAGCTCTTAAGGATAGTGGAGTCAGGGGGTATGGGGAGAAGGCAGGAACGGGGTACTGATTGAGAATGATCAGCCATGATCACATTGAATGGCGGTGCTGGCTCGAAGGGCCGAATGGCCTCCTCCTGCACCTATTGTCTATTGTCTATTGTCTATTGTCTATTGTCAAAGAGAAAATTTTGATATTTAGTTTAGTTTAGTTTAGTGAAACAGTTCAGAATCAGGCCCTTCAGCCCATCGAGTCCGCACCAACCAGCAATCCCCGCACATTATCACAAGCCTACACACAGAGAGACAATTTACACTTATACCAGGCCAATTAACCTACAAACCTGTACATCTTTGGAATGTGGGAGGAAACCGAAGATCTCGGAGAAAATCCACACAGTCACGGAGAGAACGTACAAACTCCGTACAGACGGCAATTTAAGCTTACAGACAGATATGTTAGAACGATTTCTTGACACACAGATTACCAAGTTGATCTAACGTGAAGGCAGATGGCTTTGTGAACAGATAGATCCACAGCAGAACCCCGGCTACAAATTGTCATCGATTCCACCCAGCAACTGGTCACTGGTAAAGGAGGTTGATCCAATTAGTAAAACCATTTGCAGCGATATCTAAAGCAGGAGCCCAGTTTATTTAACATATATACTTTCAAATGGATCCGAATGCAGAATTAATAAAGATCCCAAACTTGTTTGACTCTGAAGAAGGGTCTTGACCTGAAACATCACCCATTCCTTCTCTCCAGAGATGCTGCCTGTCCCGCTGAGTTACTCCAGCTTTTTGTGTCTGTTTTAAGTTTAAACCAGCATCTGCAGTTCTTTCCTACACATATGAAATTCTTATGTTGTTGTCAGTCCATGAATCATTCCAGGAATTTATTGCAGTTTGACTGGAGTAGTCTTGATGCGCCGAATGGCCTAGTTCTACTACTATCACTTATGACCTTGTGACCGAGTGACCTAAGACTTCATACAGTAGGCCAGTAGGATCAGTGAGAAGGCCGTGCAAGAAGATTCTGCAAATGTGCATTAGTTAGGAATGCAATTGGTCATGCCTGTTGATAGTTCTCTGTTGATGACAGATTAATGGTGGATCAATGTATGAGCACAGGGAACCATACAAAACCGTGTCAGTTTTAATGCTCTTTGACTATGACTCTTTCCAAGGATTGGTGTAATCCAAGCTTACTGCCCTTCCCCCGACAATCAATTTAAGCATACTGTTTCAAAAGGTGCTACATTTCACTGCTGGCAGAAACTTTGATTCTGTGTTGGCGGACTGCCGGCTCACCGACTCAAATGTTTATAAGTTATGGGAGCAGAATTAGGCCATTCGGGCCATCAGTTCTGCTCCACCAATGTTCCAATCTACAGGATCTGGAATGACAAGAGACTGCAGTTGTTGCTGGAATCTTCAGCATGAATCAAACTGCTGAGGATCTGAGCTAGTTCTAATTGTTCTCCAGAACACATTCAATCCTAGTGGAAATACACCCCCAATCTTTGTCATTATTGTACTGCCCACGGGCTCTTTGTGTCGTTGAGGAGGGAAATGGATGGATGACATTTTGCATTGGGACTTTTCTTGAAGAGTAAAGAAGTCCCTACCCAAGGGACTTGTATGGTTTCTTGCACGGCAATCTCACTGATCCTACTGGAATTTAGAAGGATGAGAGGAGATCTTATCGAAACGTATAAGATTATTAAGGGGTTGGACACGTTAGAGGCAGGAAACATGTTCCCAATGTTGGGGGAGTCCAGAACAAGGGGTCGCAGTTTAAGAATAAGGGGTAGGCCATTTAGAACTGAGATGAGGAAAAACTTTTTCAGTCAGAGAGTTGTGAATCTGTGGAATTCTCTGCCTCAGAAGGCAGTGGAGGCCAATTCTCTGAATGCATTCAAGAGAGAGCTAGATAGAGCTCTTAAGGATAGTGGAGTCAGGGGGTATGGGGAGAAAGCAGGAACGAGGTACTGATTGAGATTGATCAGCCATGATCACATTGAATGGCAGTGCTGGCTCGAAGGGCCGAATGGCCTCCTCCTGCACCTATTGTCTATTGTCTATTGTCTATTGTCAATACATTGTCTGTCCATTTCCTTCACGGATGCTGTCTCACCCGTTAAGTTTCTTCAAAAGTTTGTTATTTGATGTGAAATGTTCAGTTCAGAGATAATGTGTGGAAACAGGTCCTTCGCCCCCACCGAGTCCACACTGACCAACAATCACCCTACACCATTACACCACACTAGGGATAATTTACAGAAACCAATTCACCTACAAACCTGTAACGACTTTGGAATGTGGGAGGAAACCCACGCCGTCACTGGAAGAATGTACAAACTCCTTACAGACGGCACCCGCAGTCAGGATCAATCCTGGGTCTCTGGTGCTGTAAGGCAGCAACTCTACCGCTGCACCACTGTGACGCCCGAATTTGGACGTTGCTGAAAAGCTAACATTGAATGATTATCTTTAAGTGCCCTTCAAAATGTGACGCTGAGCCTTCTCTTGAACTGATGCAGCTCTTGAATAGGAGATATTCACTCAGTGCTTCTTAATAGGGTGTTTCAGGTTACAGCCTCAGAGATAGTGGGAGACATGACTGTGAGTGCACACCTAAGCATATATACAATGAAGAAACAAGGAACTGCAGATGTGCTGTGAGTCTCGGTGCATTATTGCATAAGTTACAGTTGTTGGCAATGAGAACTTCAGCCCAACTTGCCCACATCGACCAACATGGCCCATCTACGCTAGTCCCACCTGCCTGCATTTGGCCCAATCCTTCCAAACCTGTCCTATCCATGTACCTGCCTAAATGTTTCTTTAATGTTGCAATAGTACTCCCCTCAACTACCTCCTCCAGAAACTCATTCCATACATCCACCACCCTTTGTGTAAAAATCATTACCCCTCAGGTTCCTATAAACATTTTCCCACCTCACCTTTAACCTATGTCCTCTGATTCCCTTATCCTGGGCACAAGACTTTAGTTATTTGCCCGATCTATTCCTCTCATGATTTTGTACACCACTATTTGATCTCTCCTCATCCTCCTGCGCTCCAAGGCATAGAGTCGTAGCCGGCTCAACCTCTCCCTATTGCTCAGGCCCTCGGGTCCTGGCATCAGATTTCAGTTTAGAAGTTTAGATGAATGAGGGGGGACCTCATTGAAATATACAGAAGACTGAAAGGCTTGGACAGAGTGGATGTGGAGAAGATGTTCCCAGCAGTGGGAGAGTTTAGGACTAGAGGTCATAGCCTCAGAATTAAAGGACTTTAGTCAGAGGGTGGTGAATCTGTGGAATTCTTTGCCACTGAAGGCTGTGGAGGCCAAGTTAGTGGATATTTTTAAGGCAGAGATAGATAGATTTTTGATTGGTACGGGTGTCAGAGGTTATGGGGAGGAGGCAGGAGAATGGGGTTAGGAGGGAGAGATTGAACAGCCATGATTAAATGGTGGAGTAGACATGATGGGCCGAATGGCCTAATTCTACTATCACTTTTGATCTTATCAAACCGGAGCACCCGGAGAAAACCTACACGGTCACAGGGAGAATGTACAAACTCCATACAGATAGCACCCGCAGTCTGGATCGAACCCGGGTCTCTGGCGATGTAAGGCAGCAACCCTACCGCTAGTATAAGAAAATAACTGCAGATGCTGGTACAAATTGAAGGTATTTATTTCACAAGATGCTGGAGTAATAGGGGGGAGAGATAGATCAGCAATGATTGAATGGTGGAGTAGACTTGATGGGCTGAATGGCCTAATTCTACTCATATCACTTATGACCTTATCATCCTGGTTAATCCTCTCTGCACCTTGTCCAGCTTAGAATAAAAAGTTTTTTTGGAGGGGTGCACTTGCCTTATTGAACAGCAGCATAAAGACCCCGTGGACAGTGCAATGATGGCAAAGAATGGGGACGTATTTCCACTAGGATTGTATTGGTTCTGGAGAAGAATTAGAAGTGTGCTGTTGCTGCTTGAACAACATTTCTCATTGCCAAGAAAAGCTATTTAGGAACTCAAGCTGTCAAAAAAAAATGACAAATCTGAATATATGGAGAGAAAGGCAAACAATGTTTGAATAATTATTCAGCTGTGGGAACAAACAGAGTGAATGCCAGCTGTTTCCATTCTTTAAAGTTCATTTCTGGAATCTGCTCAATACTTTCATTATAACAACTGTAAAGTTATACGTCAGACTGAAGCTCCCCCTCAGTGTCCCAACTACGCAAGCTCTGTGTTCCTCTAATCCCGGCCTCTCGTTCATCTCTGATTTGGCCATGGAGTGATGGAGTCAAACAGACGGTTGCCTTGCACATTTCTACCCATCTACTTTCACTGTTCCTTGGAAAGTATGTGCTTATCGACGAGTGAGTTCATAGGGTCATAGACCCATACAGCACGGAAGCAGAGGTTTTGGCGCAACTCGTCCATGCCGACCAAGACGCCCCACATAAACTAATCCCATCTGTCCGCGTTTGGCCCATATCCTCTAAACCGTTCCTATCCATGTATCTGTCCAAGTGTCTTTTAAATGCTGTTGTAGTATCTTCCTCAACTACCACCTCGGGCAGCTCATTCCATATACCCCCTACCCTCTGGGTGAAAACGCTGCCTCATAGATTTATAGTAAGTATTGCCCCCTCACTCGAACCTATGCCCTCTGGTTTTTAATTCCCCCATCCTGAGAAATAGTGTCGGTGCATTCTCCTTATTTATTCCCCCCATTTTGTACACCTCACAATTAAAGGACGTTCTTTTAGGAAGATTAGGAGAAATGTCTTTAGTCAGAGGGTGGTGAATCTGTGGAATTCTTTGCCATAGAAAGCTGTGGAGGCTGTCAGTGGATATTGTTAAAGCAGAGATAGATAGATTTTTGATTAGTACAGGTGTCAATGAGGAGAAGGCAGGAGAATGGGGTTAGGAGGGAGAGATAGATCAGCCATGATTGAATGGTGGAATAGACTCGATGGGCCAAATGGCTTAATTCTACTCCTATCACTTATGACCTTATGACCTTATGGCCTAAAGGATCATCCCTCCGCCTCTTGTGCTCCAAGGAACAATTTCCTCCATTTATTACCGATGGCCCTCACTTTGGCCCTGATTTAAAGGAATTTTCTCTATAATCTTTTGTTTCTCTCTCTCTCTCCCTCTACAGTTTGTTTTCAAAGGTCCTTGTAACCTCTCACCTTGACACAGCATTCAGTCTCCTCACCTAAGATCTCATGCAGATTAGTGTTTGATTTTCCCTGATAATATTCCCTGGAAGCACCAGCATGTAAAAATGTCATTGTTCTTATCGAACAACAAGTGCGGTGCAAATTCTGAATGTATTCAGAAATGCAGGAGCTCTCTGCAAGTATGTAACAGCCTCCACAGCTTTCTGTGGCAAAGAATTCCACAGATTCACCACCCTCTGACCAAAGACATTTCTCCTAATCTTCCTAAAAGAACGTCCTTTAATTGTGAGGTGTACAAAATGGGGGGAATAAATAAGGAGAATGCACCGACACTATTTCTCAGGATGGGGGAATTAAAAACCAGAGGGCATAGGTTCGAGTGAGGGGGCAATACTTACTATAAATCTAGGAACAAAGAAATGGCAGACGAGTTAAACCGTTACTTTGGATCTGTCTTCACTGAGGAAGATACACACAATCTCCCAAATGTTCTAGGGGCAGGAGAACCTAGGGTGATGGAGGAACTGAAGGAAATCCACATTAGGCAGGAAATGGTTTTGGGTAGACTGATGGGACTGAAGGCTGATAAATCCCCAGGGCCTGATGGTCTGCATCCCAGGGTACTTAAGGAGGTGGCTCTAGAAATAGTGGAAGCATTGGAGATCATTTTTCAATGTTCTATAGATTCAGGATCAGTTCCGGTGGATTGGAGGATAGCAAATGTTACCCCACTTTTTAAGAAAGGAGGGAGAGAGAAAACGGGTAATTATAGACCAGTTAGTCTGACATCAGTGGTGGGGAAGATGCTTGAGTCAATTATAAAAGACGAAATTGCTGAGCATTTGGATAACAGTAACGGGATCATTCCGAGTCAGCATGGATTTACGAAGGGGAAATCATGCTTGACAAATCTACTGGAATTTTTTGAGGATGTAACTAGGAAAATTGACAGGGGAGAGTCAGTGGACTTTCAGAAAGCCTTCGACAAGGTCCCACACATGAGATTAGTGGGCAAAATTAGGGCACATGGTATTGGGGGTAGGGTATTGACATGGATAGAAAATTGGTTGACAGACAGAAAGCAAAGAGTGGGGATAAATGGGTCCCTTTCGGAATGGGAGGCAGTGACCAGTGGGGTACCGCAAGGTTCGGTGCTGGGACCCCAGCTATTTGCGATATACATTAATGACTTAGACGAAGGGATTAAAAGTACCATTAGCAAATTTGCAGATGATACTAAGCTGGGGGGTAGTGTGAATTGTGAGGAAGATGCAATAAGGCTGCAGGGTGACTTGGACAGGTTGTGTGAGTGGGCGGATACATGGCAGATGCAGTTTAATGTAGATAAGTGTGAGGTTATTCACTTTGTAAGTAAGAATAGAAAGGCAGATTATTATCTGAATGGTGTCAAGTTAGGAGGAGGGGGAGTTCAACGAGATCTGGGTGTCCTAGTGCATCAGTCAATGAAAGGAAGCATGCAGGTACAGCAGGCAGTGAAGAAAGCCAATGGAATGTTGGCCTTCGTAACAAGAGGAGTTGAGTATAGGAGCAAAGAGGTCCTTCTACAGTTGTACCGGGCCCTGGTGAGACCGCACCTGGAGTACTGTGTGCAGTTTTGGTCTCCAAATTTGAGGAAGGATATTCTTGCTATGGAGGGCGTGCAGCGTAGGTTCACTAGGTTAATTCCCGGAATGGCGGGACTGTCGTATGTTGAAAGGCTGGAGCGATTGGGCTTGTATACACTGGAATTTAGAAGGATGAGGGGGGATCTTATTGAAACATATAAGATAATTAGGGGATTGGACACATTAGAGGCAGGAAACATGTTCCCAATGTTGGGGGAGTCCAGAACAAGGGGCCACAGTTTAAGAATAAGGGGTAGGCCATTTAGAACGGAGATGAGGAAGAACTTTTTCAGTCAGAGAGTGGTGAAGGTGTGGAATTCTCTGCCTCAGAAGGCAGTGGAGGCCAGTTCGTTGGATGCTTTCAAGAGAGAGCTGGATAGAGCTCTTAAGGATAGCGGAGTGAGGGGGTATGGGGAGAAGGCAGGAACGGGGTACTGATGGAGAGTGATCAGCCATGATCGCATTGAATGGCGGTGCTGGCTCGAAGGGCTGAATGGCCTACTCCTGCACCTATTGTCTATTGTCTATTGTCTATTGTCTAAATATAATTGTTTTGACCTTTTTCTAATTATTCTTTCTTGCAAATCTATACATAAGGGCACAGCTGGTTGAGCTGCCGCCTCACAACATCAGAGACCCAGGTTTGATCCTGATCTCGCGAGCTGTCTAGGTGGAGTTTGCACGTTCTCCCTGTGACCGCGTTGGCTTCCTCCGGGTGCTCTGGTTTCCTCCCACATCCCAAAGACGTGCAGGTTTGTGGGTTAATTGACCTGTAAATTGCCCAGTGTGCGAAAGTGGGATAACATCGAACTAGTGTGAATGGCTGATCGATGGATGGGCGGCATAGGTTCGGTGGGCCAAAGTGCCTGTTTCCCTGCTGCAGCTCTGCACTCTGAACTATAAATTTAAAATGGAACCTCACCGATTGTCTCGACGCTTTCTCACAGTTTTGCTACATTATGTTAAGATTCTTGTGTTAAATGATTCCAAGTTGGATTAAACACAATGTGATTTACGCAAAGGTCCAGAATCTCGGGGCACCAATCACTAAACTCAATTCTGCTTTTATTCCTGAGGAAATATTGTTATTCCCAGAAGGTTTCCTTGCAAGTTTATGTTCGCATAGATCTTCTACTGGTCGGGTCCAGACCTCTTATATCTCCGTGTAAGGAGCTGTGAGTACATGAAGACAGGAGGTCATCGATACAGGGATTATTGCAAAATTACATACATTTAAGAAGTGTGCAGATTGAAACGATTACACCACCTGGAAACAAGGTCAGTGTAATTTTTATTTATGATCACAATGCAGTCTTTTTAAGAGCTCGAGGAAAATGAGTAACACAATGTCAAGCAATCCAAGTAACTGATGATGTTATTCAATTCAAGGGGTTTGCATGTTGACCTATTAGCCCAGCAGTGATCAATACACTGCCCTCGTAATTTTTCAAACAAAATTGTGCCATTTATTTATTTTGTCAGAAAAACCACAGCACAATCCTTGAGGCTACGGCACTTGTTGAATCAGTGGTTTAGACAGATCTAACTGTGAGTGTATTACCGCAAGTCAGATCTTGTGATTGTCAGTTTACAAAACACAAAGTCCCCAGAATACTTTTACTTCAATGAGAAGCGCAGTAGGCTCCAGGGATGTATGAACAACTGCAATTTGTTATCCTAGTAATACAGGAACCTGCACGAACTGGCATCCAGTGCACTGTGTAACGTTCGCATGGAACAGGTCAAAATCAGAGATACATTTCAATTAAAGACACAGAGTGCTTGATTGAAGCAACACCTCTGGAGAATGTGGATAGGTGATGATTCATATTGGGATTCTTCAGTCTGTAGAAGGGCCCTGACCTGAAAGGTCACCTATCCATGGTGAGACAGAGGTTTACCTGCACCTCCTCCAACCTCATCTATTGCATCCGCTGCTCTAGATGTCAACTTATCTATATCGGCGAAACCAAGCGCAGGCTCGGCGATCGCTTCGCTGAACACCTGCGCTCGGTCTGCATTAACGCAACTGATCTCCCGGTGGCCCAGCACTTTAACTCCCCCTCCCATTCCCAGTCTGACCTCTCTGTCATGGGCCTCCTCCAGTGCCATAGTGAGGCCCGCCGGAAATTGGAGGAGCAGCACCTCATATTTCGCCTGGGCAGTTTGCGGCCCGGTGGTATGAACGTCGACTTCTCCAACTTTAGATAGCTCCTCTGTTCCTCCCTTCCCCTCCTCCTTCCCAGAACTCCCTCTATCTTCCTGTCTCCACCTATATCCTTCCTTTGTCCCACCCCCGACATCAGTCTGAAGAAGGGTCTCGACCCGAAACGTCACCCATTCCTTCTCTCCCGAGATGCTGCCTGACCTGCTGAGTTACTCCAGCATTTTGTGAATAGGTCACCTATCCATGTTCTTCAGAGATACTGCAGACTACTATTGGGGAGGGAGTTCTAGGATTTACTCAATGACCTGCTGATTTATTCTAGAATTTTGTCTTTTTTTTGTAATTCAACATCTGCTGTTCCTTAGTTCATCTCAGATCCATGTGACAAAAGCTTTTCACCGTACCTCGGTAACGTAACAATAAACTAAACTGAACTGAACTCAACTGAACTGAACAACTGAACATTGGCCTCATACATTGCCTACTGTAGCACACTCCACTGTCAACAATCTCCACTGCTCAGGATGTTCATTTGCCCCACTGTGACCTTTCACAAGTCTCACAAAATTAAGCTTCACTTCCATAGTCTCAAGAAGGGTCTTGACCCGAAATGTCACCTATTCCTTTTCTCCAGAGATGCTGCTTGACCTGCTGAGTTACTCCAGCACTTTGTATCTATCCTCACATCCATATCTTTCATTCACATTCACTGCCACCTCCTCAACTTTGCAGGTACAACAGCTGAGCACATTGCATAATGATAATCACAAGCAGACACCTCCACCTGGAAGTGGTTTTCCACTTAGAGTCATTGAGTCATTGAGTCATACAGTGTGGAAACAAGCCATTCGGCCCAACTCGCCCACACCGGCCAACAACGTCCCAGCTACACCAGTCCCACTTGCCTGCGCTTGGTCCATATCCCTCCAAACCTGTCCTCTCCTTGTACCTGTCTAACTGTTTCTTAAATGATGGGATAGTCCCAGCCACAACTATCTCCTCTGGCAGCTTATTCCATACACCCACCACCCTTTGTGTGAAAAAGTTACCCCTTAGATTCCTATTAAATCTTTTCCCTTTCATCTTAAATTTATGTCCTCTACTCCTCGATTCCCCTACTCTGGGCAAAAGACTCAATGCGTCTACCCGATCTATTCCTCTCATGATCTGATACACCTCTATAAGATCACCCCTTATACCCCTGCACTCCATGGAATAGAGACCCAGCCTACTCAACCTCTCCCTATAGCTCACACCCTCTAGTCCTGGCAACATCCTCGTAAATCTTTTCTGAACCCTTTCAAGCTTAACAATATCTTTCCTATAACATGGTGCCCAGAACTGAACACAATATTCTAAATGCGGTCTCACCAACGTCTTATACAACTGCAACATAACCTCCCAACTTCTAAAACTCAATACTCTGACTGACGAAGGCCAAAGTGCCAAAAACTTTTTTGTCCACCTTATCTACCTGCGACTTGACCTTCAAAGAACCATGCACCTGTACTCCTAGATCCCTCTGCTCTACAACACTAACCAGAGGCCTACATTTCCTCTGTAGGTCCTGCCCTTGTTCGTCATCCCAAAATGGAACACCTCACACTTCTCTGTATTAAATTCCATCAACCATTCCTCCGCCCACCTGGCCAATCGATCCAGACCCTGCTGCAATATTTCACAACCATCTTCACTATCTGCAAAACCACTCACTTTTGTATCATCAAAGAGTTGGGATTACTGACGACTGGCACTTATTACCCACTGTCAATCCCAACCCTCCATCCCAGAAGATGGTAGTGAGATCATAAGTTCATGTTAATAAGTTCTAGGAGTAGAGTTAGGCCATTCGACCCGTCAAGTCCACTCCACTATTCAATCATGGCTGATCTACCTTTCCCTCTCAACCCCATTCTCCGGCCTTCTCCGCAAAACTCCTAACACCTTTACCTCATTGAACTGTTGTATTCCATGTACTAAAGGTAATGCTAAACTGCTGTTGTGGAGAGAGTTCTAGGATTTAGATACAGAGACAAAGAAGGAATGGCAAAATGTTTCCAAGTCAGGATGGTAATGTATGTTATAAGAAGGAACTGCAGATGCTGGTTTAAACCGAAGATAGACACAAAAAGCTGGAGTAACTCAAACTCAGCGGGACAGGAGAGAAAGAATGGGTGACGTTTCGGGTTGAGACCCTTTTTCAGACTGGTTAGGGATAAGGGAAACGAGCGATATAGACAGTGATGTGGAGCGATAAAGAACAATGAATGAAAGATATGCAAAAAAGTAACGATGCATAAAGGAAACAGGCCATTATTAGCTGTTTGTAGGGTGAAAATGAGAAGCTAGTGCGACTTGGGTGGGGGAGAGGGAATGCTGTGGCTAACTGAAGTGAGAGAAATCAATATTCATACCACTGGGCTGTAAACTGCCCAAGTGAAATATGAGATGCTGTTCCTCCACTTTGCGTTTAGCCTCTCTCTGACAATGGAGGAGACCTAGGACAGAAAGTTCTGTGTAGGAAGGAGAATTAAAGTGTCCAGCAACCGGGAGATCAGGTTAGTTCAGGCGGGCTGAGCGAAGGTGTTCCGCGAAACGATTACCCAGCCTGCGTTTGGTCTCACCTATGTATAAGAGTCCACAACTTGAACAACGGATACAATGGATTGGAGGCGCAAGTGAACCTCTGCCTAATCTGAAAGGACTGTCGGGGTCCCTGGACAGAGTCGAGGGAGGAAGTATAGCGACAGGTGTTGCATCTTCTGCGGTTGCAGGGGAAGGTATCTGGGGAGGGGGTGGTTTGGGTGGGAAGGGATGAGTTAACCAGGGAGTTGCGGAGGGAATGCGTAAAAGACGGAAAGGGGTGGAGATGGGAAAATGTGGCTAGTGATGGGATCCCGTTGGAGGTGGCAGAAATTTTGGAGGATTATGTGTTGTATGTGACGGCTGATGGGGTGGAAGGGAAGGACTAGGGTGACTCTGTCTCTGTTGCGACTAGGGGGAGGAGGAACAAGGGCAGAGCTGCGGGGTATCGAGGAGACATGAGTGAGGGCCTCATTTATGATGGAAGAGGGGAACCCCCATTCCCTGAAGAATGAGGACATCTCGGATGTTCTAGTATGCAACACCTCAGATGCGGCGAAGACAGAGGAATTGGGAGTAGGGGACAGAGTCTTTGCAGGAAGCAGAGTGGGAAAAGGTGCAGTCAAAATAGTTGTGGGAGCCAGTGGGTTTGTAATAGATGTTGGTCAATAGTCTATTTCCTGTGATGGAGACTGTGAGATCAAGAAAGAGGAGGGGGGTGTGGGAGATGGCCCAAGTAAATTTGAGTGCAGGATGAAAATTGGTGGTGAACTTGATGAAGTCCATGAGTTCAGCATGGGTGCAGGAAATGTATGTAACAGTGTGTGCTGTGGAGGTGAATTTACAGCTGGTGCTGTTCCTTTTATCTGCTATGCTTGCCAGAGGTTGTAGTTTTGGGTGAGTTACTAGAAAGACAAACTCTGCAGCCACAGTTCATAAATTCATAAATCATATGCCATTCAGCCCATCGAGTCTAGTCTGCCATGCAATCATGGATGATCTATCTTTCACTCTCAAACCCATTCTCCTGCCCATAACCCTTGACATCCTTGCTGATCAAGAATCTGCTAATCTCCAACTTAAAAATACCCATTGACTTGGTCTCCACAGCTGACTGTGGCAACTAATTCCACAGATTCACCGCCCTCTGACTAAAGGAATTCCTTTTCGTCTCCTTTCTCAAGGTACGTCCTTTTATTCTGAGGCTGTGCCATCTGGTCCTAGACTCTCCCACTAGTGGAAACATCCTCTCCATGTAAACTTTATCCTGGCCTTTCACTATTCGGTAACTGTTACAGTGAGGTCGCCCCTCGTCCTTCTAAACTCCAGCGAATGCAGGCCCAGTGCCAACAAACTCTCATCATACATTAACCCAATAATCCCCTGGGACCATTCTCGCAAGCCTCCTCTGGACCCTCTCCAGTGCCAACACATCCCTCGTCAGACATGGGGCCTAGTACGCCACGAGAGGAAAAATGTGGATGTTTAGGAAAGTGGACGGACTGCCAATTACTTTTTGCTCCTATTTACCTCACCACGTGATCTCCACCTGACCCGCTGCGTATATCCACCATTGTGTTTTATTTCAAGCATGAAGGATGTGAATACAATGTTGCATAAGGTTTACTGACCATACACTGGTGTCTATGGTCAGTGAATGCATCTTTAGATCCTATGCCCAAACAAATGGACCACCAGAGTCAGATTGCTTATTGTGCCATTTCCCATTGTTCAAGCTCTCTATTATACCTAATGGTTGTGATTTCCATATCTTCAGAGCCAACATGGCTATAAGCCTCACAGCAACATCCCACAGCTTGTACTTCCTACTTGTAATGAGCCATGATTGCCAAATCACAAGACATCCACTAATACTACTCTCGCTCTCTTTCAGCAAAAAATACCAAGCCTTTTGGATGTTATCGGACTTCAATTTTGTATCTTCTCGCTAAATGTTGTACCGTTTATCCTTTATTTGTGCACTGTGGACGGCCTGATTGTGTTCATATATGGTCTTTTCTTTGACTGGAAAGCATGCCTTTTCACTGTACTTCCATACATGTGACATGTAAACAAACTAAACCAATGCTGCTGGGCACAGAAGACAGTGCTGGCCACGGCTGGCTGGGCAGATGCTGAACTTACGGCATTTTTGGACTGGATTCATTGAAGATGATCGTGCCCTCGTACCTAACACTTCTTCACACATCCCTCTTCATGTTCAACCCTTCTGACTTGCAGGCTACGGTTGGCACAAGCAGGCACGCTTTACATTCCCTCCCTCCTTCTGTGACATTGATGTCAGGGAGACATTAATTTCAGTTAACGAGGCAGGAGAGGAGCTACCCATCTCATTTTCCCAGTCTTCTACATATTACAACCAGATTCATGGCCTTTGGGAGTCCGTGGGTTCCCCATAAAGTTTGCTCATGGAGTCATTATAATTTCATGCTCGTAAAGTTCAGGTTTCCTGTTTCCTTTTGCTTCATTACTAATGCCCATTGTGAATGTTTTAAGTGGCTGCTTTATGTTTTATTATGAATGTGCATATGATCCAGATTATTAGTTTACTTTAGTTTAGTTTATTATGGTAACATGCACTGTACAGTAAAAAGCTTTCATTATGTGCTATCTAATCAAAGAAAAGACCATACACGATTATAATCAAGCTGTCCACAGCATTCTCGATAAAGGATAAAGGATACAGCATTTAGTGCAAGATAAATTAAATGTAACATCTCCACGTTTGCGGATGACACAAAGCTGGGTGGCAGTGAGAGCTGCGAAGAGGATGCTATGAGGCTGCAGGGTGACTTGGACAGGTTGGGTGAATGGGCAGAAAGAAGCATGGCAGATGCAGTATAATGTGGATAAATGTGAGGTTATTCACTTTGGTGGCAAGAACAAGAAGGCAGCTTATTGTCTGAATGGTGTCAGATTAGGAAAAGGGGAGATGCAACGAGACCTGGGTGTACTTGTACATCAATCACTGAAAGTAAGCATGCAGGTGTAGCAGACAGTGAAGAAAGCAAATGGCATGTTGATCTTCATAGCGAGAAGATTTGAGTATAGAAGCAAGGTGGTCATACTGCAGTTGGACAGGGCCCAGAGACCACATCTGGAGTATTGTGTGCAGTTTTTGTCTCCTAATTTGAGGAAGGACATTCTTGCTATTGAGACAGTGCGGCGTAGGTTCACCAGGTTAATTCCTGGGATGGCGGGACTGACATATGATGAAAGACTGGATCGACTGAGCTGATATTCACTGGAATTTAGAAGGATGAGAGGGGATCGTATGGAAACATATAAAATTCTCAAGGGATTGGACAGGCTAGTAGGAAAAATGTTCCTAATGTTGGGGGAGTCCAGAACCAGGGGACACAGTCTAAGAATAAAGGGGAGGCCATTTAAAACTGAGGTGAGAAGAAACTTTTTCACCCAGTGGAATTCTCTGCCACGGAAGGCAGTGGAGGCCAATTCACTGGATGAATTTAAAAGAGAGTTAGATAGAGCCCTAGGGACTAGTGGAATCAGGGGATATGGGGAGAAGGCAGGCACAGGTTACTGATTGTGGATGATCAGCCATGATCACAATGAATGACGGTGCTGGCTCGAAGGGTCGAATGGCATACTCCTGCACCTATTGTCTATTGTCTATTGTATTGTCTATTGTCTATTGACAATTGTTGCCAGTTAGATAAGAATGAAAGTCTGAGAAGGAGGGGATAAGGAGCAGATATGAAATGAGGCAGGATAAAAAAATAAACTGAGATTTCAGAAAGATGATGAGGCAAGTACAGTATAAGTTTGAAAAGAGCAAATGTCATTGAGTGTTAAGAAATGCAACAGATTAAGAATGAATGTAATAGAAAGAGAAAAAGATCTGAGGGATACAAAGTGAAATGAATTAATAGAATAACAAAGTGGAAGAGGAATTACAGTTAAGTAGTGAGGAGAGTGGAATGAAAGCAAAAGATGATGGCAGAGAAATTCACACTTGGAAAGCAATTGATCGAACAAGGAGGAGAAATGAGGAATAGTGAAAGAAAGAAACGCAGGAAAAAGAATAGAGTAGATCAAGTATAAATTTAGATATCAAGAAGATAAGTGCAAATAAAACATGTCTAAATTGATATTCGATGGACAGTTTAAAAATATCGTGTTCAGTTTGCTAATGCTAATGGAAAAGAAACTTTTGCATGTTTAAATGAATGAATTCATGTCAAGGTTTACAATGTCCTGCCTGGCACTTGTCCAGACTATTATTTCCCTGATAATACTTCTCAGATAAAGTACACTAACAAAACTTTGGAGATCAATTGCAGTCGCAGTTTTAATAAATGCAGCTTCTCAATATAACTTAGAGTAAATGCAGCCGGAAATGATATTATCAGTTTGCTAAAGAATATAAGGGAATACCCCTTCCAAATCAAATATTAAACTAAACACCACCAGCTCTAATGTAATTCTTAAGCATTGAATTAATATTGTTTAGTATGGTCTTCACCTGAAGGTCAGCTACAAATTCCTCTCCTGAATTTGATTTCCATTAGTTTACTTTAGTTTAGTTAAAAGATACAGTGTGGAAACAGACCCTTTGGCCCACCTGTGCCATCTAGAGATTCCTGCACATTTACACTATCCTACACACACTGGGAACAATTTACAATCTTAACCAAGTCAATTAGCGTACAAACCCCTACATCTTTTGAGTGTGGGAGGAAACCGGAGCACCAGCAGAAAACCCACACAGGACGGGGGGAGAACAGACAAACTCCGCACAGACAGCACCCGTAGTCAGGATCGAGCTTGGATCTCTGATGCTGTAAGGCAGCAGCTCTACCATTGCGCCACATTGCCGCCCACTTTATTTACTGCAGTCTAAGGCACATTTGAATTGGTGCAGCAAGCCGATTAAAAATTATTCCGTGATATTACAATTGAAAATTGGTGGTAGTAATATTCTTTACTGAGTGCTTGAAGAGTTGGAATGAGTGGGCAGGGGGTGTTTTTTATTTTATCTTCTCCTGTCCAAGCTATTATTTACACATTATAAATAATTAAGGGCATTAATTGCAAACGGAAAGGCTAAACTCACATGATCACTGGAATCCAACAAGTCTACATGCACTTTAGATATAATGCAACTCTGAATACGGCATGGAGAACTATTGGAGTTTCACTAAGTTTTACCTTTCACAGATATAATCCCATTTTCTGCACAAGAAATACAGGCACATATGATGATATTGATAATAATTTGCTTTGTGCTTTAGTAGTTTTAAAAATCATTAGAAATTGTATTTGTGGCATTGCAATAGGTGAGTAAAACTAGAAGACTCCCCCCCCTCCCCTCCCCTCCCCTCCCTCCCCCCCTCCCCCCCCCCCCTCCCCCCTCCCCCCTCCCCAACATGGGGAACATTTTTCCTGCATCTAGCCTGTCGAATCCTTTAAGAAGTTTATATGTTTCTATAAGATCTCCTCTCATCCTTCTAAATTCTACTGAATACAAGCCCAGTCAACCCATTCTTTCATCATATTTCATTTATTATATATGATTACATGCATTTATCCCAGAGTTTCTATGTCTGCATAATTTGTAGATATATTTTGAGTTATTGTCAACGTATTGCTATTGTCAATCATTCAGAGTATTGAGTATAAAAGTTGGAGGGTCATGTTACAGTTTCAAGACTTTGGTGAGGCCACATACAGAGTATTGTGTTCAGTTTTGGTTACCCTGTTGAAGGAAAGATGTTAAGGTGGAAAGGTGTAGAGAGGATTTACGAGGATGCTGCCAGGACTCGAAGGAATGAGCTGTAGGTAGAGGTTGAGCAGGCTACGACTTTATTCCATGGAGCGCAGGAGGATGGTGAGTGTATAAGATCATGAGGGAAACAGGTAGTGGTGAATGCACAGAGTATTTTACCCAAAATAGCGGAATCAAGAGCCAGAGGACAGTTTAAGGTGAGGGAGGAAAGATTTAGTAGGAATCTGAGGTGGAACTTTTTTACACAAAGGGTTATGTGTGTATGGAACGTGCTGACAGACGAGGTAGTTGAGGCAGTTAGAAGGAGCAGGGGCAGGTAGAACTAGGGCATATTTGTCGACGTGGGCAAATTGGACTGAAGGGCCTTTTTCCCACATTGTATAAGTCTATAACTATGACTATGACAACGGTTCTATTGTACTTATTTATAGTACTAAACTGATTATTGAGTTGACATCCTTGCAGCTATCTTTCACTTTGGGGCTTCTGTTTTACATCTTTTCCTTGGTTGTATGGACGTTGTGGTGCTGTGATGCCTTGGGGCTTATTGGAACACTTCCATTCCCTACTGCTCAGCCTGTTCTTGAGTTAAACCTGTGATATATTGCCAAAGAATTGTGTGGCACTGCTTTCAAATCTGTTTTTGGAATAATAAAACCCTACGAATAGCATGCTTCTTTTAAGTAACGCTGCATCAATAGCAACATTAATCCCTTCCCCAGTGCAACTTGGACATTGACACTTGGAATGAACTGACCCCTCTAGAGGCTTTATTGCATGATATCATGGAGAGATGGCAGCAGTTAACTCCTCACCAGTTCTCTGTCTTTGCAGCAGAATTAGCAGACAGTTATACAGTGCAGTAAACAATTTTTTTTGTTGTTAGATACAACTATACGAAAATATACTATGTCCTTGGCTATATGTTTTCCTGTTATTACTGTCTATGACATGGGTATTAATTATATGATTAGTCATAATATACTTTTTGTTTATGTTAATCTTATTCAACAACAGATGATTAATACAAGTCAAATACAAGGGCATCTTGTCATTATTCTATCTCATCTTTCAAGTAGACCGCACCACTGGCCCCCTCTCTGAGTCAATCATAACCCCCCATTTACTGCACCATTTCTGTGCTACTAGCGGTAGGGGGCGCGGGTGATCTACCCAACTATTGCTGTTCTGCTTTTGATCACAATAGTTACCAACATTGCAGGATTAACTATTGTGATCAGCATTCAGTAACTTTCCACTGAGAAACAGGCTTCCTTATCTATGTCCTAATTTGCTGTGCTTTATTCATCAATGCTACGCATTCCCAGACAAGAGAAAACAATTCTAGAAGGGATAATGTGTCTGAAATTTGTCTTGCCAAATTCCCATGATCTACTTCTGCACCTGGTCAATGAGAGGTGTGGAGGGAGGAGGAGGGAAGGGATGGGGGAGGGGGAGGGGGAGGAGGAGGGGGAGGGGGAGGGGGAGGGGGAGGGGGAGGGGGAGGGGGAGGGGGAGGGGGAGGGGGAGGGGGAGGGGGAGGGGGAGGGGGAGGGGGAGGGGGAGGGGGAGGGGGAGGGGGAGGGGGAGGGGGAGGGGGAGGGGGAGGGGGAGGGGGAGGGGGAGGGGGAGGGGGAGGGGGAGGGGGAGGGGGAGGGGGAGGGGGAGGGGGAGGGGGAGGGGGAGGGTGCTGCACCAATGATGGTAAGACACAAAAAGCTGGAGTAATTCAACAGGTCAAGCAGCATCTCTGGAGAAAAGGAATAGGTGATGTTTTGGGGTCGCGATGCAAACTTGGATTTGTTCTTTTGATACCTTTTATTCATTCATTCTTTGTACCTTTTCATACTTCTGGTTCCCCTTTCCCCCGATCTCAGTCTGAAGGTCTCGACCCGAAACATCAGCTATTCATTTTTTCCAGAGAAGCTGCCTGACCCTTTGAGTTACTTCAGCATCTTGTGTCTATCTTCAGTGTAAACCAACATCTGCAGCTCCTTCCTACACCAACATAATGGTTTATTGTTAACCAGCACAGCAATATGGATTTACAGCACAGGGATCATTTGATCAAAGGGCGGCACAGTGGTGCAGCGGTAGCTTTGCTGCCATACAGCGCTTGCAGCACCGGGGACCAGGGTTCGATCCCGACTACGGGTGCTGTCTGTATGGAGTTTGTACCTTCTCCCCGTGACTGCGTGGGCTTTCTCTGAGATCTTCGGTATCTTCCCACATTCGAAAGACGTACCGGTTTGTAGGTTAATTGGCTTGGTATAAGTGTAAATTGTCCCTAGTGTGCATAGGATAGTGTTAATGTGCAGGGTTCGCTGGTCGGTGCGGACCAGGTGGGCCGAAGGGCCTGTTTCCGTGCTGTATCTCTAAACACAACTAAACTAAACTAAAATGAAATCCATTATTTTGATGTGGGTCTTTACTAGAATAATGCAAAACAAATTCAACTGTACCATGCCCTCTCATAGGGCTATAGTTAGCTGCTTCAAACACTCACCAACATATCTATCATACATTCATCTTTGCTTTTTCTTGCTCTCTAACATATTTACTCCAATCTCTCGTTAACAATTTTAACTTGATGACGCTTTCCATCGATTCCTTAACAATAAAAATTTGATTTCCCCAACTCTCTGAGCCTGAATAATAAAAAAATACTGAATTATCTCTTGGCCTTCTCTGGTTCAGAGTAAACAGTTCTAATTTCTGCACTTCCATTCATAATTAGACATACCAATCCCTGGGTACCATCCCATTGTATACACTTTTTTAGGATTTCATTGTCTTTTCTTGCATGGGACATCCACAAATACGCACAATCCCCAATCGCTGTGTTTTTTAGTCTATGCTCAAGTGTTTGATTTTCACTACAAAGAAATTACCTCACACTTACCTAAATAAAAATGCATTTGCCATCCAAACCAGTTGGTGTTACATTCAGAGTTGTTTTCTTTAGACTTTAGTGATACAGTGCGGAAACAGACCCTTTGACCCACCGATTCCCCATCGACCCGTAATCAATCCATACAGTAGCACTATCCTACACACTAGGGACAATTTACAATTTTTTACCAAAGCCAATTAACCTACAAACCTGTACGTCTTTGGAGTGTGGGCGGAAACTGGAGCACCCGGAGAAAAAACCTACACTGTCACAAGGAGAACATACAAACTCTGTACAGACAGCACCCATAGTCAGGATCGAACTCGGGTCTCTGACGCTGTAAGGCAGCAACTCTACCGCTGCGCCATTGTGGTGCCCGTGTCTCTGTTGACTTGTTATTTGTCAGCATGTGTACTGTTGGGAAATTTCACATTAAGCCTCCACTGCCCAGCAAAAGCAAGCTATGAATATAGACTCATGTTGCTATACAGCTTGGAAGCAGGCCCTTCATCCTAACCTGCCCATGCTGATCAATATATCTATCCCATTTGCATATGTTTGGCCCATATCCCTCCAAACCTTTCCTATCCGTGTACCTGCCAACATTTATTTTCAATGTTGTAATTGTACCCACTCTTACAGCTTCCTTAGACAGCTCATTCCCTGTACACATCCTGCAATATGACCTTCCCAAAGCCAAGAGAAAAATCTGGACCAAGCTAGAGTCCTGGTACAAAACATGGACATGGGTCAATTGTGGCAAGGCTTGCAATCTATAATGGGTTACAAGGTAAAATCAGGCAGTATTGTTGGCAACAAAGCTTCTTGTCCTGTCGAGCTGAATGCATCTTATGCTCAGTTTGAAAAGAAGGTCAGTGGAATGACACCACCATAGGTTGGCAGGGTGGCGCAGTGGTAGAGTTGCTGCCATGTAGCGCCAGAGACCCGGTTCAATCCTGACCACAGGTGCTGTCTTTATGGAGTTGGTACGTTCTCCCCGTGACCTGCGTGGGTTTTCTCTTGGATCTCCGGTTTCCTCCCACATTGCAAAGACGTACAAGTTTGTAGGTAACTTGGTTTGGTGTAATTGTAAATTGTCCCTAGTGTGTGAAGGATAGCAGTGTGTGGGGATCACTGGTCAGCATGGATTCGGTGGGCCGAAGGGCCTGTTTTCCACGCTGTATCTCTAAACTGAACTAAACCTGCCCCGACAGTCTCGGGAGCGTCTCTAGCTATAGTCACCATTGCTGATGTTAGACTGACCTTCCTCTGAGTGAACCCTCAGAAAGCAACTGGTCCAGGGTGAACCTGCGTGGACCAGCCAGCAAACAAAACCTAGTTTTCATTGTATCGCACTGCATATGAATTTGTTAATATAGATGAAAATCAGCAGTGGACCTAGAACCAATCCCTGAGGTACACCACTGGTCACAACTCTCCAATCTGAAAAATAATGGGATATGGACCAAACGCCGGCATGTGGAACTAGTGTAGCTGGGACATGTTGACCGGTGTTGGCAAGTTTCCACACTGTATCACTCTATGACTCTATGAATCTATGACTCAATAAGAGTTCAGTTTATTGTCACGTGTACCAAGGTACAGTGAAAAGCTTTTGTTGCGTGCTAACCAGTCAGCGGAAAGACATTACATGATAACAATTGAGCCATTTACAGTGTATAGATATATGATAGATACATGATAAGGGAATAATGTTCAGTGCAAGGTAAAGCCAGTAAAGTCCGATCAAAGATAGTCCGAGGGTCACCAATGAGCCAATCAGGACAAACCATTATTACCATCCTCTGATCCTTGCACTAAGCCAATTCCGTATCTCATTGTGTAGCTCACCCTGATTTGTGGTGCATCAGTTCAAACCTGCACAACATGCATTGAAACTCATCTCTTTAATCCTTGTCTGCAATCAATGTTCAAATGATGCCCTGTTGTATTTTGTTTAATGTCATGGGCATGAAGTTTTGGAACAAGTTCCCTTAATTGAAAGTTTTCTGAATATTAGGAAACGATACGATACGATACGCTGGATGTTTTCAAGAGAGAGAGTTAGATATAACTCTAAGGGCTAACGGAATCAAGGGATACGGGGAAAAAGCAGGAACGGGGTACTGATATTAAATGATCAGCCATGATCATATTGAATGACCTACTCCTGCACCTATTTTCTATTTTTTTTTATTTATTTATTTTTTTTTTTTTTTTTAATTTAAATAAAATTTTATTGGGGATAGGTACATAACCTGTTTACATCTTTACAGTCATACATTTTTGAATTGATAATATTGTCAATTATTATTATATACCTTTTACCCCTTTTTTTTAAATTTATTTTATATAAACTAAATAAAGCTAACGAAGTAGATGAAGTGAAGAAAGAAAAGAGAGAGAAGAAAACTAAAAACAAAAACCAATTTAAAAGAAAAAATAACTAAAAACAAAAAAAAAAAAAAAAAAATAAAAATAAGGAAAAAATTAGTTAAAGAAGAATGGAAAAATTTATTAAAATAACAAAAACTTCATTCGAGATATATTCGTACATTCCAAAGTATAGCATTTCATTCATTCTTTAGTCCGAGTGCTAGTCAGGTTCCTGTGCTGAACTATTCTGACCCTTTAAGTAATCAATAAAAGGAGACCATGTTTCAATGAATAATTCCTGTTTGTCCAACAGGGAAAATCTGATTCTTTCCACGTTTAAGGTCTCCGTCATTTCTATAATCCACATTTTAATTGTGGGGGCCGTAGGGCCTTTCCAAAATTTTAGAATTAATTTTTTTCCTGTTATTAAACTATAATCAATAAAGTTTTTTTGTGTTGTTCTGAATGTTTTATTTAATTCTAATTCTAATATTCCGAGTATAATTAATTTTGGATCTGGGTCCAATTGTGTGCTGGTTATTTTAGATATTATACTAAAAATATTTACCCAAAATTTTTTAATTTTTATACAGTTTGCAAACATATGAGATAATGTAGCTTCTAAATGTTGACATTTATCACATTTAGGTGAAATATGTTGGAAAATTTTATGTAGTTTTGTTTTGGAATAATGTAACCTATGTAATACTTTAAATTGTATTAGAGAATGTCTGGCGTTTAGTGAACACTGATCTATATGTTGCAAACTTTCTTCCCAAGTATCTTTCGTTATTACTTGATTTAATTCTTTTTCCCATTTTTGTCTATATAAATCCGTAGAAGGCATGTCACTGTCTAATAAAATATTATATATATAAGATATTAATTTTTCTGTATTAGGATGTTTGTTCCAACATTCGTCAAGAATTTCTGAATTTCTAATTTGAAAATTTTGGGAGTTCGACTTTACGTAATCTCTAAGTTGAAGATATCTGAAATAATCATTTCCACGAAGACCATAAATCTGTTGCAACTCCTGAAATGTCAGAAAGGTGCCTTCCTTATAAAGTTGTCCCATATTTTTAATTCCATAATTCTTCCACTGTGTAAAACCCCGGTCTAACCATGAAGGCTTAAACAAAGGATTATTCACAATTGGAAGAAAAAGCGATAAATTATCTAGTTTTAATGTCTTTTTTAATTGTTTCCAAATTCGTATAGCACTAAATATTATAGGGTTTTCCCTATAAATTTTTTTGTTTAATTTAGACGTGGCAAATAATATCGAACCAATATCAAAAGGCAAACAATCTTCCTTTTCCATTTTTAACCAGTCTGGTTGAAGATCTATTTCTTCCAACCAGAAATTCATATTTTTAATATTAACTGCCCAGAAATAAAACAAAAAATTGGGTAAAGCCAGGCCTCCATTTATTTTTGATTTACACAAGTGTCTTTTATTTATCCTATGATTCTTATAATCCCAGATGAAATCATTAACAATAGAGTCCAATTTTTTAAAAAAGTTTTTTGTCAAATATATCGGAATTGTCTGAAAAAGGTATAATATTTGCGGTAAAAAAATCATTTTTATGGCATTAATTTTGCCTACCATTGAGATGGGGAGTGTTTTCCAGTATTGAATATTCTTATGTAGTTTGTTCAGTAACGGGGGGAAGTTTGCTTTAAATAATGATGTATATATCTTAGTTACATAGATACCTAGATATTTAAATTTTTCATTTACTATTTTAAATGGAAATTGTTGTATTATCTGTTTGTTATGTTCCCTTATTGGCATAATTTCGCTTTTATTCCAATTTATTCTGTATCCTGAAAGTGATCCAAATTGGGTTATTAGCTTTAATAAGTTTGGAATACTAATTTCTGGTTTTGTGATGTAAATTAATACGTCATCTGCATATAGAGAAATTTTGTTCTCTGTGTCCTTTGTGTTATATCCATGTATTTCCGGATGCCCCCTAACTCTTTCTGCCAGTGGCTCAATAGCAAGCGCAAATAATAATGGGGATAACGGGCATCCTTGTCTACAACCTCTAGCTAGTCTAAATTTCGATGACAACCTTTGGTTTGTAAATATTCTAGCCGTGGGATTTGTATATAACAGTTTTATCCATGTACAGAATTTCTCCCCTAGCTGCATATTTTCCATCACCAAAAATAAATAAGACCATTCAACCTGATCAAATGCTTTTTCAGCATCTAGTGAGATTATTGCTAGATCTTCATTAATAATTCTCTTGGAATATATAATATTAAATAATCTTCTTAGATTATAGTATGAGTATCGTTTCTGAATGAAGCCTGTTTGGTCAGGGTGTATTAATTTATTCATCACCGTACTTAATCTATTCGCTAGTATTTTAGTTAAAATTTTTTGATCTGTATTTAAAAGTGCAATTGCTCTGTATGATCCCGGGTCTTCTATGTTTCTATGTTTCTATGATACGATACGATAGAAGTTTATTTATCCCGGGAGGGAAATTGATCAGCCAACAGTCATAAAACACAAGATACATGAAAAATTGAATTAAACAGGGTGGGATGAACCTTTGCAGGAATTCCATGGGTCACCTGCTGTGAGTTCAGCGGGTGAGCAGTTAAAATGTTTGTGCTATCTCCAGGAATTCATCACCAAATTTAGGTGCACCAGAGGTTCCCCACAGATATATATCCAATTATTACCACTGCAAAGGAGTCTTGAATTGACCAAGCATGGCATTAATCCACATTAATTGTTCTTGATTGGGCCATACTTGCAAAATAACAACTTGATCTTGAACTATATATTTTAATCACTAGGCCATTAATTGGTTGCTCAATTAACATTAATTTTATCCCCTTGGCAGTGTTACTTTGATTTGTCAAATCCCCTGGCCTCAATTACCCAAGAAAGAGCAAAGAATTAAAAGAAAGTATGAAATTTAAATTGTTGATGTGATGAATGTTTTAAACATTTTTTTGGTCTTTATTCAGCTGGATGTGATTAACAAGATAATGGTCTGCTGGTAGGTAGTTTAAGGGGCTACTATAAACTGTGGGCATAAGATTCATGGTGGGGAGGGGGGCACTGCACTGCACCCTTCGGCCCACAATGTTTGCGCCGAACATGATGGCAAGTTAAAAAAAACTGGAGTAACTCAGTGGGTCAGACGGCATCTCCGGAGAAAAGGAATAGGTGACGTTTCAGGTGGAGACCCTTCTTCAGAATGAGAGTCAGGAGAAAGGGAAACAAGAGATATAGACAGTGATATAGAGAGATATAGAACCATTGAAAGATATGCAAATAAACTAACAACGATAAATGATCTAATCTGCCTGTGCTTCTTTGCAGGCAGTTGATATGAATATGAGAATAAAGATGGGATTAGTACAGTATTAATTAGATGTTAATTACAGAAGGAGCACATTCATTGTATGTGGCTTCAGAAGGTGATCAGAAGGACCCATCTCCACCCTGCATCTGTATGACTCCAAAGTTCCATGGTTATGATCAAGAATATTAAGTTGCTGTGTTGCAATTTTGCCCTCAATATGAAAAACATAATAAAACATCTTTGATGATAGGAAGTTAGGAAAAGGGGACGAACAACGAGATCTGGGTGTCCTAGTGCATCAGTCACTGAAAGGAAGCATGCAGGTACAGCAGGCAGTGAAGAAAGCCAATGGAATGTTGGCCTTCATAACAAGAGGAGTTGAGTATAGGAGCAAAGAGGTCCTTCTACAGTTATACAGGGCCCTAGTGAGACCACACCTGGAGTACCGTGTGCAGTTTTGGTCTCCAAATTTGAGGAAAGATATTTTTGCTATTGAAGGCATGAAGCGTAGGTTTACTAGGTTAATTCCCGGAATGGCGGGACTGTCGTATGTTGAAAGACTGGAGTGACTAGGCTTGTATACACTGGAATTTAGAAGGATGAGAGGGGATCTTATTGAAACATATAAAATTATTAAAGGGTTGGACACGTTAGAGGCAGGAAACATGTTCCCAATGTTGGGGGAGTCCAGAACCAGGGACCACAGTTTAAGAATAAGGGGTAGGCCATTTAAAACAGAGATGAGGAAAAACTTTTTCAGTCAGAGAGTTGTAAATCTGTGCAATTCTCTGCCTCAGAAGGCAATGGAGGCCAGTTCTGGCTAGTGCATTCAAGAGAGAGCGAGATAGAGCTCTTAAGGATAGCAGAGTCAGGGGGTATGGGGAGAAGGCAGGAACGGGGTACTGATTGAGAATGATCAGCCATGATCACATTGAATGGTGGTGCTGGCTCGAAGGGCCGAATGGCCTACTCCTGCACCTATTGTCTATTGTCTATAAGAGACGATAATGTTCCTGGAAACCTTATATGAATTGTGTATTAAATTGTAAAGGTCACAAACAAGCCTTTTGATCCTATCACTTTTTATTTGTTCTCATCTTTCTTTATCTTTTATGTATTTCTCATTTATTTCTTTGTATTTCAGGGTTGCAGTTTGTCTATCATTAATTTATCACTCTTCCTATAGGTTACCTTTCTATTTCTTGTCTTTCTTCCAATTCCACGTGTTCACGACATTCAGCCATCATATTCACAAAACTAGTAGAAAATAGGGAGACCTTGTGACCCATTTGGCTTATCCTTGGGCACAAAAACGTCTGATTCACTATCACACCTTCCAATGGTGACTTCAATATGCCTAGATTTGTCTCTTCAAAACCTTGCCCAGATTACTATTTTAGGTGTCGTTCTCGGTGTGAAAAATGCCTTGCTTTGTCACCAGTCTAGATTAGGATCCTTTTCCTGTAGTCGTGCCTCTAAATAATGATGTGGAAATGATTGTGGAGATACTGATTCTTCAAGAAGGTCACCATATGCTGCTGCCTTACCTGCACACATTCACCAAAGGCAGAACTCTTTTGTAAGGCTGGTCAACATAACTGTGTCGTTCAGTTCTATATTTCCACTTCCATCATCCACATCTATTTTCTAGTTCAATGGTGCTTTATTGTCACGGGTGCATTGCACAGTGATATTTTTGGCAAACCAACATCTGCAGTTCATTGTTGCTACGGAAACAGGCCCATCGGCACACAGTCTACACCAAGTCATTTGACATTAATAATACATTAATCTCACTTTTTCATTCTCCCTATATTCTCATTAACTCTCTGCTCCATTCCACTCCTCCCAAATTCTACGACTCAACTATAGACTGGAGACCATGTATAATGGTCAATCAATTTAACAACTAGCACGTCTTTGGGATGTGGGAGGAAACTGGAGCACTCGGAGAGAACCAATGTGGTCACAGAGAGAACTTGCAAACTGTATGAAAAAAGTACCTGAGGCCAGGATTGAACCTGAGGCCGCTGGCGCCGCGATGCAGTGCCTTTACTGTGCCACCCAAATTTCATGATGGAGCAATGTGCTTTTCTAGCGCCAAATGGTATTCTCTCATCCTCTTCACCAGCATCTGCAGTTCCTTCCTATACAAGGCGCCTGGAGCAGTTTCTGTAATTTGTGGGATTTCTGTTTTTTGCCATGTCTCATTTCAACCTTCCGAAAGCTTTGGAAAGCCTTCCAAACTGTGATCAACGTGAATGAGCAGTTCTCATTTGAGTTTGCAGATACATGCCTTCATGCAGTAGCAGTTAACATAAGCCAGCACCAGCAACTGCTCAAATTGCCCTCTGTGGATTAATGTGGATGTGGATTAGTGCAATGAACAACATGGCTAGTGCCAGCTAAATGCTCCAATGGTTAATTTGTGGAGGCGCACGTCTTAAATGCAATCTGCACTGGCAATAATGTTGGCTGTCACGCATTTAGAATTCCAGTGTACATTTTCAATTCACTGCAATCTGCCCACCCAACCATTTGCCACAGACCCATAACACCAACATGTTTAAGCATTTAAAATAAAGAGAAATTAACAATATTTTCATGCTGTACTTTCCTGGTTAGTACCAAAGCTTGTTTGTTGCTCCTTCCCAATCTTATTATTTTTACCAAGAAATTTTTAAGATGCTTACATTTTGTTTGTTCAGAAAGTCTGAAATGGTAACTTTTTTGACATGAAGAATGATATTGTAGGCAATGGTTTCCAAATGGAGGTTCCTACTTCAAAATAGCAGATGGTGACTGTTGCTATTATTGATGACGATGGATACAGGCCTGATGTGGGAAAATGGGATGTGTAGACAGGCGTCATGGGTGGCATGGATGAGTTGGGCCTAAAGGGCCTGTATCTGACCTTTAGTTTATTTTAGAGATACAGCATGAAAACAGGCCCTTTGACCCACTGAGTCCGCGCCAACCAATAATCCTCGTACACTATCAGTATCCTATTCAAAGGGACAATTTACAATTCTTACTGAAGCCAATTAACGTACAAACCAGTACATCTTTGGAGTGTGGGAGGAAACCAGAACACTCGGAGAAAACCCACACGGTCACAAGGAGAACGTACAAACCCGTAGTCAGGATTGAACCCGGGTCTCTGATGCTGTAAGGCAGCAACTCTACCGCTGGCCCACCATGCCGATGTGCTGTACCGTGTACTGTACTTTTCTATGATTTCATGATTCTGAGATACAATAATCCATTTTACTTCAGTGTAGGCTTTCATTAACTTTGCAACACATAGACAAATCCAACTGCCATAATTCAGTCCTGGCAACCTCAGCCCTGGTTACTTTTGATGAGCAGATCAATTCATCCATGGTACCAAAAACAAGCATTCCAAAGTGTGTTTAGTCGCTGTACGTGGCATGATGGTGCAGAGGTAGAGTTGCTGCGTTGCAGCGCCAGAGACCTGGGTTCGATCCTGACTACGGGTGCTGTCTGTACGGAGTTTACACATTTTCCCCGTGACCTGTGTGGGTTTTCTCCGGGTGTTCCAGTTTCCTCCCACACTCCAAAGAGTTGTAGGCTAATTGGCTTGGTAAAATTGTTAATTGTCCACAGTCTGTATAGGATAGTGTTAGTGTGTGTGGATTACTGGTTGGTGTGGACTCGGTGGGCCGAAGGGCCTGTTTCTGCACAGTATCATTAAACTAAATTAAACTAAACTAAACATGACCTGATACATGAATATTCCTATTATTCCTTGTTACTGCTGGCTTAAATGCATGAAAAATCAACTGCAATTTTTTCCTTCACTGTGCAAAGTGGCTTCTTTCATTAGTTTCCGATGGAGGAATGCATTGACCAGTTTTAGATTGCAGCACATTAAAGCTGACAGCCTTACTTTCAAAATGATCTACCTTATTTAGGTTAATTTAACAAATCTACAAGAGATGAAAGAATGGATTGACTGGGCTTATATTCACTGGAAATTAGAAGGATGAGAGGGGATCTTATAGAAACATATAACATTCTTAAGAGATTGACAAGCTAGATGTAGGAAAAAAATTCCCGATGTTGGGGGTGTCCAGAACCAGGGGTCACAGTTTAAGGATAAGGGGTAGGCCATTTAGGACTGAGATGAGTAAAAACCTTTTCACCCAGAGAGTTGTGAATCTGTGGAATTCTCTGCCACAGAAGGCAATGGAGGCCAATTCACTGGATGTATTCAAAAGAGAGTTAGATACAGCTCTTAGGGCTAATGAAATCGGGATGTGGGAAGAAAGCAGAAACAGGGTACTGATTTTGGATGATCAGCCATAATCATATTGAATGGCAGTGCTGACTCGATGGGCTGAATGGCCTATTCCTGCACCTATTTTCTATGTTTCTTTGTTTCTATGTTTCTCTATGTTTATCCCTTTGTTCAAGGTACAATTTGGATGAATTAAATGTGAATGCTGAAACACACTGAGAAAAAAGCAAACAGATTATACAGAGAACAATAAAATCATCCCAGATTAAAACTGTAGATAATGAATTGTTAGTTGTATTCAATACTAATAAAAATCTACAAAGAAGAACATAAAATGTATTGCAGCTTTAAATAACTGACGTGATGCATGAATAATTGTTTTGGCCATTTCAAACATTCGTTGAACTTCATGTTTTCTCTTTGAAAATCCTTTAGCAGATAAATAAAATCCAAATAATTTGAGGAAGAGGAGTATTTTCCTCAGGGAAACTTTGCCTAATGTTCTGAGTGGGAGGGTACATGGTACATGGTGAATACTTAAAGGCCAGCTTCATGACACTGGTCAAAAGACAAGTTTGGTTTCCATGGTAACATCGCACTCTCAAGCTACCAACCTTTGTCTCAGGGGACCCTTTGTTGAAAGTTGACATACAGCTTTTGATTCATTCCAGTAATATTTTCATCTCAGCTTAAACAGAGCTCTCCTCTATACATCACCTAAACCCACAAGCTCATAAATAAGGGATTCTAAGTAGATTTGTGCAAAGTGGAAATGCTGGCATTCCTGAAGTGAATTTATATTCCTGTCCGTCAGACTAATTCTAATTAAAACGAGCCACAGGTCTTATGTCAGGTACTGTGACTTTTCATTTCTGTCAAGTCTTCACATTATGCAGCATAACATAGTTAATATATTGATTGAGATGTAGTTCATGACATTACTGCAAAAATAGATGAGTTCTCTAATAAATCCTCCATATGTTCATTGCAAGAACTCTGATGGCACAGATATTGATTATCATTTTAGTTCTTTGTTAAGGACAAATGATATGGGAGTTAATTTATTAGAATCCTTAGAATCCTCTGCTACTATTTTTGATTGGGGTTTCTTGTTTGCATATCGGAATTTTATGAATATTTCAAAAATCTATTTTTCTAATGTCAAATGTTTTGGGAATGAAGGCATTCCAATATTTGAAGTCTAAATTCTGGCTATTAAGTGCTTTATTAAATCACTGTTAATATTCAATGTTAGATATTATATTATTGCCTCCCATTTCCTTCTAACGGAATTAACTGAAATGGTAACTAAAAGAAAATTAGAAAGAGCTAGAAGTGCTCAGTAGGTCAGGCAGCAGCTATGGAGACCCGAACAGAACATTCTTCCATCAATGACCTTTTATCAAAATTGTAACAGTGGCGCAGCTGGTAGAGAAATGGAGCCTCACAGTGCCAGAGACCCAGGTTCAATCCTGACCTTGGGTGCTGTCTGTCCATGTGGAGTTTGCACTTTCTCCCCGTGACAGCTTGGGTTTTCTCCTTGTGCACTGGTTTCCTCCCACATCTCAAAGACGTGCGGGTTTGTAGGTTAATTGGCCTCTGTGAGTTGAGCCTGATGTACAGGGATGAGAAAGAAGGATAACATAGAACTAGTGTGAATGGATGATCGATGGGTGATATAGACACTGTGGGCCGAAAGGCCCGTTTCCATGCTGCAAAATAATATAAAAGATAAATAAAAGTCCAATTGATTGTCGTTTTATTAAATACATTAAGAAGTAGGAATCTGGTATTTTTCTCAGTTCAATTTGTATAATATTTTTGGTGTCTTAATGCTATTCTTTCAAGCAAATCATGATGTAGCATTCAAGAATATTAGTATAGATTTATGTTCTGGAATTCCATGGACTCCTGTCACAATATTGATTGGGTATAAGAGAAAAGCAAAATTGAAGAAATAGAATACATCAATTCTAAACCCTCATTCAGAAAAACTCATTTGTTTGGCATATTTCAGATTTGTTTTGAGTTTTTTTCTTTAAGAAATAGTCAGAAACCTAGATTTCCTGATAAAGGGTCTTGACCTGAACTGTGTAGGAAGGAAGTGCAGATGCTGGTGCGCATGAAAGATAGCCACAAATGCTGGAGTAACCCAGTGGGGTCAGGCAGCATCTCTAGAGAAAAGGAATAGGTGACGTTTCGGGTTGAGACCATTCTTAAGACTCAGAGTCTGAAGAAGGGTCTCGACCAAAACATCACCTATTCCTTTTCTCTAGAGATGCTGCCTGACCTTATTGTGTATTAACCAACATCTGCAGTTCTTTGTTTCTACCTTGATTTCCTTTGTTTCGATCTATTTTGTGACAGAGACTGAGTAGGTGATGGATTAGAATGGGATAAATTCCATGCAACAGTAATCTACTGATCAAAAGCACCATTAGAACTTACCTTTTTTCTCCCCGATGTTGGCAAACCTCCTGCGTGGACTTCAATCCAATTCTACACATGACATTTTTATTTCGTTGTGATCATTGAGCCATGCTTCATTTTTCATCATACTGCATAAAAATACTCCCCGCAGAAAATAAATGCCTTAGCTTGATAGCTAGCGAGTGGCAACGGCAAAGTAACACTTTGCCAGTAAAACCCAGTTTATCGCGTTTTCGAACTTCTAACTAGGTAATAACTCGAGGGTTGTATCTCTTTAATGTGTTGCGCTGACAGCTATTTTCCCAGATGAATATTTATTTCTTGGTTAGCACCTTCCCTTTGTCCTGAAGAAAGACCCAATTAGAGAATTTCACAGAGAAAGTATTTAATCTGTCAGCTGCTCATTCCACGCCACGAGTCAACAGGAAACCAGCCAACTGGAATTAATGGGCCTCTTAGAATTGCTTCTTATAGTTCGGTCTCCTCTTTTTCTCTAGAGTGTAAAAGAGAGACACGTTCCTCTGGATGAATGTATGTGAGTTGTCACAAGCCGTGTGAATAAGAGAAACAAGATCTAATAACTAGAGCCTCAAAAGTAAAACTCTGCAGAAGCTGGAAACCTGAAATTAAAACAAGGGGATATGCCAGAAAGGTAAGAAGAGGAGCAAAGTTCAAAGACGTGTAGGGGAATTTTTATAAAGTGGGAAATGGTGGGTACCTGGGACGTGATGCCAGGTGTGGTGGTGGAGACGGATACAATAGTGGCATTTAAGAGGCTTTTGGATGGGCAAGGAATGGAAGGATATGGATTTCATTCAGGCAGTGTGAATTAGATTAACTTGACATCTTGTTTAGCACGTATATCGTGAGCCGAAGGGCCTGTTCCTGTGCAGTACAGTTCTATGTTCTATGTCCTGTGTAAACATACAGCAGCCAAGGAAGCATTTGTGGAAAGAGCTAACATTTCAGGGTGATAATCTTTCAAACAAGCATCCAGGGAATCTCCATAAAATTCAATAATGTCAGCTTTTAATGGCCTTCAATTACTAAGCTTTTAATATTAATATCCATCAATATATAATAGTCCATTGAAGAGCCTTTTCTAAATGTTGGTAAACAAAGCATTGATAGATATGCAACAGTTTTTAACCATTCCAATTAATTGACTGCGATTTTCCTGGCCATTCCCTTACCTTCCACATCTCGTAAAGTTGAATCCAAAACTCTTCAATCCATCCCTTAATCACATTAAATCTCTTATGGCAATGAACTGCCTCTGTAACTCATATACTCCCATTTTTTAATATTCAACCTATGTTCAGTTAATTTTCCCTCACTATTTATGTAATTCTACAACTCAATGCAAAAACTCTTTTAAGAGCTCTACATCCCACCAAATGCGTTGTCTCTTAGGTACCTATGAATTTCTTTGCTTCATCGTTGGCAGCTATAGCTGCAGCTCTCTGTTTTCTGGAATCATCCTTCTGGAACATCTAGCAATGTGGTCACCTACTTACAGTATAACTGATATGGGGAGGAATTCATCCTTTGATAAGATTCTAGATCTTTAAGGTTTCAACTCTAGAGAGCTGTGGAAACTCAGTCGAAGTGAATTCAAGGCTGAGATAGATATATTTTGAGACTTTCTAGGGGAATTATGGAGATAGATTTAATTTCACAGACCAACGGGTAACGCTTCGATGGCAGCCTGCGCTACAGTCTGTCTGTCCCTTTCGTCTTTTTTTGTTCTTTTTAGTGAGTTTTAAAAGTATGTGTTAATATTCTCTGGTTTGTTTTATGTGGAGGAATGGGGGGGGGGGGGGGGGGGTTGGGGAAAACGTTTTTTCAATCTCTTACCTTGCTGGAGATGCGATTGTTTTCCGGATCGTATCTCCGATCGCTCTGCGGCCCAACATTGTTGAGCTGGAGGCCTTGCTCGGGACTTAACATCAGACCGTACGATTCCTTGCCTGAGATTGACGCTCCAACTGCGGCCTGCAGACTTTAACATCAAGGAGCTCGCAGTCTCGGGTTGAGACCGACGTCGGAAAGCTCCAAAAGCCGCACAACAAGCCTGACTTGGGGTAGATCGCCCGGCACGGGGAAGCTGAGATTCCACCCCGATGCAGGATTGCCCTGAAGAGGAAGGCCGGCCGCCGGCTACAGGAGTAAGATCGTCCCGTCAATAGAAGGCTCGAGACCCCCGACTGCTGGAGGACAAAGAAGGAAGAGATAGAACCTTTTTTGTGCCTTCCATCACAGTGAGGAATGTGGAGGAGTCACTGTGGTGGATGTTCATGTTAAAATGTATTTTGTGTGTTCTGTTGCTTTTTATTGGTATGACTGTATGGCAAATGAAATTCCTCGTATATGGTGCAAAACATACTTGGCTAATAAAGTAAGATTATGATTATGATGATTATGATTATGATTATGGCATTGATGACGCCATGATCTGATTAGCTTTGATATTTTTGAATGGCATGGTGGGCTCAAGGAGAAAATAACCCACTCCTGGTTCTAATGGTCTTCCCAAAACTCAACATCCTTCTTGGTTTTGTGACCAAGCTTGCAGGGGATATGAAGATAGGTGGAGGGGCAGATAGTGTTGAGAAAGCAGGGAGACTGCAGAAGGACCTGGACAGTTTGGGAGAGTTGGCAAAGAGGTGGCAAATGGAACTTAGCATTGCAAAGTGGGCAGTCATGCACTTTAGTAGAAGGAATAAAGGCACATACTACCTTCTAAATGGGGAGACGATCCAGAAATCAAAGGGAGTGCTGGTGCAAGATTACTGAAAGGTTAATTTCCAGGTTGTAAGAAAGGCGAATGCAATGCTGGCATTCATTTCGAAGGGACCGGAATATAAAAACAAGAATGTAATGCGGAGGCTTTTTAAAGTACTGGTGAGGCCACGCATGGAACATTGTGAGCAGTTTTGAGGATGGATGCACTGGTGTTGGAGAGGGTCCAGAGGAGATTGACGAGAATGATCATGGGGATGATAGGGTTAACGTATGAGGGGCCAGAGGGTGGTGAACCTGCAGAATCCATTACCACACACAGCTGTGGAGGCCAAGACATTGGGTATTCTTAAGGTGGAGATTGATCGGTTCTGAAGGTGGAGATTGATAGATTAGTAAAGATGTCAGATGTTACAGGAAGAAAGCAGGAAATGGGGTTGAGAGGGAAACATAGATCAGCTTAGATTGGTGGAGTAAGCTCGACGGGCCAAATGGCCTAATTTTGTTCCTATGTCCTATGGTCTTATAAATTTGCTCCTGCCTATGATTTCAGCATTCAGCTTATTTTTCACCAGACTACTATCCTGTGCCCCACGATCGTCCTCTGTAATATGTTCACCAACCTCTGCAGCAATCTGATCTTGGGCGCTGTTTAAATATTTGTAACCTGATTTTTCATTGAATCCTCCAATGTTGTCCATTTCTTCCTTTCAATGGCCGCCTGACCCATTTAGGTTAGTTAAGAGATTCAGCGTGGGAACAGGCCCTTCGGCCCACCATGTCCACGCTGACCAACAATCACCCATTCACTAGTTCCCCCCAACGCACTAGGGACAATTTACAGAAGCCAATTAACCTATAAACCTACAATTTTTTGGAATGTGGGAGGGGATTGGAGCACCCGGAGAAAACCCACCCAGTCACAGGGAGAACGTACAAACTGCATACAGACAGCACCCATAGTCAAGATCGAACCCGGGTATCTGATGCCATAAGGCAGCAACTCTACCGCTGCGCCACTGTACCACACTGAAACTGTGAAGAAATTGTGTTCATGGACTCCTATGACTTCTATCTATCTGAACAAGCAGGGGGAGATTCAACTCAAATTCTCATCAAAAACAGTTCTTTTGATTATATTAGTTCTCCTTGATATTCCTGTCATGATCAAATAATCCTATATGTGACAGAAGTATTCCAATATCTTTCTTTAAAATATGAGAAAAAATAGTTAGTATTTCAAACCAACAACACAATATGATACAATATGAAATGAAAGAAAAAAATCACTGTCTCAATACAGAATTATTTTTACTCTGACTTTCTCCTTTGAAGCAGACAACTATCTCGCCAATTTTACACTAAACAATATTGCAAAAACCATGTAGCAGCTGGTTACATGATATAAATCTTAAAGTGATACAAAATCAGTACACAAATGGCACATATGTTTCAGTTATCTGTTCATTAAAAAAAGAATTGACATCCAAAATATGTGTGTAGAAAGGAACTGCAGATGCCTGTCTATACCGAAGATAGACACAAAGTGTTAGAGTAACTCAGCATATCAGGCAGCATCTCTGAAGAACAAGGATGGCTGATGGTTCGGGTCAGAAGAAGTCTGAAGAAAGGTTCCGACCCAAATAGTCACCCATCCTTTTTCTCCAAATATGCTGCCTGGCCCGTTGAGTTACTCCAGCACTTTGTGTCTATCCTAAATATGTGTGTCATTTCTCAATGCTTAGCTTTGGCACAAAGTCCTCCAATGGGTTTCTTGCACCTTTTTGCCTATCCATTTTCACTGTTCCTTGAAAAGCATGTGCATGTTGATGAGTGAGTTCATAGAGTCATAGAGTTATCCAGCACCAAAACAGGTCTTTTGGCCAAGCTTGACCATGATGACCAAGAAGCCTCATCTAAGTTAATCCCATTTCTCTTTATTTGGCCCATCTATATACTAAAATTCTTGCTTGTTTGTTTGTTTGTTCCTGCACTACAGCCAAAACGGTACACTAGAGCGCGACAATTTTAGGCCCACTTTACTCATCAATGTCCCTTTGGTGCTAATGGAAGAAGTTTCATTGAAATTGGTGTTATATTTTTGAAGTTATTCACATTTTAAAGTTTACATCTATCTCCTCGGGAGGGAGGGGGGAGGGAGGGAAGGGGTGGAGGGAGGGAAGGAGGGAAGGAGGGAAGGAGGGAAGGAGGGAAGGAGGGGGAGGAGGATAAGGGGGGTTGAGGGGGATCGAGTGGGGGGGAGAGGAAGGGGCAGGGTGAGGGGGAGGGGAGGGGGAGGGTAGGGGGAAGGGGAGGGGGAGGGGGAGGGGGGAGGGAGAGGGGAGGGGAGAGGGGAGGGGGAGGAGAGAGTGCTGCACCAATGCAGGAGAGGTTTGGGCCCAACGGGTCCACTTGGTCTAGTATTTCTTTAAACCTTTCCTATCCATATGCCTGTCCAAGTGTCTTTTAAATGGTGTTATTGTACCTGCTTCAACTACCTCCTCCCTCAACTATTTCCATATACCCACCACCCTCTGATTGATAAAGGTGCCCCTAAGTTTCCTATCAAATCTTGCCCCTCTCATCCTAAACCTATTGCTTCTGATACTTGATTCCTTTACTCTGGGTAAAAGACTATGTGCGTTCACCCTGTGTAATCCCCACATGATTTCATACACCTCGATAACACTACCCCTCAGCCTCCTGCGATCCAAGCAAAGAGGTACTCATCTGCCCAAACTCTCCCTATTGCTCAGCCCCTCTTGTCCTGGCAGTTGTGCAGAAGAAGTGATGGCCTGTGTTGAAGCAATCTTAATTTTGATGTGCCTTTATCAGTATTTGATCTGAATCCCATTCAGATAGATGTAAGTATCTGTCAAACACTACTACTGCCAAATATGGGTGAGAACTTTCTGATCTAAATTCATATCATCACACTCTTGATTCATTGTTCACTGATTTAATGAAGCTTTTTCCAGAAGTTTCCCAGCGTATTCTTGCACATCAGTATCACACAACTCGTTGGTTTCAACTACGTGTCTTAGGATTGACGGTTTGTTTTGGAAAGATGTTGGACATTGCTTCCAAGTGAATCTGAAATGAAAATTAAAAAGAGAAAGGACACAAAGCTTGAGCAGAGGGCTCCGCGTTCTGAGATTGGAGTGTCTGAGGTGAGGAGAGAAGAGAAGATGGTTGATGTCACGCCAGCAGTTGGAAATATGGGGGTAGAAGGCCGGCACAGAAGGTCCATGAGCAGAGGACAGGGCATTCAGAGGTGGTGAGTCTGAGGAAGGGTCTCCACCCAAAGGGTTGCCTATCCATGTTCTCCAGAGATGCTGTCTGACCTGCTGAGTTACTCCAGTACTTTGTGTTCACTATTGTTTTCTCAACCACCTCTTCCACTGCCACATCTTGGTTTCTCTCCCTCCACTTGGAAAGATACGGTCAATCAATCTAGCAAGGATAATTAGTTCGATAAAACAAACACTTCTGTTTTCAGGTTGAGAATTTTTTTATTACCCTGGTCTTCTCCACAATAAACAAACAGACTTGTAGCACATTCCATACTATATAATGTTCAAAGAATATAAGAGCAGTTGGTCACATCATATAATTCTTAGTATATTATATATGACATTCAATTCAGCATGGAAAGGAAATGTATCATACATTTAAAATAAAATTGTTGTCAAATACTTTCCAGCAAGTGTTCATTACTTCCAATCAATCTCCATCACAGACAATTAACTTCAGCTTTTAAATGTTGATATTTTTATGAAGATAAAATATAATATTTGTAAACAAAACTTTCTATTCTGCTTTTTTCTCTGTTCAATTATTCCTTCTCCTTCTTGTTATCTTTGTGTGTCAACTGTTTTGGTACTGAATTCAACATTTCTAGTTTACAACTAGACCAAGTGGATCCGTTGGGCCCAAATCTCTCCTGCATTGGTGCAGTACTCTCTCCCCCACTCCCTCCCCCCCTCCCTCCACCGCCCTCCCTCCCTCCACCTCCCCCTCCCTCCCTCCACCCCCCCCCCCCTCCCTCCCTCCCTCCCTCCCTCCCTCCCTCCCTCCCTATGAGATAGATTTAACCTTTAAAATGTGAATACCTTTAAAAATGTAACACCGATTTCAATGAAACTTCTTCCATTAGCACCAAAGGGATGACGGAGAGTAAGGTGGGCCTAAAATCTTTGTGCTGTCGTGTACCATTTTGGCTATAGTTCAGGAACAAACAAACAAACAAATGAGAGTTTTAGTATATAGATTCTCTCTTAGTCATTGCTTGGTTAATTCCCCATCCATCATTGTCTTTAAACCAACCTTTTTGCTTCACTGATGCCCCAAATTATCCTGGTTTTCCTTATACACCATTTTAGGATTGCATTTTCAGTAAATTGGCACGCAATAATTGCAAAATCTAATCAATGGCAAGCATGGTTAAAATTATGACATATATTGCAAAATAATTATAGAAGAAAACATTGGCTCAAACTATGGTTTCCAACGGTTTTTAGGAGTATGTGACTTTAGACTTTAGAGATACAGCGCGTAAACAGGCCCTTTGGCCCACCGAGTCCGCACTGCACAGCAATTACCTCATACACTAACACTATCCTACACACTAGGAACAATTTGCAATTTTACTTAACCTACAAACCTGGCATGTGAGAGGAAACTGGAGCACCCAGAGGATACCCACGCAGTGACAGAAAGAACGTACAAGCTCCATAAAGACAACACTCATAGTCAGGATCAAACCCGGGTCCCTGGCACTAAAAGGCAGCAACTCTACCGCTGTGCCATCGTGTCACCCCACTAATCTCGCTAACCAAACATGGACTCTTGTACCACAAATACCAAACATTTCCCTGAGTATTGTAATTGAAATTGCATGACACATCTGCAGTTATTCATTCAGTAACATATTTCATCTTCCCTATTTTTATTCACTCTCTGCTACTTTTCTTGAATCGTGTCTTAACATCTGCTTCATGTGTGGCTTTATCCTAATTTGTTTCACCATCTCTCTTTTCTGTCCTAAGTTTGAATCATTCTGCATCAGTCTCTTGTACTTTGTGTAGGAAGGAACTGCAGATGCTGGGTTAAACTGAAGATAGACACAAAAAGCTGGAGTAACACAGCAGGGCAGGCAGTATCTCTAGAGAGAAGGGTCTCGAACCAAAAATTCACCCATTCCTTCTCTCCAGAGATGCTGCCTGTCCCGCTGAGTTACTCCAGCTTTTTGTGTCTTCTATTTTGTGTGTTGCCTTTAGGTTTCAACGTGCCATGCCTTTCACCTCAGCTACAAATTTGGCTGATCCCTCTGTTCAGCTTGTTCCATTACCTTGACCCTTTGCACTGCTAAGATGCATTGGTCCAGAGGAGGTTTACAATAACGACCCCACGAATGAGTAGATTAACACACGATGAGCCTGTACTCTCTGGAATTTAGAAGAATGAGGGGGGACCTTATTGAGACGTACAGAATAGTGAAAGGCTTGGATAGAGTGGATGTGGAGAGGATGTTTCCACCAGTGGGGGAGTCTAGAACAAGAAGTCATAGCCTCAGAATTAAAAGACGTTCTTTTAAGAAGATGAGGAGGAATTTCTTTAGTCAGAGGGTGATGAATCTGTGGTATTCTATGCCACAGAAGGCTGGGGAGGCCAAGTCAGTGGATATATTTCAGGCAGAGATAGATAGATTCTTGATTGGCACATGTCAGAGGTTATGGGGAGAAGGCAGGAGAATGGGGTATGGTGAGAGAAATAGATCAGCTGTGATTGAATGACGGAGTAGACTTGACTGGCCAAATGGCCTAATTCTGCACCTATCACTTGATTTTATGATCTTATGAATTGTTCTTAAAGGACAATGTGCTGAGAGCAAATGGACTTCTCATGAATCCTGTACAAAGGAGGTCGAAAGGAGCCATTGGTCCAAGGTTCTCCAGCAAAATCTACCAGGAATAAAAGTATATATAAAAGTATATATCCAAAGACGTACAGGTATGTAGGTTAATTGGCTGGGTAAATGTAAAAATTGTCCCTAGTGGGTGTAGGATAGTGTTAATGTACGAGGATCACTGGGCGGCACGGACTTGGTGGGCCGAAAAGGCCTGTTTCCGGCTGTATATATATGATATGATATGATGATATGATTTTGAGCAAAAAATGAAAATTTGAACTAATGAAAAAAATTAGGAAATTAGAATTCAAGAAATATACAGAATAGATGTGGGAATGTTGGCAAACTATCACAGCTCACTTCTGACTTGAGCACAATCAATTCTAATCAACAATACCCAACTCTGAATTAGTCTCGCATCTTAAGCCTTCCACTGAAATATAATTTGGAGACAGCAAGTGCTGACTTTAGTAACCCTTGTAAACTGGCAGAGGGCCATGGTTTATGATTAATCCAAACCAATAGATTTCAATCCATGATTGCAATGTGCTGGAAGCCATGGTGATGATTGCATGGAACAAAGAACATGTAATGGCACAGCATAGAACGTAACCCTTCAGCCCACATCGTCTGTGCTGAACATGATATTACTTTGAACTAACCGCATCATCCTGCACATGATGTGCACATCCGCTGACTGTCCACATGTCTGTCTAAATGTTATTACCATTGTATCTGCTTCATCTTCAAGACACCTACCACTCTCCAGGTAAAAAACTTACCTCGCAAATCTCCTTTAAACCTTTCCCCTCTCACCTCAAACCCTGAATACTTTCACCCTGGAAAGGGAAACTCTGATTGTCCCCCTTATATATGCATCTTATAACTTTGCACACTTCTATCAGGGCCAACTTCAGGCTCCGAAGCTCATGAGAAAACAAACTAAGTTTGTCCCACCTCTCTATATTATTAATACTCTCTGATCCAGGCAGCATCCTGGTGAATCTCTTCTGCACCCTCCCCAAAGACTCCACATCCTTCCTGTAATGTGGTCACTAAAACGGCATGCCAAATGTAGCTTACTTAAAATTATATACAGCTGCAACATGTCTTGCTAACTACTGTACTGGATGCCCTGACCAATGAAGGCAACTGTCGTCCGCACCCGGGTGGTGTTGGAGAGGGACTATGCGCTGTCCTCGGGCACCCTGGGGGATTTCCGGGATTGCTGGGCACCGCAGGGGATTGGATGCATCCTGGATAGGGATTGTAATATAATTTTATAATAGTTTCTTTTAGTTTATTTGTTTGTATTGTTTCCTGGTGGTGGGTTCTGTTTTGTTTTGTAAATATTGTAAATATTGGTTTTAAATAATTGAATAATTTTTTTGATAATTAAAAAATAAATAAGTAAGTAAGTAAGTAAGTAAGTAAGTAAGTAAGTAAGTAAGTAAGTAAGTAAGTAAGTAAGTAGGTAAGTAAGTAAGTAAGTAAGTAGGTAAGTAAGTAAGTAAGTAGGTAAGTAGGTAAGTAGGTAAGTAAGTAAGTAAGTAGGTACCATTTGATAAACTTGCTCACTATCCACAACTCTGCCAATTATCGTGTTATCTGCAAAATGACTAATTTGCCCATCTACAGATGTTGCCTGACCCGCTGAGTTCCTCCAGCATTTTGTGTCCTGTCTAATATTGTTGTAATAAGCCTTCCACCAATTTGGTGCTTTCCACTGCTGACAAGTCTCATTCCTATCCATAACTAACTTAAAAATTGCTGAGTTATAATCCCTGTTTCCAAAATGCTCCCCCACTGAAATACTGATCACCTGGCCAATCTCCTTTCAGAAATACAAGGTCTAGTTATCACCCGTTCCCTGGTTATAATATCTACATATAGTTTTCAAGGAAACCCCCTCACAAATTCTACCCATCTAAGCATCTGACACTGAGGACGACCCAGTCCATATTGGAAAAATTAAAGACAGCCACTATGACAACACAGGTTTTTTTTTACCATTTTTCCATAATCTCCCTGCATATGTGTTCCTCTCTCTGCTGGCTATTAGGAGGCCTATAATATAATATAGGCAGAATATAGGAGAAGGCAGGAACGGGGTACTGATTGAGAATGATCAGCCATGATCACATTGAATGGCGGTGCTGGCTCGAAGGGCTGAATGGCCTCCTGCTGCACCTATTGTCTATTGTCTATAATCACATCACCGTGATCGCAATGATGAGAGCAACAATTAACTGTTCCTCTCTTTGTTTTTAATAAGATTATAAACCAATATGCTTATTTTTTCCGGTAGACAGTTTGTATTCCTAAAAATGTTAAGTTTAAATTAATTTAATGGGAGTTTTCTTTTCCTGAGTTTTTCTAAAGTGGCTGTGGAAAATTGGGAAATTGTGTAGCTGTAATTTCTAAACCATTCACACTATTTCCCTAGTAGTTATCTGAAGCTCTCAGCAGAAACACCAACAAATACACTTCATTCAAATTCCAACTGATACTAAATGATTAAGGCAAAAATAAATGTTGTAGCTAGATTATTGAATATTATTGACTGTGAACAAACCCTGTACTCTTGCTCTGAAGCGATTTTAGCTGCTCATTATTTCATTGCATTTATCATCATATAATTCTCCTTGTTGCGTCTTTATTCACGAATCCTTTTATTACTGGTTGATACTCTTTTCCACGACAATGAGTCAGCGTCAGTTGATTTTGAAATGAATTCGCAATAATTAAAAGAAAAGGCATTCCTGTGATCCATGAGCTATACGGATCAAACAGAAAGAAATTAGGAATCAAAATTAAGAGATATACTGGATACACTCTGTGGAATATAGACTACACCACAGTGATGGACCAGATATCAAATAATGATGAGACGGAGTACAGGAAAGAGATTGAGAAACTCATAACCTGGTGCCTCTCCCTCAATGTTAGCAAGACAAAGGAGATTGTGATCGACTTCAGGAAGTGAAGTGGTACACACACCCTGGCATTCATTGATGGCGCCAAAGTAGAGATGGTTGAACGCTTCAAATTCTTCGGAATGAATATCACCAGCAACTTGTCCTGGACCAGCCACAATGAAGCAATGGTAACATAGCAAGAAAAATATACTAAAATATATAAACATAGCACAAAAAGTAAGGAAATTTGTGTTTGGTAGATTATTTCTTTGTTGTAACAATGCTTCTTGGCAATGAATCTTATACCGTTGGAAAGCCTGTTTATTTCCCTTTTAAATGGTGCCACATTTGTAAGGAACATGTATTTGTGGGATGAGCAGCAGAGCTGAGTATATGGGTTGCGCCCATGAAAAATTTGCCAAATCTTCTCTGCCAATGCCAAACAGCTTATTCTGCTGTTGCTATTGACTCTTGTTTTGAGCTTCTGGTACCCCCAGGTGCTGACAAGAATGGGATGCCATCCCACAACAGTGTGTGACCAGGCGGGTGACCAGCATGAGGAGGAGGTGCCAGGCTGTTATGGCTGTGTATGGTTCTTCCACACGCTACTGTGGCTCCTGTTTATTAAATGAATAAATTGTTAAATTGCCAATATGTCTTGTTTCTTCAGACTTCAATCATCCAATCCACCAAACAACACCGAACAAGAGTCAATGGCAGAATAAGCTGTTTGGCATTGGCAGAGATTTGGCAAATTTTTCATGGGCGCAACCCATATACTCAGCTCTGCTGCTCATCCCACAAATGCATGTTCCTTACAAATGTGGCACCATTTAAAAGGGAAATAAACAGGCTTTCCAACGGTATAAGATTTATTGCCAAGAAGCATTGTTACAACAAAGAAATAATCTACCAAACACAAATTTCCTTACTTTTTGTGCTATGTTTAGATAGTAAGCAAACATAGTAAGAGAAAGAGGGAATAGAAGATAGGGAACCACATGCACAAGCGAAGACAAGAGTTGTAATATGAACAGAAGAAAGATAATGTTAATGAAAATTCATCAGTCGTCATGCAAAGACTGTATTTTTTCCTTACCAGTCTGAAGAAGGGTCTTGACCCGAAATGTCACCCATTCCTTCTCTCCAGAGATGCTGCCTGTCCCACTGAGTTACTCCAGCTTTTTGTGTCTATCTGCATTTTTTCTTGCTTGTTTTTGACGTTTGTATGTTGTGGAGCAATGACTTGGCAAATCATTGATATATTACAGTTTTAATCAAGTACCCCACACATAAATCATGTACCATGGTACTTTCAACACAAGAGAGATGTCGGTGTCTCAAACAAAATTTGACAAGCTTATTGAGCAATTCATTTTGGAAAGTTAATTAATTCTGCTAAAAATTAAATACAATTATTACAGCCTGTTGGGCATAAGGCAACTTCCTGAACTAAAGTGGTCTGTTCCTCATCATATTTCAGAATAAACTTGCTATTTAAAAATAATCAGAAATAATTTGTATTAATTACTAAATCAGATCAAAACAATATTTTCATTCCTAAGGAGAATAGAAACATAGAAAATAGGTGCAGGAGGAGGTCATTTGGCCCTTCGAGTCAGCACCACCATTCATTGTGATCATGGCTGATCATCCACAATCAGTAACCCGTGCCGGCTTTCTCCCATATCGCTTGGTTCCGCTAGCCCCTAGAGCTCTATCTAACTCTAACAGAATGAAATGTTTTCAACTGTGTTAAAAGATGACAAATAGGAAATCAATCCTCCTTTTTCAAATGTTCTAATTTTGACTCCACTTGCATTGTCCAATCAGACCAATATCATCTACAAAATAAAAATTAATAAACCTTGGTTAAATCAAAAAACATTTTTGTTAAACAAAGACCTAAAATATCTTTAATCATCCTACCACAACCAGAGAGCAGTGCCAGACTACTATCTACCTCTTTGGTGACCCTTGGACTATCTTTCTTTAGACTTTGCTGGTTTTACCTTGCACGAAATGTTATTCGCTTATCAAGTTATCATGTACCTGTACACTGTGAATGGCTTGATAGTAATAATGTATTGCCTTTCTGCTGACCAGATAGCATGGAATAAAAGCTCTTCACTGTACCTCGGTACACGTGACAATAGACTAAATTAAACTGAACGGAATATCAATGTACTTTCAGCAATCTAGTGATAGTGATTGACATTACCCAGAGATTGCCTCAGATTAATGGCATCACTGAGCTTTAACCACTAGTCACTGGGCATTCAAACAGCAGATATGAGAAGTGTGTAGGAAGGAACGGCAGATGCTGGTTTACACAGAAGATAGACACAAAATGCTGGAGTAGCTCAGCGGATCAGGCAGCATCATTGGCGAAAAGGAATAGGTGACATTTACGAGTAGAATCCCTTCTGCAGACGGAGAATCGGGGCGAGGGAAACTAGAGGTATGAAAAGGTTCATAACAAATCAGGGCCGGCACTGATGACCAGGGAAAGGTGGTCCAAATGTGTAGGGAAGAACTGCAGATGCTGGTCTAAATCGAAGGTAGACACAAAATGCTGGAGTAACTCAGCGGGTCAGGCAGCATCTCTGGAGAGAAGGAAGAAGGGTCTCGACCCGAAACGTCACCCATTCCTTCTCCCCAAAGATGATGCCTGACCCGCTGAGTTACTCCAGCATTTTGTGTCTAAAGGTGGTCCAAAATTGGCTATGGAAGAGGTGATAACGAAGGGATATATGGATGTGAACAGTGAGTGGAGGATCTTGACCCTAAACGTCACCTATTCTTTCTCTCCAGAGATGTTGCCTGTCCCGCTGAGTTACTTCAGCTTTTTGTGTCAATCTTTGGTTTAAACCAGTATCTGCAGTTCTTTCCTACACATTTCGTCTGCTCCACTGTGCAAAGGAGGGAGAGATAGATCAGCCATGATTGAATGGTGGAGTAGCTTGATGGGCCGAATGGCCTAATTCTCATGACCTTAAAGGGATCCGTTAAAATAGGGTTTATTTTACTGATCTTTGTGCGATAATACAAAAGAATTAAAAGTGAGTTGACAATCAATTTGCACGCTCCCAAGTTTAAGAGTCAGGCATTGAGATAACTTTATGTTGTCAGCATCGGTGGCCAAAGAGAGCGGGGAGTGAAGGGAATATGTAGAACAAATAGAAACAAAGGAATAACACAGTGAGTCATAGTCATAGAGTGACACAGTGTGGAAACAGGCCCTTCGGCCCAACCTGCCCACACTGGCCAACATGTCCCAGCTACACTAGTCCCACCTGCCTGCGCTTGGTCCATATCCCTCCAAACCTGTCCTATCCATGTACCTGTTTAACTGTTTCTTAAACGTTGAGATAGTCCCAGCCTCAACTACCTCATCTGGCAGCATGTTCCATACACCCACCACCCTTTGTGTGAAAAGGTTACACCTAAGATTTCTATTAAATCTTTTCCCCTTCATCTTGAACCAATGTCCTCTGGTCCTCGATTCCCCTACTCTGTGCATCTACCCAATCTATTCCTCTCATGATCTTATACACCTCTATAAGATCACTCCTCATCCTCCTGTGCTCCAAGGAATAGAGACCCAGCCTATTCAACCTCTCCCTATAGCTCACATCCTCTAGTCCTGGCACCATCCTCATAAATCTTCTCTGAACCCTTTTAAGCTTGATGATATCTTTCCTATAACAGTGCCCAGAACTGAACACAATATTCTAAATGCAGTCTTATACAACATCTTATTCTCATCCAAATCATTGATGTGGATGACAAATAGTAACGGGCCCAGCACATAACTCTGTGCTGAGATGGATTCTTAGAACAGCTTGTACTGGAGCCTACCAGGGAGAAGGCAATTCTGGATTTAGTGTTGTGTAATGATCCTGATCTGATAAGGGGACTAGAGGTAAAAGAGCCATTAGGAGGCAGTGATCACAACATGATAAGTTTTACTCTGCAAATGGAAAGGCAGAAGGGAAAATCGGAAGTGTCGGTATTACAGTATAGCAAAGGGGATTACAGAGGCATGAGGCAGGAGCTGGCCAAAATTGACTGGAAGGAGGCCCTAGCAGGGAAGACGGTAGAACAGCAATGGCAGGTATTCCTGGGAATAATGCAGAGGTTGCAGGATCAATTTATTCCAAAGAGGTGGAAAGACTCTAAGGGGAGTAAGAGACACCTGTGGCCGACAAGGGAAGTCAGGGACAGCATAAAAAGTAAGGAGAGGAAGTATAACATAGCAAAGAAGAGTGGGAAGACAGAGGATTGGGACTCTTTTAAAGAGCAACAAAAGTTAACTAAAAAGGCAATACGGGGAGAAAAGATGAGGTACGAGGGTAAACTAGCCAATAATATAAAGGAGGATAACAAAAGTTTTTTTAGGTACGTGAAGAGGAAAAAAATAGTCAAGGCAAATGTGGGTCCCTTGAAGACAGAAGCAGGGGAATTTATTATGGGGAACAAAGAAATGGCAGACGAGTTAAACCGTTACTTTGGATCTGTCTTCACTGAGGAAGATACACACAATCTCCCAAATGTTCTAGGGGCCGGAAAACCTAGGGTGATGGAGGAACTGAAGGAAATCCACATTAGGCAGGAAATGGTTTTGGGTAGACTGATGGAACTGAAGGCTGATAAATCCCCAGGGCCTGATGGTCTGCATCCCAGAGTACTTAAGGAGGTGGCTCTAGAAATAGTGGAAGCATTGGAGATCATTTTTCAATGTTCTATAGATTCAGGATCAGTTCCTGTGGATTGGAGGATAGCAAATGTTATCCCACTTTTTAAGAAAGGAGGGAGAGAGAAAACGGGTAATTATAGACCAGTTAGTCTGACATCAGTGGTGGGGAAGATGCTGGAGTCAATTATAAAAGACGAAATTGCTGAGCATTTGAATAGCAGTAACGGGATCATTCCGAGTCAGCATGGATTTACGAAGGGGAAATCATGCTTGACAAATCTACTGGAATTTTTTGAGGATGTAACTAGGAAAATTGACAAGGGAGAGTCAGTGGATGTGGTGTACCTCGACTTTCAGAAAGCCTTCGACAAGGTCCCACATAGGAGATTAGTGGGCAAAATTAGGACACATGGTATTGGGGGTAGGGTCCTGACATGGATAGAAAATTGGTTGACAGACAGAAAGCAGTGGGGATAAATGGGTCCCTTTCGGAATGGCAGGCAGTGACCAGTGAGTGGGCGGATACATGGCAGATGCAGTTTAATGTAGATAAGTGTGAGGTTATTCACTTTGGAAATAAGAATAGAAAGGCAGATTATTATCTGAATGGTGTCAAGTTAGGAGGAGGGGGAGTTCAACGAGATCTGGGTGTCCTAGTGCATCAGTCAATGAAAGGAAGCATGCAGGTACAGCAGGCAGTGAAGAAAGCCAATGGAATGTTGGCCTTCATAACAAGAGGAGTTGAGTATAGGAGCAAAGAGGTTCTTCTACAGTTGACCGGGCCCTGGTGAGACCGCACCTGGAGTACTGTGTGCAGTTTTGGTCTCCAAATTTGAGGAAGGATATTCTTGCTATGGAGGGCGTGCAGCGTAGGTTCACTAGGTTAATTCCCGGAATGGCGGGACTGTCGTATGTTGAAAGGCTGGAGCGATTGGGCTTGTATACACTGGAATTTAGAAGGATGAGGGGGGATCTTATTGAAACATATAAGATAATTAGGGGATTGGACACATTAGAGGCAGGAAACATGTTCCCAATGTTGGGGGAGTCCAGAACAAGGGGCCACAGTTTAAGAATAAGGGGTAGGCCATTTAGAACGGAGATGAGGAAGAACTTTTTCAGTCAGAGGGTGGTGAAGGTGTGGAATTCTCTGCCTCAGAAGGCAGTGGAGGCCAGTTCGTTGGATGCTTTCAAGAGAGAGCTGGATAGAGCTCTTAAGGATAGCGGAGTGAGGGGGTATGGGGAGAAGGCAGGAACGGGGTACTGATTGAGAGTGATCAGCCATGATCGCATTGAATGGCGGTGCTGGCTCGAAGGGCTGAATGGCCTACTCCTGCACCTATTGTCTATTGTCTATTGTCTATTGTCTATTGTCAGTCCATACACCCACCACCTTTTGTGTGAAGCAATCTAACACCATCACCCTCTGCTTCCTTCCATGGAGCCAATTTGCTATCCATTCAACTATCTCTCCTTGGATCCCATGCGATCTAACCTTCCAGAGCAGCCTACCATGCAGATCCTTGTTGAATGCCTTACTGAAACCCATGTACACACCATCTACAGCTCTGCCCTCATCGACCTTTTTTGGTCATGCCTTCAAACAAATCAATCAGAGTTGTGAGGCAAGACCTCCCACGTACAAAACCATTCTGACTGTCCCTAATCAGACCTTGCCCATCCAAATGCCTGTATAACCTATCCCTCAGAATACTCTCTAGGAACTTTCCAACCACAGATGTTAAGCTCACCGGCCTATAGTTCCCAGCATTTTCCCTGCAGCCCTTCTTGAAAAGAGGAACAAATTTGCCAGCTTCAAGTCTTCCGGCACCTCTCCTGTATTTCAGGACGACTCATAAATTTTAACCAGGGCTCCCGCAATTTCCTCTCTAGTTTCCTGCAATGTCCTCGGATATATCAGATCAGGCCCTGGAGATTTGTCTACCTTCATACACGATAGTACCTTCAGTACTTCTTCGACAGTAACACTAACAGTTGCAGGGATAGTTAGTTGAGAGAGGGCGTAGAGGCCTTCAAAGCGTCAGTAGACCGAAAGGAACATACTCAATTCAACAAGATAAAGATAGAAAGCTGTGAAGGTCAGTGAGGCAGGAGTGCAGACACTTTACTATTGGGAACATTAGTTTTGTGCCGGTGACAAATAGAAAGGCTGCAAGATGAGCATTGGAACAAACATGTCAGGGAGTGATGGACGGTATGAGTAAGGATTTTTAGTCATGAAAGGACAAAGGTGAACATTTGTAAAGTTGGAAGTAAACAGTCCAGCTGATGAACAAGATTAGAGCTCAACTAAAATTCAAGCAGTGCACCAAGGTTGAAAAACGACAGAATGTAGAAACAAGGGACCTGAAATACGTAATCCCTTTTTGGTTATGAACTAGCATTCAGTTTCTTAAAAAAAACAAAATACGTAAGTGTGAAAATAATAGTCATGTTTGGCTCACAAATTTATGGCAATGAGATTTTTAACATATGTTTGATTTAACTCCCTAGTCATCGATACAATGTGGAAACAGGCCCTTCGGCCAACATGTCCCATCTACATTAGTCTCACCTGCCTGCATTTGGTCCTTATCCTATCCATGTACCTGTCTAAATGTTTCTTAAACGTTGCAATAGTGCCTTAGTATTTTACTTCATAGAAACAGAAAATTGTTATTCAACAAAATTTATTTGGAATCAATCACAATGGTGCAGCGGTAAATCTGCTGCATTACTGCACCAGAGACCCAGGTTCGATCCTGACTATGGGTGCTGTCTGCATGGAGTTTGTATATTCTCCCTGTGACTGCCTGGGTTTTCTCTGGGTGCTCTGGTTTCCTCCCGCATTCCAAAGGCATGCAGGTTTGTAGGTTAATTGGTTTTGGTAAAATTGTAAATTGTCCTTAGTGTGGAGGATAGTGCTAGCGTGCGGGCTGATCTCTGGTTGGCGTGGACTCGGTAGGCCGGTGGACCTGTTTCTGCACTGTATCTCTAAAGTCAAGTCAAACATCCATGGGCAGGAAGGTCACAAGCTCTGTTCTGAGAATAATAGTCACCAGTTGGGCTGCTTGGTGAACCCATGACAACCCTGCCAAACTTCTGATGGAGGATGCCAGTTTCTCCCTTGGGCAAATTACCCACCACACTGGGCTCATCAATGTGTTTTGGAGGTCTTGTCACAAGTCTTTGTGTAGGCTGATGATGTTGGCATTAAATATTACTAACTGTTACCACAAACTTCCAGGTTCTTCAAGTCAAGGAGTCAATAAAATATCTAATCATGTTTTCCAATCTTAACATTGGTTTTAATGTCTTTAAACATTCATTATATTTAATATACAACTTTTTTTAAATTAAAAAAATAATAGTTTTAATGTTTATCATTTTTAATTTAATTGTTTTAAATTTTAATTTTAAAGTTTTTAATTTACAAATGGTCATCTGAATTCATCAGAAAATAGCTAGAACCTAATTTTCAGGAAATTGATTGCACCTAGATATTGATTTATAATTTGATGCAAATAATAATATACAGGATTACAGGAAAGATTTCCTTTTGTTATGCAATAAGAAATCCAAAAAGGGATCTCTCTGCAGCCAGTGGTTAGTACAACGTAGAAAGGCTTTCTCGTTATTCTCCAGGATCTTGATGGTCAGTTATATCTGTATTATACAGTAACTCTTTAAAACTAAGAGTTATCTCGACATAGAGTAATAGAGTCATACATCAAGGAAGCAGGCCCTTCGGTTCAACTTGCCCATACCAAGCAAGATCTCCAAACATCTCTACTTGATGCTGGCATGGATACCGTGGGCCAGATGGGTTATTTTATTCAATAACAATTCCATGTTTCTGTGGTGAAATACCGGATTCATTTGCTGGATATTTAATCCTGAAAATTGTGGGGATTTGGGGAGAATGATATGAATTCTTTGTGATTCAAAGGCCTTGAAATAACATTCCATCAACAAGAGATGATTCAAAAGGAAACACTGGGCATTTGCTTTCTTAAGGCCATGAGTACCCTCTGTGTTTGTGTTATTAAAAGTTTTCAGTCAATTGGAGTAGACATCTTTATGTCTTGTTTCATCATGATGGTAACTGAAGCCTCTATGCGCGCTGCTGCATACTCTCCTGTTAAAACAAACCCACGCTAACGATTGCAGGCAGACAAATGAATCACAGCAAAGCAATTGGAGAATATATATATTTTTGGACACTTTTGCAGCCAAAGAATTGCTGCTTGCCATATTTGTTGTTTTTGATGGATCTTACATATGATTTGTTTAAAACAATTATTTTTAAATTATTTGTTTATTATAAGTACACAATAAAATAATTATTAGGATCAGAGATCATTTGAACGAATGAATGAATGAATGAATGAATATGTTTATTGGCCAAGTATGTACACATACAAGGAATGTGCCTTAATGCTCCGCTCGCAAGTAACAACAGGAACATATAGTAAACAATTAAGAATAAAGCATAAAACATTAAAACATTAAGAATACAACATTGCAGTTTAAACATGTGAGTGAAATAAACCAGAGCAAAAAGAGGCTACAGACTTTTGGTTATTGAGTAGAGCTACTACTCGCGGAAAAAAAACCTGTTTTTATGTCTGGCATTTGATCAATTAATGCCATGAAGCAGAAAATGTTGAATTACACACTTTACCTTCATCTCACCAATCACATTCCCCACCCTGAAACCATAAAGGAACACAAGATATCATTCCTTATTCAGCCAGAAGTCTCCCGCACTTGAGGTCCTGGTGTGCTGAACAATCACGGCAGAACTTGGATCGTTGTCCGTGGTCCAACACACCCGCTGTCTTCATTAAAGGGTATTACCAATAAAGAGAGCTTGGAAAAACCTGGATTCTTTTCTCTGGAACACCAGATGTGGAGGGGAGACCTGATAGAATTCTGTGAAGTAATGAGAGGCATAGATGAGATAGACAGTCAGAACCTTCTCCCCAGGGACTAGAGGGTATAGCTTTAAGATGAGAAGGGAAAAGTTTAGCGGGGATGTGCGGAACAGGTTTTTTTACACAGAGAGTGGTGGGTACACCTGGAAAGCACTGGCAGGTGTGAAGGTGGAAGCAGGTATGATAGTGGCGTTTAAGAGGTTTTGAGATAAGCACATGGATATGCAGGGAATGGAGGGATATGGATCACATGCAGGCATAGGAGATTAGGTTAACTTGGCATCATGCTTGTTGTCTGTGCTGTACTATTCTATGTTCCAAAGGTTTTCTAATAACCCGACTGAGTTGTTTTGCTCACTATCTTATTGTGACAGAGAAAGAGGCCGTTTATCCTATTGAGTCCAAACTTTTCAGCTGGGAAATTCCATCAATCCTATTCTCCTTCCCTTTTTTACTTCAGCCCTGTATCTTATTCTCTCTCACATACCCGTCAATTCCTTTTGGATTTTCTACACTTTACTAAATGGTGATTTGTGGCAGCCAATAAATCAACCAGCAAGTCAGAGTTTGGACCAAACTCTGACTTGAAAACTATGTGAACGCTAACACTTAGTGAGTCAGACATTCTAGTCCCATGTAGTACACTCCAGTGTCATAGCCCTATCACCCCACTTGTGATATGTTGATCTTGGTTTAGTTTAATTTAGAGATACAGTGTGGAAACGGGCCCGTCAGCCCACCAAGTCCGCACGCACCATCATCACCCATACACTAGTTCTATCCTAGCCACCAGGAACAATTTTACATAAGCCAATTAACCTACCAAACTGCACGTCTTTGGAATGTGGGAGGAAACGGGAAACACCTAGAGAAAACCCACGTGGTCCCAGGGAAAATGTGCAAAGTCCGTACAGACAGCACCCATGGTCAGGATCGAACCCGGGTCTCTGACGCTGTGAGGCAGCAACTCTACCGCTGCATCAGTGTGCCGCCCGCAAGGATAATAGGGGGTGGATGTCCTAAAGAATCCTTCTGGTCTTTAATTTCTCTGTTGCCAACAATAATAAACGTCACCTAACCATGTTCTAAGCCAAGGCCAGCTAAGACCCTAATTTGGATCAAACCTGGGTCTCTGGTGCTGTAAGGCAGCAACTCCACCATTGCGTTACTGTGCTGTCCAAAAATGAAGAGTCTCGGACTTGGGATATGGGATCAGGCATTTAAGCCTGACCTTAAGAGAAATTTATTTAGGTGAGAGGAGCAAAGTTTAAAGATTTTTAGAAAATTGGACTTGAAAGGTACAAGATGGCATCTAATATGTAGTGACTCTTGTGTATGGACTCAGTGTGCTCTACTATCTTACACTGTATGCAAAAAAGAATTTCACTGGACTTTGGTACATGTGTCATTGAATCTCCAGAGATGCTGTCCCTTTGTGCATTGACCAGCATCTGCAGTTCATTGTTTCAACATCCTGGTGAATCTCTTCTGCACTATAGCTACCACATCCATCCCGTAGTGTGGCCGACCACTAATGTACTCAATATTGTGCAACCTAAACAATGTTTCGTACTAACTGTAACACAGATTCCCAACTCTTACAGTCAATGCCTTGACCTTTTAAGATAAGCATGACCCTTTTCCACTACCCCTTCGGGCCTATTCTGCTACCCCATCGAACTGTGTCACCATCTTAAGGTCATAAGATCATATGTGATAGGACTAGAATTCGGCCATTCAGCCCATCAAGTCTACTCTGCCATTCAATCATGGCTGATCTATCTCTCCCTCCTAACCCCATTCTCCTGCCTTCTCCCCATAACCTCTGACACCTGTATTAATCAAGAATCTATCTATCTCGGCCTTAAAAATATCCACTGACTTGGCCTCCACAGCCTTCTGTGGCAAAGAATTCCACAGAGTCACCACCCTCTGACTAAAGAAATTTCTCCTCATCTCTTTCCTAAAGGTCCTCAGGGACAATCTTCAGGGGGAATGCTCCTACCCCAAGATATGTTTAAGACAACTGAACAAGGGAACATTTCAGGATGATTCCCAGCAGTGGTGTGCTTGGATAGTCCAGAGCACTTTGAGAGCTGGGAACCTGGCGGCATTTAATATATGATAAGGTCTATGGTGTTCAATTATTAATGAAGACTTAGGGTGCAGTAATAGGCCAAAGGACTGAGATGAGGAAAAACTTCTTCACCCAGAGAGTTTGTGAATCTGTGGAATTCTTTGCCACATAAGGTAGTGGAGGTCAATTCACTGGATGTTTTCAAGAGAGAGTTAGATATAGCTGTTAGGGCTAACAGAATCAAGGGATATAGAGAGAAAGCAGGAACGGGGTACTGATTTTGGATGATCAGCTATGATCATATTGAATGGCTCGAAGGGCTGAATGGCCTACTCCTGCACCGATTTCCTATGTTTCTCTGTTTCAATGTTTCTAATATGTGCACACATTTGTTCTAGGTATGTGACTGAGCTCTGAGTCTCAACAGAGGGGGAATGAACAGGCACTAATTATCAATTTAAAGCCGATTAAGTATGGACATTTCAAGACACGTATTTCTAGGCTAAGTGGTTATTGATGTGTTTCCAGCACTGAAGAATGCTGAATTTACCCATGGCATCCCAAAATAAATTTTAATTGATATAGCATTATGCACTAGCCTATTTATAATGATCTCGTGTGTATGATTTTAAAGAAGGAATGCAGAGAGGGTTCACCATACTGTTTGCTGCTATGACTCTGGTCTTCCTTATGGGGATAAATTGGGTTGATTAAGGCAATATTCACTCAAGTTTAGAAGAATGTGAGGGAATCTCATTTGAAACATATTAAATTCTGACAGGATACACAGATTAGATGTGGGGAACGTGTTTCCCTGGCTAAACTGTAGACTTTAGACTTCAGAGGGACAGTGCGGAAACAGGCCCTTAGGCCCACTGAGACAGGGCCGAGCAGCGATCACCCTGTACACTAGCACCATCTATACACTAGGGACAATTTACAATTTCACGGAAGCCAATGAACCTACAAACCTTTGGAGTCTTTGGAGTGTGGGAGGAAACCTGAGGACCCAGAGAAAACCCACACGGTTAAAGGGCGAATGTACAAACTCCGTATGGAGAGCAACCATAGTCAGGATTGAAACCGGGTCTGGCGCTGTAAGGCAGTAACTCCACCGCTGAGCTACTGTGCTGCCCTAAAATAAGGAGTCTCGGTCTTGGGGTATGGGATCAGGCATTTAAGCCTGACCTTCAGAGAGAAATTTCTTTAGATGAGAGGAGCAAAGTTTAAAAGAGAAGTATAGAGCAAGTTTTTTTTACACGGAGGGTGGTGGGTGCCTGGAATGTGCTGCTGTTGTTGATGGTTGAGGCATTTAAGAGACTTTTGGATAGGCATGTGGATATGCAGGGAATGAAGAGTTATGGATAAGAGTTGGTCTTGGCATCATGTTCAGCACAGACATAGGAGACCGAAGGGGCCTGTTCTTGTGCTGTATCATTCTATGTTCGATGTTCTTCACTCATTGAGTGGTGAACCATGGAATTCTGTCACAGGAGGCAGCAGAGACCCCAGTTATTGAATACAATTAAGAAGGATTTGGATAGATTTCGAGATGGAAACGGGTTCAAGGGGTGGCTATGATCGTATTTAATAATGAATCTACCTTGAAGATCTAATTTGCCAACTCTTGTTCTCTACATCCCATGTTTACATAACACTATCTGCTGAATGCAAAAAAAAGTACAGTGAAGCTTCATACTACTTTCATACCAGAATCTGACTAACTGTTACCATGGTAACAGAAATGCAGGCCATGGTAAAGGATTTATCTTTCTTTAGCCTCCCCATATTTGGTCACATGCGACACAGTTTTCTCGGGACTCAGAAGTGCCCTGTGCACGTCCCAGGAGTATAAATGTCCTTGCACTGGAGATACAGCAAACCGTGAATAGTTTTCAACTGTGATTACTTTTATTCCAAAATCAAACTACAATGACAATCCGGTCTGACAATCTGTCACAGTAGTGTTTGGGTATTGACTGAATTTACTGGCTGCAATAGCTGACATCAGATTTTAAAATGGAGCAGTTTAATCAGTAATTCCCTTCTGCCCTGCAACATCATCACTCACTCACCTCCCACTCACCACCAAACGCAGACAGGATCAGCCTTTGGATCAAGTCAGTCCTCATGATTTTAGTCCCATTGGGCCAATTATACAGCAGAATGTTTTTTTCCTCTCTTTGAACCATTAGAAGTACTTGTTCATCTGCAACAATAATATAATAGACAATTTTTCTACCCTCTGTGTTGCCGGCTAAACTAATTCTGAATTCACACAAGGTGCATATTGTAACAGTCTCTTTGATATAGAAGAGAAGGAAAACAATTATTTGACACTAGTTGTAGCCAGGGATTAAACATTTTATACACAGATAAAACACTGCGATTGTAAGTCAATAATGTATTGAACTGAGTGTTGAATGCCACAAAATCATTTGATGTGAGTTGGGAAAAACTGAGTTGGGAAAAACTTTGCCAACCGATTTTATATAAAATATTTCTACAAACATCACTAACATGGCAAATCATAAACAAACATTGACCTGTGCTTTTGGAAAGAGTGCTGGTTTATTTTATCATAAACAATATCAAAAAGGCGAAGCTTCCAAATTGTAAATAAATTTTGACAACAATAAGAGTTCCTTCAAAAAAAAAGTATACTTTGCAAAGAATGGGGAAACATTACAAAAGAGGAGGACACAACATTATTCTCCAGTCCTGCTCCACCTGTCAATAAAATATGAGAATGATCCCGGGGATGATTGGGTTAGCGTGTGATGAGCGTTTGACAACACTGCGCCTGTACTCGCTGGAATTTAAAGGATGAGAGAGGACCTCAATGAAACTTACCGAATAGTGAAAGGCCTGGATAGAGTAAAAGTGGAGAGGATGTTTCCACCAGTGGGAGAGACTAGGGCCAAAGGCCATAACCTCAGAATAAAAGGATGGACGTACCTTTGGAAAAGAGATGAGGAGGAATTTCTTTAGTCAGACGGTGGTGAATCTGTGAAATTTCTTTGCCACAGACCGGTTGTGGAGGCCAAGTCAACGGATATTTTTAAGGTGGGGATTGACTGACTCGTGATTAGTACGGGTGTTGGGGGTTATGGGGAGAAGGCAGGAGAATGGGGTTGAGAGGGAAAGATAGATCAGCCATGATTGAATGGCAGAGTAGACTGGATGGGCCGAATGGTCTCATTCGGTTCCTAGAACTTACGAACTTATAAATCTATGGCTGAGACTATGTTTCATTCGACTTCTCCCACTCCACCCCATCCACATACCAATCCCACTCCTGGTTCCATATCCCTGATCCACTCAGTGCCCTAAAGTCTACTAACTTGACCATCGAGTCCACCCCAACAAATGAGCATCTTTCGATGAGAAAATGGCAAAGGTTTTCAAGACAGTTCCCCTAATTTCTTTCCCAAATCTCATAAACTGAGATTATTGTCATCTGAGACCAGATTTACCAGATGGGTTTAAAAAAAACCTGTTGCAGGTACTTAGTGGACCAGGTAGCATCTGTGGAGGCAAATGGACAGGCGATGTTTTGGGTTGGGAACGTTCTTCAGACTCTCTCCACAGATACTGCCTGACCCATTGAGTTTTTCCAAGACTGTAGTATGTTTTTTGCTCAAGATTCCAGCATTTCTGTCTTCTATGACTCTATTTTACCAGACTGATCCCTTGGCGTTTGCCATATCAGGAGAGATATTGCAGACTGGATCTATATCTCTCCAGAGCTTAGAAGAATAAGAGATAATCTCATCAAAACATACAATATTCTTATGGTGCGCGATAAAAGGGAATGTTTATTGACTGTTGTCGGGAACCGAATGGCCTCATAAGTCCTGACCTCCCATCTACCTAGTTGGAGACCCTTGAACTATCATTAATCATACTTTATTGAACTCTATCTTGCACTAAATACTGTACCCTTTATCCTTTATCTGTACATTGCGGGCAGCTTGATTGTAATCGTGTAGAGTCTTTTCTTCGACTGGATAGTACACAAACAAAAACATTTTATTGTACCTCGGTACTCATAGAAACATAGAAACATAGAAAATAGGTGCAGGAGGAGGCCATTCGGCCCTTTGAGCCAGCACCGCCATTCATTGTGATCATGGCTGATCATCCACAATCAGTAACCTGTGGCCAACTTCTCCCCATATCCCTTGATTCCATTAGCCTCCTAGAGCTCTGTCTAACTCTTTTAAATTCATCCAATGAATTGGCTTCCACTGCCTTCTGTGCCCGAGAATTCCACAAATTCACAACTCTCTGGGTAAAAAAATTCCATCTCACCTCAGTTTTAAATGGCCTCCCCTTTATTCTAAGACTGTGGCCCCTGGTTCTGGACTCGCCCAACATTGGGAACATTTTTCCTGCATCTAGCTTGTCCAGTCCTTTTATAATTTTTTATGTCTCTATAAGATCCCCTCTCATCCTTCTAAACTCCAGTGAATACAAGCCTAGTCTTTTCAATTTTTCCTCGTATGACAGTCCCGCCATCCCAGGGATCAATCTCGTGAACCTACGCTGCACTGCCTCGTGACAATAAAAAACGAAACCAAAACTAAACTAGACTCGTGTGTCTAATATTAAAGGGCCTGTCCCACCTAGGCGATTTTAAGGCGACTGCCGGCGACTAGGCTGTCACCAACAGTTCGCCGGGGTGTCGCGGGCATGATCGTGAGGAGTCTTCCAAGAATCGTAGTGGATCTCAGCGCGTCGCTGAGAAATCATCCGGAGTGAAATTTCTTGGCGACAGCTGGCTTGTCGCCAGGTATCGTTGCTTATTGCGGGCGCTATCGCATGCTGTCCCCAGGTTTGCTGGGTTCTCTTAGATGCAATTAGAAGCACATAATATTAAAATAAGTAAAGTAATTTGAAGATACCATAAAATACTTGTGCTTAACCAATTTATTTAACATCAGGACATTTGACAGGTGGATTGGAGGCGACAGTTTGACGGTCAGGTAAGCGTGGGAATTTTCGCGATGTTTATGGCCATCAGCGATTACATTTAAAGTAGGCTCCCAACCCAGATATGCAACCCAGAAACCAGATATGCATTTCCTGTACATTTTCAAAAAATGCCTACACTCGGCACAAAAATCCATTTAACCACTTTTAAAATTAAATTTCTTAATACTGCTATTAGTAAACTGGAAGTAAATCCAGTTTATGCCTGGTTTGGTTTGGCTGCATGAAGCTTGGTTTTCAAGTAAGCCGGGCAAGATGTTATATTTCAAAATTTTCAAGTACTTACCGACTTGTCAGTGATTTCAGCGAAAATTAGGACGCCGGAGAAGCATTGACAGCGTCGGAATTTTCACGATGTTTCCGAAGACGGTGTAATCTTGACCTGACCTGGCATTGTCATGGTCATTGTCGTAGGGTGAATGAAAATTTTGGCAATCTGCTACGACTTTGACAGTCGCCAGCAGTCGCCTAAAGAATCGCCTAAGTGGGACAGGCCCTTAAGGGTAAACATTTCACAATAAGGAACAGCCTATTCTTGACTGAGATTAGAAAATACTTCACTCAGAACCCGATGAATGTTTAGAATCTTCTACTGAAGAGTGTTGAGGAGTTTCAGTATATTCATTAGAAAGATCGATATATTTTTACATATTAAAGATATCAAGGGATGTAGAGTTATTGATGCAAAGTGGTGTTTAGATAATGGGTCATCATTTATCTTCTGGAATGGCAGGGGTACAAATAGCTTTATCCTGTTTCCATTTCTTAAGTTCTTAAGTCCCCTCCAATTTAAAATGACCAAAAATCATTTACTGCTTAATGCCTCTTCAAGTCATTTTCATTGTCATTTATTCACAACAAAACTCAACTTATCCTAAAGAAACAAGGTTTACTTGAAGAAATGCGTGGGAAGGAACTACATATGCTGGTTTACACCGAAGTTGCTGGAGTAACTTTGCGGGACAGGCAGCATCACCCATTCCTTCTCTCCAGAGATGCTGCCTGTCCCGTTGAGTTACTCCAGCATTTTGAGTCTTAACAAGGTTTGCTAGAGTTTTCCTGAAGTGCTTCAAAGGAGCATTCAGTGTAACTAAGAAAGTATTTTGAGCATAATACTGGGTGGTTTTAAATTTTATTTCACCTGGGCATTTCAAGCACATTAATCACCACTAGTTCTGCATTCACGGTCATTCAGAATTGTAGGTACATAGAATAAAAGCTCATGCTCCTTATCACAATAGAGTCTTACATTGAAAAGGCTATAAATTTCCTTTGGTATGTAATGACGCAGAGACAAATCCATATTATCAATAGCAACTGCAGGGGGATAATAGGATTTCTGGATCTTGTGATTGGGTTGGTATGATTCATGTGAAAATAATTATGCCCAAGGGGATTATAAAGTTTGTTCAACAACTGTCCTTTGGTCCAATTTTGTATCCAATTAATTACTGCCTACTTTTTATATCAATAGTGTATTGACAAAATACGTTAATTTCCAACTGATTACCGTGAAATTGTTGTTCACATTGAAAACTTGCACAAACATGACAGTTTGGACTTCAGAGAGGACATGGAGAGGATAGGACATGAATTAAATTATCCTTGCACCAGTTTTATTGCGGTATCTGCAGGGAAACTAGTTATGGTTGTCTCAGGAGTGATTGGCTGTTTAATGCTAGGATAATTAAGTCTTCACATCATTCCATTGGAGTAAGACCCTATTAAGTTAAGTCCTTACCGTTTGTCATTAAGGCACCATCTCCACAATTATACAGATACATAGTGAACTCTCCAATTTCCATCCTTTAGACTTTAGAGAAGTCAAAAGCGAGAACAGGCCCTTCGGCCCACCGAGTCCATGCAGATCTACGATCACCCCGCGCACTGGCACTATCCTACACACTAGGGACAATTTTCAATTTTACCAAAGCCAATTAGCCTACAAACCTGTACATCTTTGGAATGAGGGAGGAAACCGGAGCACTCAGGTCACAGGGAGAAGGTACAAATTCCATACAGACTGTACCCGTAGTCAGGATTAAACACGGGTCTCTGGCGCTGTTAGGCAGCAGCTCTACCGCTACACCACTGTGCAGCCCTCATCCCACTTATTGGCCTAGGCCTTGTCCACCAATAGTCCAGAGTAGTCCCATCCCGGTCAATCCCTCTTCTCCCCTCTCCCATCAGGCAAGAGGTATAGAAGTGTGAAAACGCACACTTCCAGATTCAGGGACTGTTTCTTCCCAACTGTTATCAGGCAACTGTACCATTCTATCAACAACAAGAGAGCGGTCCTGAGCTGCTATCTACCTCATTGAAGACCCTCGGACTATCTTTAATTGCACTTTACTGGACTTTATTTTGCATTAAACATTATTCCCTTTATCATGTATCTGTACACTGTGGACGACTTGATTTTAATCATGTATTGTCTTTCCGCTGACTGGTTAGCACGTGACAAAAGCTTTTCACTGTACCTTGGTACATGTGACAATAAACTAAACTTTAGACTTCAAAAACCTCTAACTGGGCCAGGCCAGAAGACACCTCCATCAAAGATCTCATCTGTTCAGCACATTCACCCTCTGATCTTGCTCCTCCAAATGGACTTAGTAACCCTTCAATAACTCATCTCCCTGACACCTGACAACCCATCACAACCTCCCCAGGTATCAGGCAACTGAACCATTCTATCACCAACATCGACAGCAGTCCTGAACTACTATCTACCTCATTGGAGATCCTCACGCTATCTCCGATCGGACTTTGCTGGACTTTATCTCGCACTAAACGTTATTCACTTTTTTCTCTTTACCATGTATCTGTACAATGTGAAAGGCTCGATTGTAATCATGTATTGTCTTTCACTGACTGGTTAGCACACAACAAACGTTTTTCACTGTACCTCAGTACACATGATACTAACCTAACCTCAATTCTTTTTTTAAATCGTCTTAATGCAATTTGCTGATTTCTTAATTCCAAAGCCTTTGATCTTCTTGAGGTGTCCTCCTATGTGATATATTATTGGGTTGGCAGTCCAAGAACATTACAACTTCCCTTCCACCTTCATCTTCCATCAAGCTCAGACACAATTGATTTAGTAGCATTTGAAGTTAGAGAAGCTTTTTATGACCGGCCGTATGATATTTCACTTTGAAAATAAAGTTTATGATACATGATAGACAATAGACAATAAGTGCAGGAGTAGGCCATTCGGCCCTTCGAGCCAGCACCACCATTCAATGTGATCATGGCTGATCATTCTCAATCAGTACCCAGGTTCCTGCCTTCTCCCCATACCCCCTGACTCCGCTATCCTTAAGTGCTCTATCTAGCTCTCTTGAATGCATTCAGAGAACTGGCCTCCACTGCCTTCTGAGGCAGAGAATTCCACAGATTTACAACTCTCTGACAGAAAAAGTTTTTCCTCATCTCCGTTCTAAATGGCCTACCCCTTATTCTTAAACTGTGGCCCCTGGTTCTGGACTCCCCCAACATTGGGAACATGTTTCCTGCCTTTAACGTGTCCAACCCCTTAATAATCTTATATGTTTTGATAAGATCCCCTCTCATCCTTCTAAATTCCAGTGTATACAAGCCTAGTCGCTCCAGTCTTTCAACATATGACAGTCCCGCCATTCCGGGAATTAACCTAGTAAACCTACGCTGCACGCCCTCAATAGCAAGAATATCTTTCCACAAATTTGGAGACCAAAACTGCACACAGTACTCCAGGTGCGGTCTCACTAGGGCCCTGTACAACTGCAGAAGGACCTCTTTGCTCCTACACTCAACTCCTCTTGTTATGAAGGCCAACATTCCATTGGCTTTCTTCACTGCCTGCTGTACCTGCATGCTAGAACAACAGAGAAATCAAAGTTAACTTTTTTTCCTACTCACCTGACAATATGACTCACAGTGCACTAAACTACGAGATATCTTTTTTCAGCAGTTTGCACAAACTCTCTGCACTTGACGTTGGCTGATATTTTGTTTATTTGTTGTTGTTACCACCAGACCATTGCCAGCAATTTCTTGGTGTCTGGCATCACAAAGAAGACAAGGATCAATCAACAATGCTTTTTTATATATATATAAAAAATAAAGAACATTGTTCTCATTGATTTACAGTCCTTATCGGCAGCAGGCAATCATAGACTAGAGACCATATAACACTTCTCACCCAGCGATATAGTCACAGGCAAGACAAATGCAACTACCTGAGAGTATTCAAGTCAAAAGATAGTGCTCCAAGTGCTGGAGCAATTCATCGGGTCAGGTAGCAGCTCTGGAGAGAAAGGATGAGTGATGTTTTAGGTCAGAACCCTTCAGACTGAAACTAGTTGGGGGGGGGGGGGGAGGGGGGGGGGGGGAGGGGAGGTAACTGGAGGTAGGAAAAGGCCAGAATAAATCAGGTCTAGCAATAGATGACCAAGGAAGGGTGGAGCCCATGATGGACTATTGTTGGCTGGGGAAGAGGTGATAATGATGGGATACAGTGCTACGAACAGTGGAACTAGTAAGACTAGCATGGGGGAGGGGGGAAGAGAGGGAATGCAGGGTTTACTTGAAGTTAGAGAAATCAACGTTCATACTGTTGGGTTGTAAGCTGCCCAGATGAAATATGATGTGTTGTTTCTCCAATTTGCTTGAGGCCTCACTCTGACAGTGGAGGAGGCCCTGGACAGAAAGGTTAATATGGGAATGGGAAGGGGAGTTAAAATGTTTGGCAACCGGGAGTTCATGTTTGCCAAGGCGAACTGAGCGCAGGTGTTCACCAAAACGACCGTGCAGTCTGCTCTTGCCAATATATGCTGTCGGAGCCCACACTGAGAACAATGGTCAAGTCAAGTCAAGTTGGCCATACACACAAGTACAGAGAGTCACAGGTACAATTAAAAATCTTGCTTGCTGTTATATTTCATCTTCCTTATATTTCCTTCCACCTCCATTTTGTTGACCTTCACTAACCTAGCGGGACTAATGTAGATGGGAAGTGTTGGCTGGCGTGAGCACGTTGGGCCAAACGGCCTGTTTCCGTGTTGCAAGACTCTATGACTCTATGACACTATGGCCCTTCCACAGGCCATTAATTGTTGAGAACTTTATCCATGACATTGATACCCTGAGACTGAACTATTCCAATGCACCCCCCTCACCATTAAGGTACTGCAAAACCATTTTCATTTCAAATTACTCTATAGCCTCGAAGTTACGCAGCACAAAAAAACCCATATACTTGAAAAAATGTCCTTTGGCCCATCAATTCGGCACAGTCTATCAAGCACCTATTTCTACTAATCTTAAACTAATCCCATTACGGGGAATTTACTGCGGCCATTTTACCATCCTGCATGTGTTTGGAATGTGGGGGAATCCAGAGCACCCAGGGTAAATCTACACCATCAGAGGGGAAATGTGCAAAGCCCAAAGGGAGAGCAAGATTGAACTAGGCTTGCTGGAACTGTGAGGCAGCAGCTCTATTTGCTTTGTCACGGTGCTGTTCGTTCTTGAATTTGTCTAGCCTTATATTTGGAGTCGTTGAGTCATAGAGTGATACAGTGTGGAAACAGGCCATTCGGCCCAACTCACCCACACCTCCAACAATGTCCCAGCTACACTAGTCCCACTTGCCTGCGCTTGGTCCTTATCCCTCCTGACCTGTCCTATCCATGTACCTGTCTAACTGTTTCTTAAATGATGGGATTGTCCCAGCCTCAACTACCTCCTCTGGCAGCTTGTTCCATACACCCACCACCCTCTGTGTGAAAAAGTTACCCCTCGGATTCCTATTAAATCTTTTCCCCTTCACCTTGAACCTATGTCCTCTGATCCTTGATTCCCCTACTCTGGGCAAAATTATCTGTGCATCTACCCGATCTATTCCTCTCATGATTTTGTACACCTTTATAAGATCTCCCCTCATCCTCCTGCACTCCATGGAATAGAGACCCAGCCTATTTAACCTCTCCCTATAGCTCACACCCTCTAGTCCTGGCAACATCCTAGTAAATCCTTTCTGAACCCTTTCAAGCTGACAATATCTTTCCTATAACATGGTGCCCAGAACTGAGCACAATATTCTAAATGCGGTCTCACCAACGTCTTATACAACTGCAACATGACCTCCCAACTTCTATGCTCAATACTCTGACTGATGAAGGCCAAAGTGCCAAAAGCCCTTTTGACCAATTTATCTACCTGCGACTCGACCTTTAATGAACCACGCACTTGTACTCCTAGATCCCTCTGCTCTATAACCCTCTCCAGAGGCCTACCATTTACTGTGTAGGTCCTGCCCTTGTTCGATGTCCCAAAATGCAACACCTCACACTTTTCTGTATTAAATTCCATCAACCATTCCTTCGCCCACCTGGCCAATTGATCCAGATCCTGCTGCAATCTTTCACAACCATCTTCACTATCTGCAAAACCACTCACTTTTGCATCATTGGCAAACTTACTAATATTGCCCTATATGTTCTCATCCAAACCATTGATGTAGATGACACACAGTAACGGGACCATCAACGAACCCTGAGGCACACCACTAGTCACAGGCCTCCAGTCTGAGAAGCAACCTTCCACAATCATCCCTGCAACATAGAAACATAGAAACATAGAAAATAGGTGCAGGAGGAGGCCATTTGGGCCTTCGAGCCAGCACCGCCATTCATTGTGATCATGGCTGATCATCTACAATCAGTAACCTGTGCCTGCCTTCTCCCCATATCCCTTGATTCCACTAGCCCCCTAGAGCTCTGTCTAACTCTCTTTTAAATTCATCCAGTGAATTGGCTTCCACTGCCTTCTGTGCAAGGGAATTCCACAAGTTCACAACTCTCTGGGTGAAAAAGTTTCTTCTCACCTCAGTTTTAAATGGCCTCCCCGTTATTCTTGGACTGTGTCCCTTGGTTCTGGACTCCCCCAACATTGGGAACATTTTTCCTGCATCTAGCTTGTCTAGTCCTTTTATAATTTTATATGTCTCGATAAGATCCCCTCTCATCCTAAACTCCAGTGAATACAAGCCTATCCAATCTTTCCTCATATGACAATCTCCTCCACCCCAGGGATTAACCTTGTGAACCTACGCTGCACTGCCTCAATAGCAAGGTCATCCTTCCTTAAATTAGGAGACCAAAACTGCACACAATACTCCAAATGCGGTCTCACCTGGGCCCAACATAACTGCAGAAGGACTTCTTTGCACCTGTACTCAAATCCTCTCGTTATGAAGACCAACATGCCATTAGCTTTCTTCGCTGCCTGCTGTACCTGCACGCTTACTTTCATTGACTGGTGTACAAGGACACCAAGGTCTCGTTGCACTTCCCCTTTACCTAATCTGACGCCATTGAGATAATAATCTACCTCCTTATTTTTGCCGCCAAAGTGGATAACCTCACATTTATCTACATTATACTGCCATTTCCCGCAATTTCCTCTCTAGTTTCCCGCAATGTCCTCGGATATATCAGATCAGGCCCCCGAGATTTGTTTATCTTCAAACACGACAGTACTTTCAATACTTCTTCGATGGTAACCCTGACTGCTCTCATGGCACTTCCAGTGACTGCTCCAATTTCCTTCGTCTTACTTTCTTTCTCCTTGGTAAATACAGAGGAGAAATACTCATTTAATACCTTGCCCATCTCCTGTGGCTCCACACAGCTTTGATTCCTGAGGTCCCACTCTCTCTCTAGTTACCCTTTTTCCCCTTATGTATTTATAAAGTCTTTTGGGATTGGCCTTAACGCTACTCACCAGAGCTACCTCCTGGCCCCTTTTTGCTCTTCTGATTTCCTTTTTTAGTTTACTCCTTAGTTCCCGAAACTCCTCCAGGGATACACTTGATCCCAGCTGCCTTCACCTGTCCCAAGCACCCTTCTTGTTTTTGAATAACGTCTCAATTTCCCTTGTCAGCCAAGCTTCCTTACATCTGTCTCATGATTTTATGCTCCTCTATAAGATCACCCCTTATCCTCCTGCACTTCGGGGAATAGAGTCCCAGTCTACTCAGCCTCTCCCTTTAGCTCACACCCTCTAGTTCTGGCAACATCCTCAAGTAGCTTTTCTTCAAGTAGCTATTCTTAGCAGTCACCTTGTCCAAAAACATAGACTTTCCCCCTTCAAGTCAGTCTTTTCATTCATCCAGATATTTATTTGGCACAATGGGTGTTTTGGTGGTCAGCAAAGATTCGACGGGCCGAAGGATCTGTATGGTGTTGGATTGCTGGATGTATCTGTGACAGAGATACAAGGAATTGTAGATGCTAGCTTACAAAAAAACACTGGAGTCAAGTGTTTTATTGTCATATGTTCCAGACAGGATAATGGAATTCTTACTTATAGCAGCAGAACAGTACATAGTACTCTGTAAACAGTATAATAAACGAGAAAAAAAAGTTCCGTGATTAACGCATATAACCCAAAAACAAACAATAATATTGCAAAAAGACAAAAAAAATGCCCCCAAGTCTATGCTGTTTATAGCTTATTTGGAGGTTGTAGTGTGTAATAGCCTGGTGGCTGTAGGGAAACAGCTACTCCTGAACCGACAGTAAGTGCTGGGGTAATTTAAAGGGTCAGGCAGCTTCTCTGGAGGACATGGATAGGTGATATTTCAGGTTGGAACCCTTCTTCGGTCTTCCAGAGATGCCTGACCTGTTGATTTACTCTAGCACTTTGTGTTTTTTTACTCTATGACATTCTGGTTTAGCACCTGGAAAATTTATTGAGATGTTTTCTTGCATGAAAATTGCTGTGCAAATACAAACATTTGCTGCTGTTACAGCATGAGATACAACAGGATATCCAATGAGGTGGGAACATCCCCCATAGAACAGCCTCATCAATTCATGTTCATAAGTGATAGGAGCAGAACGAGGCTATTCGACCCATCAAGTCCACTCCACCATTCAAATGTGGCTGATCAATCTCTCCCTCCTAAACCCATTCTCCTGCCTTCTCCCTATAACCCCTGACGCCTGTACTAGTCAAGAATCCATCTATCTCTGCCTTAAAAAATATCCATTGAAGGCCCCCACAGCCTTCGGTGGCAATGAATTCCATAGATTCACCACCCTCAGTTGGGATCCTGGCTTAAGGATTATACTGCAACAAAGAATCAAATGTATCTTGGCCTCCTATCTGGCAACCCTGCGAGTTGTCAGCCTTTCATAAAATGGCGATAATAGAGGTCGCTGAGACATTTTCCGATCTATTTTATGCCAACCTATTTGAAGAAGAAAATAAAATCAAAAACGGAAGATAGAAATGTCTTTGGAGGTTATGTTTAGGATGTGTCTAAAACGTATTCTGCTGCGTTAAGAAATAGATGACGAGGTGGCGTTATTAGATAATTCTTATATATTATTAATTTCATGAATAGGATATATGGGATTACTGGAAGTGGGCAGAATGATTCTCATAAAACCATACATATTAAAGTAGGAAAGATGATCACCATGTGGCTTGTAGCATAGAGGAATGATAATTTATATACATAACACCATAGTGTAAAAATGGCCCATATTTTAAGGTATTCATTCACACAGTTTATCAAAAATATGGACAATATTTAAGTTTTATAAATTTTACTTTTTGATTTAGTTTTTAGTTTTAGTTTTAGAGAAACAATGCAAAAACAAGCCCTTCAGTGCACCGAGTCCGCACCGACCAGCGATCCCCATAATACAAACACTACCCTACACACACTATGGACAATTTTTACATTTAACCAAGCCAATTACCCTACAAACCTACACCTCCTCCAACCTCATCTATTGCATCCGCTGCTCTAGATGTCAACTTATTTACATCGGCGAAACCAAGCGCAGGCTCGGCGATCGCTTCGCTCAACACCTGCGCTCGGTCCGCGTTGGCCAAACCGATCTCCCGGTGGCCGAGCACTTCAACTCCCCCTCCCATTCCCAGTCTGACCTTTCTGTCATGGGCCTCCTCCAGTGCCATGGTGAGGCCCACCGGAAATTGGAAGAACAGCACCTCAGATTTCGCCTGGGCAGCTTGCAGCCCAGTGGTATGAACATCGACTTCTCCAACTTTAGATAGTTCCTCTGTCCCTCTCTTCCCCTCCTCCTTCCCAGATCTCCCTCTATCTTCCTGTCTCCACCTATATCCTTCCTTTGCCCCGCCCCCCTGACATCAGTCTGAAGAAGGGTCTCGACCCAAAACGTCGTCCATTCCTTCTCTCCTGAGATGCTGCCTGACCTGCTGAGTTACTCCAGCATTTTGTGAATAAATACCTTCGATTTGTACCAGCATCTGCAGTTATTTTCTCATACTCTATGTCTTTGGAGTGTGGGAGAAAACCCACGTGGACACGGGGAGAACATATGAACTCCGTACGGACAGCACCTGTAGCCAGGATCGAACCCGGGTCTCTGGCGCTGTAAGGCAGCAACTCTACCACTGCGCCACCCTATTAAAATTAGAAATAAACATGTAAAACATTGTACAGACAAAAACTTTTACTTTAGTTTAGTTTATTGTCACGTGTTTGAAAAGGCTCTGTGATAAAGCTGTAGCAACAACAAATGGGTTAAAGCATTCTGAACTCTCACATTAATCTGATAGCTTTGTGACCTGAATTTTGAATGATGGCTTTAACGGCTTACAAAATTAGTCTGTCGTCTGGGTTGGAATGAACTGGGAAAGAGATTCTTGCATCAAAGAGGATGATTGATTTGTAATCAGGTGCATGTACGTGCCATCCTTAACCAACAGAACACCAATTATTCAGCCAACGTGTCAGTGTACACTGATTAATTCGACATTCAGCTTCTGTTTGGAGCAAGTAGAAATCAAAAACAAGTCATAATGAGAAATATGTTAAGTAGTTCAGGTACACCTCTGATTACCGTTGGTGTGGTGGTGGTGGTTATAAGTCAAGTCGAGTCGAGTTTATTGTCATGTGCACATTCTATTTTTAAAGCAGAGATTGATAGGTTCTTGATTAAACATAGAAAATAGGCGCAGGAGTAGGTCATTCGGCACTTTGAGCCAGTACGGCCATGCAATATTAGTATATTACAATAAATGCACCCACTATCTCTTCAGCCACCATTTAAAAGCCTGGGACAAAAGCCAGGCAAAAGCCTATGGCAATTGCAAGTCTTTTTTCCCATTTGTTTGCCAAATAGTTTTGCTCAAGTGATATTATTTGTTTTGTATTCCCCCTTTCCTAAAGGGAATTAGAAGTGACTCTAAAACAACAACCCTCAACCCATCAGTCAATAATGTACACATACAACCAGTTATACCAATGCAGGATGTTACCATCTCAGGATGTATACACTCTGATAAATTTAAGAGTATTACAATTTTGGGATCAGTCTTATAAATAGTGCATTATAAGTCTATCATAGATTAATTTAATACATTGTCCCTTATATATTACATATATTGGATCTTCAGAAAGGAGCAAAAGAATGCCATTTAATCACAAGAGTCTGTCTTCCATTTAATGAGATCAGGGCTGCTCAATGGCATACGAGGATGTTGCTAAGCCGAGAGGGTCTGTGCTATAGGGCAAGGTTGAGTAGGCTGGGACTATATTCCTTGGAGAGCAGGAGAATGAGGGGTAATTTTATAGAGGTGTAAAAAATCACAAGAGGAATAGATGCATAGAGTCTCTTGCCCAGAGGAGGTGAATCCAGGCCCAGAGGATATAGGTTTAATACGAGGAGGAAAAGATTTAATAGGAATCTGAGGGGTAAGTCTTTTGCACAAAGGGTGGTGAGTGTATGGAAGAAGCCGCCAGAGGAGGTAGTTGAGGCTCGGACTATCCCAAGGCTTAAGGAACAGTAGACAGGTACATGGATAGGATAGGTTTGGAGGGAAATGGACCAGACAGGTGGGACTAGTGTAGCTGGGACATGTTGACCGGTGTGGGCAAGTTGGGCCAAAGGGCCTGTTTTCACACTGTATCTCTCTATAACTCCTTGACTCTACATCTGTTTAAGACCAGGTCAAAGAGAGCCAGGGTGAGGACCATGTCAGGGGCTGTGGCCAGGGTGACACCTCTGTCCCACTTAGGTGATTTTTTAGGTGACTCCAGTCGACTAGGCTGTCGCCACATGGTCGCCGGGTTGTCGCCTGTATGGTCGTGAGTCGTAGCGACATTTTGGTCGCCGCTGCATTTTCAGAATGTTGAAAACTTTTCGGCGACAGTGGATTTGATGCCAGTGAGCGTAGCTTGACGTCTCCTGACGTAGGTGCTGTCGTAGGTTGTGGCCAGGTGCCATAGGTTGTCGCCGATGCTGACTTTGGTGAATTCCATTGGCGACTACCTACGTCAACCTACGTCAACCGGCGACAGGTACCGGCGTCAAAACCGGAGGCCAAAATGATGTGAATTGTCTTCAGTTGTCGCCGGCTGGTTCGTAGCTTGTCGTAGCTTATCGCGGGTGGACGTAGGTTGACTTCGGTTGGCGTAGGTTGTCGCCTGTGTGGTCATAGGTGGACGTCTTAATCGCGACGAATAGGCCGCCGGTTGTCGGTAGCTTGCTGTAGCTTGACACTGACTTGGTGGTAGGTTGTTGTAGCTTGTCATAGACATTGTCGTAGGGGGGTCCAATCGCCGGCGATCTGCTACGACTATGACAGTTGCCGGCAGTCAATAGGCAATAGGCAATAGACAATAGGTGCAGCAGTAGGCCATTCGGCCCTTCAAGCCAGCACCGCCATTCAATGTGATCATGGCTGATCATTCTCAATCAGTACCCCGTTCCTGCCTTCTCCCCATACCCCCTGATTCCGCTATCCTTAAGAGCTCTATCTAGCTCTCTCTTGAATGCATTCAGAGAATTGGCCTCCACTGCCTTCTGAGGCAGAGAATTCCACAGATTCACAACTCTCTGACTGAAAACGTTTTTCCTCATCTCTGTTCTAAATGGCCTACCCCTTATTCTTAAACTATGGCCCCTTGTTCTGGACTCCCCCAACATTGGGAACATGTTTCCTGCCTCTAACGTGTCCAACCCCTTAATAATCTTATACGTTTCGATAAGATCCCCTCTCATCCTTCTAAATTCCAGTGTATACAAACCTAGTCGCTCCAGTCTTTCAACATATGACTGTCTCGCCATTCCGGGAATTAACCTAGTAAACCTATGCTGCACGCCCTCAATAGCAAGAATATCCTTCCTCAAATTTGGAGACCAAAACTGCACACAGTACTCCAGGTGCGGTCTCACTAGAGTCCTGTACAATTGCAGAAGGACCTCTTTGCTCCTATACTCAACTCCTCTTGTTATGAAGGCCAACATTCCATTGGCTTTCTTCACTGCCTGCTGTACCTGCATGCTTCCTTTCAGTGACTGATGCACTAGGACACCCAGATCTCGTTGTATGTCCCCTTTTCCTAACTTGACACCATTCAGATAATACTCAGCCTTCCTATTCTTACCACCAAAGTTTCTTAACACCAAAAATTCGCCTAAGTGGGACAGGCCCTTTATGGTTTGAAAATTAGGCACCAAACCTGGGATGTGGTTGACCTTCATTGGTAATTGCAGAAAAAAAAACCATGGCAAATAAAGGATCAAAGGATATGTAGTGGGGATTTTGAAAGCACAAATCCAAGTGTGTGGAAGAATTCTATTTTACCCAAGCCAGTTGCAAATGAAAATCGGATTGGGAGAAACAATGTTTTTCGGGGATTTTCAGCCATATAAATATGTGCCACAGTTACTTCAGGGATCTTGTTCGGTAAAATTACAACAAAGACAAAACTTGAAATGCTTGTTGGTGGTAAAAGCAAGAGTCTTCACAAATGTGCAAGTGAGGAAAATATAGACCTGAGCTAATCGATTATTGGGTAGAGTTTGATGAATGAGCAGATAGGCATCATTTTCGGCACAACAATTCAAGTTTATCATATCATATCATATCATACATATATACAGCGCGGAAACAGGCCTTTTCGGCCCACCAAGTCCGCGCCGCCCAGCGATCCCCGCACACTAACACTATTAACACTATCCTACACACTAGGGACAATGTTTACATTTACCCAGCCAATTTACCTACATACCTGTACGTGTTTGGAGTGTGGGAGGAAACCGAAGGTCTTGGAGAAAACCCACGCAGGTCACGGGGAGAACGTACAAACTCCTTACAGTACAGCACCCGTAGTCAGGATCGAACCTGAGTCTCCGGCGCTGCATTCGCTGTAAAGCAGCAACTCTACCGCTGCGCTACCGTGCAGTGTCTTGTGCAGAAGTAAGGTGAGGTACAGTTACAGTGGACATCTGTCTTGAGGCCGCATCACAGACACATAAGGGCAGACCACACGCAAAAACATAAATTATTTATTTTCTTAGTACCGTTTCTTAGTACCTGAACTGATGTACAGCACTTTGGTCAACATGGGTTGTTTTTAAATGTGCTATACAAATAAAATTGACTTGACTTGACTTGAAATTATACTGAAATTGCACATATAGCAGCACAGTTGGCACGGTGGTGTAGCTCCATCCTGGACCGCAAGAAATTGTAGCGAATTGTGGACACAGCCCAGGCCATCGCACAAATCAACTTTCTATTGACTTCATTTATACCTCATGCTGCCTCGACAAGGCCAGCAGCATAATTAAGGACGAGTCGCACCCTGGCCACTCTTTCTTTTCCCCTCTCCCATCAGGCTAAAGTGTGAAAATGCAAACCTCCAGATTCAGGGACAGTTTCTTCCCAGCTGTTATCAGCCAACTCAATCATCCTACCACAACCAGAGAGCAGTGCTGAACTACCATCTACCTCTTTGATGACCCTCAGACTATCCTGATCATAACTTTGCTGGCTTTACCTTGCACTAAACGTTATTCCCTTATCATGTATCTATACTGTAAATGGATTGATTGTAATCATGTATTGTCTTTCTGCTGACTGGTTAGCAAAGATACTAGAGGAACAAGATGGACCACTCGGTTGAAATCGCCTATACTGAAGTTTAGTACGCAAAGGAGCGCAACGGATGCCATTTTAGTAGGCAAAACCTGCCGTTTGCGATACCTCTCGCAGTGTAGTCAGTGTTTTAGGGGAACAGTATGTGTTGTCAGTGTTTTAGGGGAGTCAGAGTCATGCAACACAGATTTTTGTTATTTTTCTTTTTAAATGTTTCTGCAAGTTTCTGGCGCCATGACATACTACCATTTTTAGGGTCGTGTGGTCTATCTTGCTCCTCTATTATCTTTGCTGGTTAGCATGTAATAAAAACGTCTCACTGTACCTTGATACATGTAACAATAAACTAAACTAAACTGATAAACAAATAAAAAGGACTGGTAAAGCTGCTACCTCTCAGCGCCGGATACCTGAGTTCAATCCTAACCAAGGGTGGCATCTGTTCTCCCTGTGACTGCGTGGATTTCCTCTAGGTGTTCCGGTTTCTTCCCACATCCCAAAGACTTTAAGAGATAGTGACCAATATTAGCTCCCTCCAGTGGTTGGATGTTGTCAGAACACCGGTTAGGAGACTGTTATATTTCAGAGTCAGAGTCATGCAGCACAGAAACAGGCCCTTTGGCCCAACTTGCCCATATGACCAAGATGCCCCATCTACCCTAGTCCCATATCCCTCTCAACCTTTCCCATCCATGCACCTATCCAAATGCCTTTTAAATGTTGTTATAATATCCATCTCATCTACCTTCTCTGGCAGCTCGTTCAATATACCCACCACCCTCTGTGTAAAAAAGTTACCCCTCAGATTCCTATTTAATGTGTTATTTTTACTTGATGTTTCCATGAGCAGAATGATGCCATTGTGATATTAGGCAGGTGAAAGAAAGAAACCTATTAACTGGACGTTTACAAAGGGAAGCATATTTAACTTGCATAAGATTATAATTTTTCTTTCCGATGAATCTGTGATGGGACACAGGCACCAAGAAGTTGTGGTAAGATTGACCGTGTAAACTATTGCATTGGTCTAAAAACTGACGAAGAAATCCAGGTCTCTAATCTGGCCTGATTAAAATGTAACCTCAGATCCATCTATTCATATGTAAAACACAAAGCGCTGGAGGATCTCAGCGGGTCAGGCAGCATATAAACAAACAAAACAGGGAGGCAAGGTAGCGCAGCGGTAGAGTTGCTGCCTTACAACGATTACAGCGCTAGAGAACCGGGTTCGAGGATTTAATATTTAGTTCAGTTCAGTTTAGCTTAGAGATACAGCGTGGAAACAAGCCCTTCGGCCCACTGAGTCTGCACACTAACACCATCCAACACACACAAGGACAATTTACATTTATACCAAGCCATTTAACCTACAAGCCTGTACGCCTTTGGAGTGTGGGAGGAAACCAAAGATCTTGGAGAAAACCCACGAGGTCACGAGGAGAACGTACAAACTCCATACAGACAGCACCCGTAGTCGGGATTAAACCTGGGTCTGTGGCGCTGCAAGTGCAATAACTCTACCTCTCTGCCACCGGGTCACCCAATTTATAGTTAACTAGATGACCCGTGAACCCATTGGGTCCCATTGTTACTAAAGGTTCTTAAGTAACTTGTCAGTTACTTTGCTGATCTAAATTAAGCCGCATGTTGCAATCAAAAGCAATACAATACAAAAAAATATACAATACAATATATCTTTATTGTCATTGTACAGGGGTACAACGAGATTGGGAATGCGCCTCCCATACGATGCAATAATTTAATTAATTTAAACAACAACAACCCAACGAAACAAGCGCTTGAACAATTGGTTGGGCTGAAGCAGCCAAAACGGTACATGTTAGCGCAACAATTTGAACGAAACATCACCCGTGGACCAGTTGCGTTCCCGTTGTGACAGCGGTTGATGAAAAAAAAGACACACAATTTTAATATTATTGAGTGGTCAAACTTTAACTTGAAGAAATTCTGAGCATTTACCTCAGGAGTCATCGTTCAACGAAGCACGCGTTTAATGACAACATTGAAGACGGAAGTATTAGATCAAAATGGCGATGTTTATTTTATGGGGTATATGTCCGAAATACAGCCAAAACGGTACACGATAGTGCAACAATTTGAACGAAGCTTGATACTGCACACCACAGGCGAATGGTGAGTAAGGTGCCCCTGAAATTGTTGCGCTATCATGCACCGTTTTGGCTGTATTTCGGGAACATACATAGGAACATATAGAGACGACCCGTGGACCCGTTGGGTTCCCATTGTTATTAAAGGTTCTTTAGTAACTTGTCAGTTTCTTTGTTGAATTAAATTGGGACATGTTGCAATCAAAAGCACTTGAACAATTGTTTGGGCAGAAAGCCGCCAAAACGGTACACGATAGTGCAACAATTTGAACGAAACACAGGCCGTTGGGTTCCCGTTGTGACACCCCCGGGGCCGGGGTGGGCAAGGGGGGAGAGGAAAGGGGAGAGGGAGCCACTCACCCCGGTCCCGGGCAGCCATCGCGGCGGTCAGCAGCAGGAGAGCGGCCGCAAGGAGCTGCCCCATGTTCGCCCTACCGGTGGACATCTTATTTGACCTTCTCTCTGCCGCCACACTGCACCACGGGGTGAAGGTCAGGCGCGGGGCACGCCGGGACGGGCGCCGGTCCTCCCGGCAACCCCCCCTCCAACTGCGCAGGTGCGGCTGCCAGGCCCATTCACAGTATAAAGTTTATTAAAGTTTATAAAGTGAATTACTTTTAAAACATAACGAAACTTGATACTGCACACCGCAGGCGATTGGTGAGTAAGGTGCCCCTAAAATTGTTGCGCCATCATGTATCGTTTTGGCTGTATTTCGGGAACATACATACATATATATACATACAAGATGAGAGTATTAGTAATATATACTAGAACAGGGTGGACCCGTTGGGCCCAAAGCTCTCTTGCATTGGTGTAGCACCCTCCCCTCCCCCACTCATCCCTAAACCAGCATCTGCAGTTCCTCCCTACGCTTTTCTTCTCTCCTGTGTCACATGCTCAGATATACTCCTATTAGGAAACTAAGCAAACACAGGAACATCAACAAGTGAAGGGAAGGGAGATGGTATAGAACTGGTGTGAACAGGTGATCGATGGCCGGCGTGGACTGGGTGGGCAGAAGGGTCTGTTTCCATGCTATATCTCTAAATTTAAAAAAATGGTGGGTATTGGTGAATGCAAAATGTAACGAAATGTAAGTGCTAGTAGCAGCAATAAATTCACTGTGTTATATTTTTGAAGGTATTATCAATGCACACAATCTTGCAGGGCCTGAAGATTAATAGACAATAGACAATAGGTGCAGGAGTAGGCCTTTCGGCCCTTCGAGCCAGCACCACCATTCAATGTGATCATGGCTGATCATTCTCAATCAGTACCCCGTTCCTGCCTTCTCCCCATACTCCGCTGTCCTTAAGAGCTCTATCTAGCTCTTTCTTGAAAGCATTCAGAGAATTGGCCTCCACTGCCTTCTGAGGCAGAGAATTCCACAGATTTACAACTCTCTGACTGAAAAAGTTTTTCCTCATCTCCATTCTAAATGGCCTACCCCTTATTCTTAAACTGTGGCCCCTGGTTCTGGACTCCCCCAACATTGGGAACATGTTTCCTGCCTCTAAAGTGTCCAACCCCTTAATAATCTTATATGTTTCGATACAATCCCCTCATCCTTCTAAATTCCAGTGTATACAAGCCTAGTCGCTCCAGTCTTTCAACATATGACAGTCCCGCCATTCCGGGAATTAACCTAGTAAACCTACGCTGCACCCCCTCAATCGCAAGAATATCCTTCCTCAAATTTGGAGACCAAAACTGCACACAGTGTGGTCTCACTAGGGCCCTGTACAACTGCAGAAGGACCTCTTTGTTTTATACTCAACTCCTCTTGTTATGAAGGCCAACATTCCATTGGCTTTCTTCACTGCCTGTTGTACCTGCATACTTCCTTTCAGTGACTGATGCACTAGGACACCCAGATCTCGTTATACGTCCCCTTTTCCTAACTTGACACCATTCAGATAATAATCTGCCTTCCTATTCTTACCACCAAAGTGGATAACCTCACACTTATCCACATTAAACTGCATCTGCCATGCATCCGCCCACTCACACAACCTGTCCAAGTCACCCTACAACCTCATAGCATCTTCCTCACAGTTCACACTGCCACCCAGCTTTGTATCATCTTTGCCTTTTTAGTTATCTTCTGTTGCTCTTTAAAAGAGTCCCAATCCTCTGGCTTCCCACTCTTCTTTGCTATGTTATACTTCTCTTTTATTTTTATGCTGTCCTTGACTTCCCTTGACAGCCACGGGTGCCTCTTACTCCCCTTAGAATCTTTCCTCCTCTTTGGGATAAATTGATCCTGCAACTTCTGCATTATTCCCAGGAATACCTGCCATTGCTGTTCCACCGTCTTCCCTCCTGGGGCCTCCTTTCAGTCAAATCTGGCCAGCTCATGCCTCATGCCTCTGTAATCCCCTTTGCTGTACTGTAATACTGACACATCTGATTTTCCCTTCTCCCTCTCAATTTGTAGAGTAAAACATCATATTAAAGGGCTTTCACTTCATGTAATACTGCATGTATTAACGTTAATTCAATTGGTAGGAATTATTAGCTCAAAGAATATTGGCATAGGTAAATAATAGCATTATTCTCATATTTCAGCCACTAAATGCATGTCTTGACATGCATACGTGATAAGTGTAAAATACCCAGAATCGTAATACATTGATAATGTTCCACCCACTGTATGACTGCAGATAGGAAAAGGGGCAGTCAAGCTCAAACTGGTTATTGCAGGGATCATGTTGGACATACGTAATCTCGTCAGCACTCACTTGAAGGACTGCTGGAGTAGGCCGTCGAGAAAGTACACTTGAGAAAAATGCCTCAATATACAAATGTGATGTGAAGTAGTTATCCTTGCACTTTGGTTACATTGCCATGCTCCCTCTGAAATATATGTATCAGCCTCCAACAAATGCCATAGAGTCATACAGCGTGGAAACAGGCCCTGTGGCTCAACTTGCTCACACTGACCAACATGTTCCATCTACACTACTCACACCTGCATGATTTGGCCAGTAACCCTCTAAACCTGTCCTATCCATGTACCTGTCTCACTGAGAAATATTTGTATCAATCTCCATCAATTGCCATAGAGTCATAGAGTCATACAGCATGGAAACCAGCCCTTTGGCTCAACATGCCCACACCGACCAACATGTCCCACCTACACTACTCACACCTGCATGATTTGGCCAGTAACCCTCTAAACCTGTCCTATCCATGTACCTATCAAAATGGTTCAAACGTTGTGATAATACCTGCCTCAACTACCTCCTCCGGCAAATGACTTTGCATATTTACCACAGGAATGGTTAATTTTTACCATTCCAGAAATCTTCTCACCTTTACACACAGTTCCAATGTGTATGTACCACATGCATCTGTTCTAGTGTTTCACCGCATTGAAATATAGAAATATAGAAAATAGGTGCAGGAGGAGGCCATTCGGCCCTTCGAGCCAGCACCGCCATTCATTGTGATCATGGCTGATCATTCTCAATCAGTAACCTGTGCCCAACTTCTCCCCATATCCCTTGATTCCACTAGCCCCCAGAGCTCTATCTAACTCTCTCTTAAATTCATCCAGTGATTTGGCCTCCACTGCCCTCTGTGGCAGAGAATTCCACAAATTCACAACTCTCTAGGTGAAAAAGTTCCTTCTCACCTCAGTTTTAAATGGCCTCCCCTTTATTCTCAGACTGTGGCTCCTGGTTCTGGACTCTCCCAACATTGGGAACATTTTTCCTGCATCTAGCTTGTCCAGTCCTTTTATAATTTAATCTGTTTCTATAAGATCCCCTCTCATCCTTCTAAACTCCAGTGAATACAAGCCTAGTCTTTTCAATCTTTCCTCATATGACAGTTCCGCCATCCCAGGGATCAATCTCGTGAACCTACGCTGCACTGCCTCATTGGATCCAGATGAAGCTTCCTTTCCCTTACCTTTGGCAAATTGCTATGCTGTTAGCAATGGTTTGAGCTGCCTGCCATTGTAGCAAGAGTAGGAAGACTGGGAGTGAAGGTCGTATCCCTCCCTCCCTCCTCACCCTCCCACCTACCAGAAGAAACCATGGATTTTGGTGCCTCCAGTAACTCCAGTTGGCAAAAGAGCCAAATTTAAAAAAAAATACGGAGGACAAATTTGTCTTTGCCTGAAGTGCTAAATTGCCGCACGAACACTGTGTACTGCATTGAATCACCCTCCACATTCAAATCCATCAGAGACAATGTACGGATATTGTTCATCTGCTTGTCTGGGTTAAATTCTGCCTGGGACAAAATGACTGAAAATGTTCCAACTCTCAGTCTCAAGAGTTTTTATTTACTTCCAGGAAATTACACTTTGTTCCGATATATGTTTGTTGTTTGCTTTAAATGTCGGATGGGCTTACTTCTTGTTTAAAAAAGAATGAACTGTTTTGATGTGTCATTAAATATTTATTTGAGAGCCAATAAAAGACTCTTCACGTCACCATATATCATGGTTTACTGTCTTGAAAATATTAAAGAATGGAATTTGACTCTCAGTAGCTTTCAGGTCCAAAGTAAACTATAAAGAGTGAGAGGAAAAATAAACATAGATGAGTGCAAGAACGGCAAGCAGATGCTTTTTTTTGTTGCCTATCACCGTATGTGGTATTGAATAAAAGATGAAAATTACCATGTTTTAATAACTTGCAGAAAAAGCAATATGTATATGGAATAGATAGGGTGAATGCACAGGGTCTTTTTTCCCAGGGTTGGGAAATCAATAACGAGAGGGCATATGTTTAGAGTGAGAGGGGGAAGATTTAATAGGGCATTTTATTCACACAAATATATGGAATATGCTGTCAGAGGAAGTAGTTGAGGCAGGTACAACGACAAATTTAAAAGACATGAACAGGTATATGGATAGGAAAGATTTAGAGGGATATGGGCCAAACGCAGATAAATAGAACTAAATTGGATGGGGCATTGCGATCAGTATGGACAACTTCGGCTACCCAAAATCAGAAAAAATAAAAATTGTACCAACTTCTGCTGTAAGCCTGTTTCCTCGTCGTATGTCTCTATGACTGTAAGTCCATGTATAAAACTTCAAATTTGATTTGTATTGCAAATGTTTGCATATTTCAATTCAGTGAATAGCACTTAACCATGCTTAATAGCTGAACACCGTCTCAACATGCTAGATGCTCTGTTATTACATACAGTGGTTATTATTGTAGAACATCGAACAGTACAGCACAGGAACAGGCCCTTCAGCCCACAATGTCTGTGCAGAACATGATGCCAAGTTAAATGGATTCCATCTGCCAGTACCTGACCCATCTCCCTCCATTCCCTGCATATCCATATGCTTGTTAAACACCATTATCATATCGGCCTCCACCACCACTCAATAGACAATAGACAATAGACAATAGATGCAGGAGGAGGCCATTCGGCCCTTCGAGCCAGCACCGCCATTCAATGTGATCATGGCTGTTCATTCACAATCAGTACCCCGTTCCTGCCTTCTCCCCATACCCCCTGACTCCACTATCTTTAAGAGCTCTATCTAGCTCTCTCTTGAAGCATCCAGAGAATTGGCTTCCACTGCCTTCTGAGGCAGAGAATTCCACAGATTCACAACTCTCTGACTGAAAAAGTTTTTCCTCATCTCCGTTCTAAATGGCCTACCCCTTATTCTTAAACTGTGGCCCCTGGTTCTGGACTCCCCCAACATCGGGAACATGTTTCCTGCCTCTAACATGTCCAATCCCTTAATAATCTTATATGTTTCAATAAGATCCCCTCTCATCCTTCTAAATTCCAGTGTATACAAGCCCAGTCGTTCCAGTCTTTCAACATATACGACAGTCCCGCCATTCCGGGATTTAACCTAGTGAACCTAGCATCTGGCAGTGCATTCCAGCCACTTCCCACCCATGGTGTAAAATACTTGCTCTACACACCCCCTTTAAACTTTACCCCTCTCATCTTAAACCCATGGCCCCTATTCTTTGATATTTCCACTCTGTAAAAGAGGTCTAAATGTCTACTACCCTATCTATTTCCCCTCATAATTCTATACACTGCTATCAGGTCACCCATCAATCTACAGCATTCCAGAGAAAAACATTGAAGTCCGTCCAACTTATAGTTAATACCCTCTAACCTAGGTATCATCGTGGTAAGCCTTTACCACACCCCAAGATTCCACATCCTTCCTGGTACTGGGGCGACCAGGAACTGCATGTAATACTCCAATTGCGACCTAACCAATGAAGACAAGCAAACCATATGTCTTTTTTACCACTCTGTCTACTTCTGTTGCCACTTTCTAGGCATTATGGACTTGCACACCAAGATCCCTGTGTACATCAATGCTGTTAATGGTCTTGCCATTAATTGTATAATGACAAATGGAGGACGGACGCACGCACGCACGCACGCACGCACACACGCACACACGCACACACGCACACACGCACACACGCACACACACACACACACAAAAAAGGTATGGAAGTGTGAAAAGACACACCTCCAGATTCAGTGACAGTTTCTTCCCAGCTGTTATCATGCAACTGAAACAACTGAACCATCGTACCTCAACTAGAGAACAGTCCTGAACTATTATCTACCTAGGTGGAGACCCTCCGACTATCTTTGATCGGACATTACTGGCTTTATCTTGCACTAAGCGTTATTCACATTATTCCCTTTATCATGTATCTGTGCACTGTGAATGGCTCGATTGTAATCATTTATTGTCTTTCCGCTGACTGGTTAGCAAGCAACAAAAGCTTTTCACTGTACCTTGGGACGCATGACTATAAACTAAACTCAAACCTCTCAAAGAGCCAGCACCTCATGGGTGTTTCACACTAGGGCATCAGAGATGTCCTCATTCTTCAGGAAACGGGGCTTCCCCTCTTCCATTATAGATGAGGCTCTCACTAGGGCCTCTTCTACACCCCGCAGCTCCACTCTTGCTCCCCCTCCCCCCATTCGTAACAAGGACAGAATCCTCCTCATTCTCACCTTCCACCCCATCAGCCAGCGTATCCAACAAATCATCCTCCAACATTTCCGTCACCTACAATGGGACCCCACTACTGGCCACATCTTCCCATCCCCTCCCCTCTCTCCGTTTCGCAAAGGCCATTCCCTCTGTAACTCCCTGGTCCACTCGTCCCTTCCTACGCAAACCTCCCCATCCCCGGGCACTTTCCCCTGCAACCGCACGAGATGCAACACCTGTCCCTTTACCTCCCCCCTCAACTCCATCCAAGGACCCAAACAGTCTTTCCAGGTGAGACAGAGGTTCACTTGCACCTCCTCCAACCTCATCTATTGTATCCGCTGCTCTAGATGTCAACTTCTTTACATCGGCGAAACCAAACGCAGGCTCGGCGATTGTTTCGCTCAACACCTTCGCTCAGTCCGCCTTAACCTATCTGATCTCCCAGTGGCTGAGCACTTCAACTCCCCCTCCTACTCCCAATCTGATCTTTCTGTCATGGGCCTCCTCCAGTGCCATAGTGAGGCCCACCGGAAATTGGAGGAACAGCACCTCATATTTCGCTTGGGCAGCTTGCAGCCCAGCGGTATGAACATTGACTTCTCTAACTTTAGATAGTTCCTCTGTCCCTCTTTCCCCTCCCCCTTCCCAGTTCTCCCTCTATCTTCCTGTCTCCACCTATATCCTTCCTTTGTCCCGCCCCCCCCCCCTAACATCAGTCTGAAGAAGGGTCTCGACCCGAAACATTACCCATTCCTTCTCTCCTGAGATGCTGCCTGACCAGCTGAGTTACTCCAGCATTTTGTGAAATAAATACCTTCGATTTGTACCAGCATCTGCAGTTATTTTCTTACATTACACCTCATGGGATGGTGTCATAGTCAAAGAGGAATGACATTCAATGGCTCTGCATTGCAATATCTATGCTGCAAGAATATTGCTGCAACAATTGTGATAAAACAATGATTACTTTGAAAAACAGATGCTATATATTCACAGCATCTGCAGAGGGATGCCTTACCACTACAAACACACCCACTCAAATTGCATTGGACCTGATGTTTTTATTTCTCTATGTATAGTATTAACAAGGAATATGATGCCTTAGAGACATTCTGTAGACATTTACTTGAAGTTCAATAACCCAAATCTTTTTTTTTTCTAGTTGTGAATGCAATCTTGTATCATTTAGCAGAATTAGATTTTTTTTACAAAAATCCTGAATGCTGTCAAAACTATTTTAGTACTGCAATTTTGCTAATTTACAGAGGAAGTTGTTAATTGTTGTATGATGTGTATATTGATGTGTAAAGATCTGCTTGTTCAGTTGTCACATTTGTTTTACTGCCAGTTTTATTACCAAGGCAACCTACTTGTAAATGTGGGACAGGCAGCATCTCTGGATGGAAGGAATGGGTGACGTTTCGGGTCGAGACCCTTCTTCAGATCTTCAGTCTGAAGAAGGGTCTCGGTCTCGACCCGAAATGTCACCCATTCCTTCTATCCAGAGATGCTGCTTGTCCTGCTGAGTTCCTCCAGCATTTTGTATCTATCTTCAGTTTAAACCAGCATCTGCAGTTCCTTCCTACACAGCATCTGCAGTTCCTTCCTACAATACTTGTAAATGCAATGAGCATTTTAAGGCTTTGAAAGGCTTACCCTTACTGTCATTGAAAATCAATACGAGCTCTTCTTTTGTGGATTATGTTCAGGTATTTGAAAAATTGACTTTTACTTAAAATAAACCCCGGATGCACATAGTCCAGTTCTCTCGCATGTCAATTTACAGACAATTGATACTGCAACCCAAGACAATATGGTTAGCCAACTTAAATGAAGATCCATTTTCCAGTCTATTTGTTGATTTAATCTTCAGAGTGACTTCAATGTATTCATAAATGGATACCACTGTACTGTCAGCACAAAAATTTGATTGAGAGACTGTAGGTTGAAGATAACATGTAAAATATGACAAGACACACTTTGGGAGGTCATGTTGCAGTCGTAACAGACGTTGGTGAGGCTACATTTAGAGTATTGTGTTCAGTTCTGGGCACCACGATATAGAAAAGATGTTGTCAAGATGGAAAGGATACAGAGAAGATTTGCGAGGATGATGCCAGGACTCGAGGGTCTGAGCTATAGAGAGAGATTGAGTAGGCTGGGACTCTATACCCTGGAGTATAGGAGGATGAGGGGTGATCTTCCAGAGGTGTATAAAATCATGAGAGAAATCGATCGGGGAGAAGTCTCTTGCCCAGAGTAGGGGAATCAAGAACCATAGGTAACCTTTTCACACAAAGGGTGGTGGGTGTTTGGATCGACCTTCCGGAGGAGGTAGTTGAGGCAGGGACTATTGCAACATTTAAGAAGCAGGCAAGTGGGAAAAGTGTAGTTGGGACATGTTGGCCAATGTGGGCAAGTTGGGCCGAAGGGCTTGTTTTCACACTGTATCACTCTATACCTCTATGACATAAGAAAAGGAATCATTGCCAAGATGTTGAAGCCTTCAAGAGTTTCAAGAGAGTATTTGTCATGTGCACTGGATATGAACCAGACCAATTAAAGTTTTTCTTGCTGCAGTTTTATAGACACATACATACAGCGTGTGCTTGAAAGGATTCCTTGAACACATTCCTTGAAAGTGGCATCACAGGTGTATAGGGTGGTCAAGAAGATTTAGGCACATTGGGCTTCATCAGTCAGAGTAATGAGTATAGAAGTTGGGAGGTCATGTTACAAATATAAAAGACATTGGTGAGGCTACATTTAGAACATTGTGCTCAGTTATGATCACCGTGTTATAGGAATGATGTTGTCAAGCTTGAAAGGGTTCAGAGAAGATTTACCAGAATGTTGCCAGGACTCGAGGGACTGTGCTATAGAGAGAGGTTGAGCAGGCTAGGACATTATTCCTTGGAGCAGAGGATCAGGGGTGATCTTATAGAGGTGTACAAAATCATGAGAGGATTAGATCAGGTAAACACACAGAGTCTTTTGCCTTGGGTAGGAGAATCGAGAACCGGAGGACATAGGTTTAAGGTGAGGAGGGAAAGATTTAATGGGAACCTGAGGGCTAACATTTTTACACAAAGGGTGGTGAGTGTATGGAACAAGTCAGTCCAGAGCCATAGTAAAGCATTTCTCACCTGTTGCCATCTCCATCTCCACACCTGCCCATCCCAAGGACTCTGTCAAAACCTATTGTGACATCTGTCTGCTCCAACATAAATGTAGGAGAACGGTCGGGCACTTACAGACTCCAAAACCAAGAAAGCATCAGGAAGCAGGCACACTCGGGACAATTTACAATTTTTACCAAAGCCAAATTAAAACCCACAAACCTGTACATCTTTGGAGTGTGGGAGGAAACCGGGGCACCTAGGGAAAACCCACGTGGTCACGGGGAGAATGTGCAAACTCCAAACAGACAGGACCTGTAGTCAGGATTAAACCCGTGTCTCTGGTGCTACGAGGCAGCAATATTATTGTATCACTCTGGCGCTGTAAGGCTGCAATATTATTCCAAAAACTACAGACATTGATTGTTCATAGACCCTCATCAACAAAGAGTAACGCGTAGTTAAATGATAACATCTCAATGTAAAGTAAGCAAACATGTTACCTCTGATGCAACAGAAGAACTGCTGGAGGAACTCAATTGGTCAGGCAGCATCTGTGGGGAGGAATAGACCGTCGCCGATTAGGGTTGGGTCCATTTAACTTTGGATTGTCATCTAGATTTTCTAATGCTCGCAGAAATTCTTTAATTTGATTTTTTTTTAATGTATCATGCAAAATCCCTTCTTAATGCGGAATGAAAATGTGTACACATGTATAAAAATGGGTGCTATCTACCTCAATGGAAACCTTCGGGCTATCTTTAGTCGGACTTCACTGGACTTTATCTTGCACTAAATGTATTTTTCTTTATCCTTTATCTGTACACAGTGGATGGCTTGATTGTAATCATGTGTAGACTTTCCACTGACTGGTTAGCATGTTGAAAAAGCTTTTCACTGTACCTCGGTACAGGTGACATAGAAACATAGAAAATAGGTGCAGGACTAGGCCATTCGGCCCTTTGAGCCAGCACCACCATTCAATATGATCATGGCTGATCATTCAGAATCAGTACCCTGTTCCTGTTTTCTCCCCATATCCCTTGATTCCGTTTGCCCTAAGAGTTGAATACATCTAGAGAATTGGCCTCCACTGCCGTCTGTGACCGAGAAGTCCACAGATTCACAACTCTCTGGCTGAAAAAGTTTTTCCTCATCTCAGTCCTAAATGGCCTCCCCCTTATTCTGACAATAAACTAAACTAAACTAAAGATCTGCCTCTCCCCCATGTCCTCCTTCAGTGCCCCACTAAACACATATACACACATGCAAACAGAAATACACACACATGTAAACATACACATATACTCCTGCACCAAACGCAGGACCAAAATGAGATTAAAACTTCTTCAATAGAAGTTCAGAAATTTATGAGCTAGATGGCGAGGGAAAGCTACTTACAATTCACAGAAGATAGACACAAAAAGCTGGCGTAACTCAGCGGGACAGGCAGCATCTCTGGAGAGAAGGAATGGGTGACATTACGGGTCGACACCCTTCTTCAGTCTGAAAAGTGGGGGAGGGATAGAGAGAGAGAGGGAATGCCGGGGCTACCTGAAGTGAGAGAAATCAATATTCATACCACAGGGCTGTAAGCTGCCCAAGCGAAATATGAGATGCTGTTCCTCCACTTTGTGTTTAGCCTCACTCTGACAATAGAGGAGACCTAGGACAGAAAGGTCTGTGTAGGAATAGGAAGGAGAATTAAAGTGTCCAGCAACCGGGAGATCAGGTAGGTTCAGGCGAGCTGAGCAAAGGTGTTCCGCGAAACGATCGCCCAGTCTGCGTTTGGTCTCACTGATGTATAAGAGTCTGTATAGTCTCAAACAACGGATACAGTCGATAAGGTTGGAGGAGCTGCAAATGAACCTCTGCCAAACCTGAAAGGACTGTTGGGATCCCTGGACAGTGTCGAGGGAGGAAGTATAGGACCAGGTTTTGCATCTTCCGCGGTGCCTGGGGAGGGGGTGGTTTGGATGGGAAGGGATAATGGGAACCCACCACTCGCCACATTTTCCCATCTCCACCCCTTTCCGCCTTCCGCAGAAACCGTTCCCTCCTCAACTCCCTGGCTAATTCATCCCTTCAAAGGTTCAAAGTTTCAAAGGTCAGTTTATTCTCACATGTACCAATTAAGGTACAGTGAAACTCGAATTACATCTCTGTCGAGGTAAGAGATCCCCCAACCCCCACCTCCCCATATGAAACTATCTAAAGAACATTAAAACATACATTTAACAAATACTAAAAAAAATAACAAAAAAGGAAGGGACAAATGGACTGTTGGTGAGACAGCCATTGCTGGCGCCACCCGGTGGAAGCAAATCCCTTAAGAAGGCTCAGGAACTTCAGCATGTCTCCAACAACTCTCATCAACCTCTACAGATGCACCTTAGAAAGCATTTTATCGGGATGCATCACAGCATTGTTTGGGAACAGCTCCATCCAAGACTGCAAGAAATTGCAGAGAATTGTGGATGCAACCCAGACCATCGCACAAACCAATCTCCCTTCCATTCTTCCCTACCTTCCCCTGCAACCGCAGGAGATGCAACCCCTGTCCCTATACCTCCTCCCTCGACTCTGTTCAGGCACCCCGACAGTCCTTTCAGGTTAGGCAGAGGTTCACCTGCACCTCCTCCAACCTCATCTACTGTATCCTTCTTCATCTACTGTATCCGTTGTTCAAGGTATGGATTCTTATACATCGGCAAGACTAAATATGGACCGGGCGATCATTTAGCTGAACACCTTTGCTCAGTCCGCCTACGTGATCTCCCGGTTGCTAAACACTTTAATTCCTCTTCCCATTCCCACACTGAACTTTCCGTCTTGGGCCACCTCCATTGTCAGAGTGAGGCCAAACGCAAATTGGAGGAACAGCACCTCATATTTTGCTTGCGCAGCTTACAGTCCCGTGGTATGAATATTGATTTCTGCAAATTCAAGTAACCCTTGCATCCCCTCTCTCTCCACCCCTTCCCACAAGTCATTGTACTAGTTTCAAAGTCGTCTTGTTGAGTCTCATTGTCTGTAACTCGCTTTCATTAAAGCCCACAACTAACAATCACCTGTTTCCTTTATCTTCGTTACTTTTTTTGCATATCTTTCATTCATTTGTTCTATATCTTTCGATATCACCGTCTATATGTCTCATTTCCCTTTACCCTGACTCTCAGTCTGAAGTAGGGTCTTGACCCAAAACATCACCTATTCTTTTTCTCCAGAGATGCTATCTGTCCCATTGAGTTACTCCAGCTTTTTGTGTCTATCTTCGGTTTAAACCAGCATCTGCAGTTCCTTCTTATACATTCCACACTTTCAAATGTAAATCTGCTTGCCAGGACCAGCCCCTTTTTCTGTCGACACTGCTAAGCCAGGGCAGCTTCCCATCGGTTTAAACTGGAGCTGGTCTCAGTGACATCCAACCAGACCAGCACACAGGCATAAAGGAAGAGACTAGCGCCAGTGCTAAGTCTTGTTTCTGCCTCCTGTTGTTGTTGTTCGACCTTCGGGTTTGAAGATGACCATGACTTCACTTTGAGTTGGAGGATTGGTGACTGTGGGTCCGGAAGTGACTGGTGAGGCCAATCCGGGCCCGGAAGGCACGCCCACACGTAGGACACAAGTGGATGGGTGCTGCAGTGGAAGTGGAGGTAGCCCGGGCCTTGCGCGCGGTGCATTTCCTCTGGGCCTCTGCAGTGCGTCTGTTCTCTGCTGCACGGGCTCCTGTGGTGAGCTTGCTACGCCAGGTTGGACGGTCCAGAGCAAGAGACTCCCAAGTGCTGAGGTTGAGTTCTGCCTCCTAATTAGCACAGGTTGAAATTTGGTTCCTGGTGGCTTGTTAGAATTAAACTTGACTTCAACATCTGGGTTTAATGTCATCACATACCATCACACAGACATTACACAGACTATCACACAAACCAACATCCCTTCCATTGACTCCATCTACACTTCATGCTTCCTGGGCAAGGCCATCAGCATAATCAAGGATGAGTCTCACCCTGGTCACTCCCTCTTCTCACCTCTCCCATCTGGAAAGATGTACAGAAGTGTGAAAACATATATCTTCAGATTCAGGGTCAGTTTCTTCGCAGCTGGTCATAAGGTCATAAGTGATAGGAGTAGAATTAGACCATTTGGCCCACAGTCTACTCCGCCATTCTGTTGCTGTTATCACTGTGGACGGCTCGTATGTAATGACTGGTTAACACACAACAAAAGCTTGTCATTGTACCTCAGTAAATCTGGCAATAAACTAAACTAAATTAAACTAAACTGAACTAAATTAAGTGCTACAAAATGAGCATTACACATTGACAATTAGAATGAAGTGACTTTTTAAGAAATGTTTTCCAGACCTTATGGAGAGGTTAATTTGCTTTAATTTGCTGGTGACTCCAGTTTGAAGTATTATAGAGTGATTGTGAAGACAAAATCAGATGAGCTAGCATCCTGTGGGCCAACATGAGTCATGTTTCTGTGACTAATCCCCTCCAGAAAAAGGTGCAATTCCGTGGGCTATAAGCCAGACATTTCCTTCAACTTGCTGGTCCAACTACAAGATGCTCCAGATCGATACCTAAACATTTTGGCCTTTGTTCTGCCTTTGATGCATTCTAGTCTCAACTAAGATAGATGCCCCTTGGTAACCCTTCTATATTTCCACTGTCTACAAATGCACATTGCAAGCAAGCCAAAAGGCAGAGTATGCTTCATCCTTCATCTGGTGAATAGTCTTGTAACCGTTGTGGAAATATTCGTCACTTAGTTTCCTCCCACGTCACTGCTGGGCATCATTGGTTTCAAGATATTGGATGACCTTCAGATGAATTGGTTGCTCTAATCTAGATTTGAACACGAGTTATTTTCTCCATCTAAAGGCCGGTTGTAGTTAGGTCTGCTGTGACAAGCTCAAAATAACATTTATATATGTGCAGAGCCTTGCGATCACAAGCACCTGAGAGATTGAGCACAGGGTTTCAATACGAAGCTTAGCATGACCAAACTGAGTCATCCTGCATATACAATTCACATAGACCTGACAGCAACCATCTATAACAATAACACAGCAAAATAAGTCAAATCCGTCATGTTGCTAAAAAAATTGTCAGCAGTTTCAAGGTTAGTGAGAGGTTGACGATGTCCACAAAAACTCCAGCAAGGACTCGCCAACAGACCTGAACGTAAACGCTATGGTTGTTGCCGAGTTTGTAAAGAAATGTGTGGAGGAGAGTGTATGTATCAAGACCTGGCGAGTGGTCCTGAACCAGTAGTCTTGGATAAACCTGCACTCTACTGAACACCAGATCTGTTGAGGTCAAGTCAGGTGATTCAATTATGCAGGCTTGCACATCATTACCTCCTCCGAGATGAAACCGAGTCATGGAGTCACAAAAAGTCCAAGTACCACTTTGAGAATGCCATTGTGAATGCAAAGTGACACTTGCACACTAAACTGGAGGCTCGTACAGACGCTCGTCAATTGTGCAAGCTTGCACGCCATTACTTCCTCCTAGATGAAACCGAGTCATAGTCACACAGCATGGAAACAGGCCCTTCGGCCTAACGTACTCATGCCGACCAATACGACACATGTACACTAGTCCCACTGCCCGCGGCTCATAACCCTCTAAACCTGTCCTATCCATGAACCTGGGTAGGAAAGAACTGCAGATGCTGGTTTAAATCGAAGGTAGACACAAAATGCTGGAGTAACTCAGTGGGACAGGCAGCATCTCTGGAGAGAAGGAATGGGTGACGTTTCGGGTCGACACCCTTCTTCAGTATCCATGTACCTATCCAATTGTCTCTTAAATGTTATGATGGTATCTGCCTCGGCTACACCCCTCCGGCAGCTTGTTCTATATACCCACCACCCTTTTGTGGAAAAAAGTAGCTCAAGTAACACATCACTCTGGACAAGCTCAATACTTTCTAACTTGCTTCAGAAGGGGAAAAAACAATGCATCCTTGTGATGCCCCACAACCCCCGATGACACAGTGATTTCAGTCTCCGAGGTCGGTGTCAGAATATTGTTCAATCCTGAGAAAACCTAATGGTGTATCTAATTCTTACAATATTACAGAAACCAATTAACCTGCAAACCTATACATCTTTGGAGGTTGTGTAAGATTTGAGAAGTTTTCCCTCATTCTGAAATCAACACAAAACCAAAGAGCTGCAGTTTGGACATTTTAAACGGGAGACTGGGGCTGATAGCGGAGAAAGGCTGCAGTCAGTTTACCAAAGGATGTCACAATCTGTGGGTCCTAAAATGGCTGCAGGACCTCGTGACCAGCCACAAAAGGTAAAAACCTTACATCCCAGTCTCTAGGTTTTTCTGCAAAGCCATGGCCAGAACAAAGGATGGGTATTGGCCATGCAGAAACCCACGAAACCAGGTCGGAGTCCAGACACTGGGGCGCTGACATCAGCATACTCACAATGCCCCAAGCCGACCTAAACAGTTCATCTCAGTGAGGGGGCACAATAGCCCATAGAAAACTACCTGGTAGGTGATGGGAAACCAGTTAACACCCATCACCTCACAATGAAATCCCAATTTACACCGTCTGGCCATCCCCGGTATCCCCGATCATAAGGCAGATCAGAAGAAAAACCTCATACATATCTTTTGAACAAAGAGATTCCAAGATCTGGCGGGAGATAGGACGGGTCAGAAACAGTATAACTGGCCACTACTTTTGGGTTTTAAACTCAAGAAGAAATACTGGAAGAAGAAGCTGAAGCTAGAAGAAAACCTGCAAGAAACGCAAGCAGGCAAGAAAACGAATGCAGGAGGAAGAAAAGACAGGCAAGAAAAACGGATGCAAGAGAGAGGAACAGGCACGCAACTCGAGGAGAAATACTGCCAAACGAACAGCCAGTAACCCCAGTAATAGCCCCGTGGTGAGCATGCATTCCAAATCCTACATATCCTGGACATAGTTTAGTGTAGAGGGGAGGGTGGTTGTGAATAAACGTTGGGTGTGTACTAAAATATGTGTTGGTCAAGGTTGCGATGCGTCGTGCGTTCCCCATCTTACAGTCGTGTATGTGTCTTGCAGAACTGTGTTTAAGAATTCATAAGTAAAAGGTATTCGTGTATATGCCTTATAGAACTGTGTGTGTTTTATGATTCATAGTTATAAGTATTCGTGTGATTCGGTATGTGTTTCATAGTCATGTATTATAGAACTGTATAAGTATTCATGGACAATAGTCCCAAGTGCTGAATAAAAGCCTTTTTCATTTAAACCCTGGTTTTAAAATCTGGTCTGGTTGAATTTTTTCTGCACTATAAGAGCTCCTGCATCTAAGCCCAGTGTCTAGAACCGTAAGGGGTGAGTGGGTCGAACCACTCACGGGGAACCAGTGTGCACGGCCTGGTCAAGGGATCAGAGCAAGGCACGGGGACCTTAGGTCGGGCGAAAGCTCGGCGCAGAAACCCCTTACAGATAATGGCGACCACGAAGGGACACTGGCAGCAGGATGATAGTGTACCAGAAAAAGATTTTAAAACTAGGGACATAATGGACGAGCGCATTGCGGACTATGTGTTTAGTAAGGTGAATATCACCAAACAATGGATGTGTGCGTTACTAGATGACAAGCGCCCACTGGATGCAGCGATCCGGTGGACGGCCAGTACAGCCCATAAGAAATCTGTAGAAAAGGCGGTCTGGCTGACCTGCTATAAAAAGCAGGTCCAGCTTTTGGACCGCGTGGTTGTGGCACAGGCAGCCCAGATCAGGGACCTTCAGGAGGAGGTAGAGGAGAAGGCTGCGGGTGGGAACCAGTTGATTGAGGCTCTGGACTCTTTAAACAAGGAGCGCCGGGTCGTAACCAACCGCCACAAGGCCAGGGTAGAGCTGATGGAGTGTCAGATCACTGAGGCTATGCGCAGTAAGGGCAAGCTCAGGGAGCAGTGCGCTTCCCTGAGCCACCAGCTGGAGACCCAGGAAGAGAAACTTAAGGGAGTTAGGGCAGCCTATAAAATGGTTTTGGAGGACAGGTCGGAAGGGGCCGACCACGGGGCCTGCCTGCAGGAGATAGAGGGTCTGCGGGGTGCTTTAAATAAAGCAAGCGGGCTGGTCTGTTTGATGAACCCCCCCGCGGGCCAGTCACTAACGGGTGCGAAGGTCCCGGTTCCGATCCCTAGAAAGACCATGGTGGCTTCAGCCCCCAGACTCCACAATTCCCCTAGCTACGAGGCATCCTGGAAAAGGGGTAGTGTAGGGGAAAGAGAGAGAGAGGAGCTCCCGGTAGAATACTCGGCACCGGCACCCATGTGCCCGGTCCTGGAAACCAGACGGGGACCCCCCACGGAGAATGGGGACACAGGACCCATTCAGAGCGAGATCATGGTGCCCCACAACTCCCAGCATTTAAGAGCTATGATCGGGCATGTAGCAAAATTGTCCGAATCAGGGGACCCCTCAATACATTTCAGGGAGATCGAGCAAACCGCCGCAATCAACGGTTGCGACGAGGGAGAACGGGCAAAATTGTTGCTGTTCTCCCTGGACAGCTCGATCCTCCAATGCCTCTCAGATGAGAGTAAAAGAGGGACCAGGACCTACGATCTCCTGCGGGACGAGGTCCTGGAAGTCTTGGGAGTGGGCGATGAGGGTCCATTTGCCCGATTAGAGAGGACCCTCCAGATGGAGGGAGAACCCCCAAGGGTTTTTGCGGCGCGACTGTGGTCAGTATATCAGAGCAGTTGCCCGCACGTCCCCGCGCGGGATGACCTGGCCGGGAATGGGAGAGCCCAGTGGCTCCGTTGCTTGGTGTCAAACAGCCTGGCAGCCGTCAGGAAGCAGGCGAAAGCCTGGTTTGATCCCACAAATAGCACGGAGGAGGCAGTTTTAGACCATCTCACGGTAGGGTATAGAAACACCCGGAGTACGTCTACCCGACTCGTAACAGGGAAGGTGTACGTAGCGGAGGCTACTGCACTGGCCCAAAAGGAGTGGCGACAGGAGGGTAACCCTACCGCACAGTCCAAGTGTTTCAGGTGCGGTAAGGTGGGGCACTGGCAGAAGGATTGCAGGGCCCACACCAAGGAAGATAGGGTTGGCACCACCCAGCGCACCGAGGTCCCAGTTAAGCCCGAGATCATCGAAACAATGATCGAGGTGATGCAGTCCCTCATGGCCGCCCAGGGGAAGGTGGCAGTCGCTACCGGCTCACCGGGTGCGAGGGGGGCACTGGACATTCCCCAATGACATCAGCCCATGCAGCCTGCCTATCTGTGTCCTCTCCGCTACGATGCGTGGAAGAGGCCGCTTGTGGAGATGGTAGTGGAGAGGCAAAGGGGCAGTTATCTGTTGGACACGGGGGCTTCATGCACCGTGGTCCACACAGAGGAACCCTTTGACTCTCCCCTGTCCACGGGGGTCCCTTTCGCACTGGCGGGGTTCACAGGGAAGGAACAGGCTGGCGCGCGTTCACAGCCAAGGATGAGGCAGGTCACGCAGACAGGCAAGGTTGCCTGCGTGAGGGGGGAGGACATTCTCCAGGAATGGAGGGTCTCCCGTTTTGGGTGGGATTCAGGTGAGGAAGAGCCTGATCAGCTCGACCAGGGGCTGGATCCCATTACGGAGGAAGAGGAGTCGGAGGGGGACGACAGTAACGTCCCCGACTCATGCACCAGGATGGCGGGGGTAGCGAGCGAAGGCTCACCACCTGTAGATACAGGTAGAGTGAGGCCGGATGCCGCGGGTATACCCAGCACCAAGGGGGCAGAGCTGGATGAGGCGGGGCCAGGGTCGGCAGCTGCGGGGGGTACCCGAGCTGCGGCACGGCAGGAACCGGTCCTCAGCCAGGCTGTCCAGGGGGCAGTGTCTAAGGTGATCCTCCGTAGGTCCAGCAGGAAACCCCAACTTAGAAAGTTTTGGCCAGGGAGGAGTTTTGGCCAAGTAGGGAGGAAGGAGCTTACGTCTCGGAGGGGACCTAGCCCCCGCCAGGCAGCGACAGGCTGCGGAGGATCAAAGGTGGGAGACAGCGTGGTGCAGCCGCAGGAGACGACCCGCTGCAGCCCTGACAGGGATTAGCTGAGCCGCCCTGGGAAGGCGGCGCTGTATTATATTTTAGATAATATAAATAAGGATAGGTATTTTAGATAAGGATAAGCTATTTAAGATATTTTAGGTAATATAGATAAGGATAGGTATTTTAGATAAGGATAAGCTATTTTAGATAAGTTTTGTGGGGATAGTTAGCATTTAAATAAAGATGATGCGTCCAGGATGTGTGGGTGTGGGGTGCAGGCTGGGGGTCAAGAGACCCGCCCGCTAGAGGCGTTTAACAAAGCCAAGCGCTCCCCAAGAGGCTGGCTATACCATTCTCCTTTATCTGTTTTCTGGAGTGGAAGGAGGCACTCGTGTGGTGGATCTTTGCCACGGCGATCGGATGTGGGTGGACCTATCGGGGCCACACCAAGGACATCATCGTCTACGGCTGCTCCGGGGACACGGCTCCCATCACGACCGATGGGACTGGAAGGAGAGAAGCGGAGGAGACCGCAGTTTACTTCCATGAAGGCCGGTGGCCGGGGTGGCTGGGATCGAACTCTTCAGAGTATTCCAGCGCCCCAGGTTTTGCTTATCGGGACGCTTCATTATTGTGCCCGAGGATCAAGATCATCGCCCAAAAGATCAGCGCCACCGTTGGCAAAAGGATCTGCCTGGTATGCACGGGGAAGGTCCCCGCGAGCAGGCGGTGGTGGCTGAGGAAAACGAGCAGGACAATGGCCAACTCCACTGTTGAGTGGGAGAGACTCAACAACAACACTCACAGAACTATTTCTGGGACTAAAGAACAGTTGAGTGTGTGTTGGGACAAATGGTGGGAACCGGATGAGGGGATTTATATGTGTATGTGGGGTTCAAGGTATCGTTGCCCCACGGGCAACAGCATATTTTTCCAGAGACAGTGGCAGGATGACGGTAAGGGGATGAGGTGGGATGTTAGCTCGCGGGCTTGTGCGGTCCCCCTTTCCCCGATCCCGGTAAACGCCACTGAACTCATCACACGGCCACGCATGACACCTCCCACAGTTCCGCTGGCAGTAGCACAGGAGGGTGAGTGCCCAAAAACCACTAAGGGGCCCGGGAATGGCCTGGTACTGATACCGACTGACCAGGTATTGTACCAGGGGGTGCACTACGCGGTAGCCTCAGTGATTTTAAACCTCACCGAGGTGCGGATGCCGGAGTGGTGCCCCAGGGAAACTGAAAGACTAACCGGGTACATCAAGGGGAATGGAGAGACCGTTACGTGCGGGTGGGCGAGCAGGACCCAGCCGCAAGCTGCTAGGAGGACGTGCCCCAGCCCCCCTCCACACCGAGTAGACTGTGTTTTATATTGTCCCTTTTAAAATTTGTATAAACTGTGTTTTTTGTATTGTTTTCTTCAAATTTGTATCAAGAGTGATTGTGAAGAAATGTACAAAATGTATCGTTTTGCTGTTGTGTTGTTTTCGTGTCCTACATTACAGCTGACACCAGTAGGAGGATGGCGGAGGCATCGGCCTGGGACAAGGTGTAGGTGTATATGTCCGACATGAAAATGTACATACTTGTAATATAGTTTTGCCCGGGACACGGGCAGTAAAGGTCAGCCTAAGAGATGGGGACTGTACGTTCGCAATGAAACACTAGTTTAGTTAAAACCTCAGGGGTCTGGATATGGAGAATCGGGAAAACATTGCTCAACCACATTATTTAATTGATTCGATAAGCTGGGGTTATGCAAATCAACAGGAGGGACTGTAAGATTTGAGAAGTTTTCCCTCATTCTGAAATCAACACAAAACCAAAGAGCTGCAGTTTGGACATTTTAAACGGGAGACTGGGGCTGATAGCGGAGAAAGGCTGCAGTCAGTTTACCAAAGGATGTCACAATCTGTGGGTCCTAAAATGGCTGCAGGACCTCGTGACCAGCCACAAAAGGTAAAAACCTTACATCCCAGTCTCTAGGTTTTTCTGCAAAGCCATGGCCAGAACAAAGGATGGGTATTGGCCATGCAGAAACCCACGAAACCAGGTCGGAGTCCAGACACTGGGGCGCTGACATCAGCATACTCACAATGCCCCAAGCCGACCTAAACAGTTCATCTCAGTGAGGGGGCACAATAGCCCATAGAAAACTACCTGGTAGGTGATGGGAAACCAGTTAACACCCATCACCTCACAATGAAATCCCAATTTACACCGTCTGGCCATCCCCGGTATCCCCGATCATAAGGCAGATCAGAAGAAAAACCTCATACATATCTTTTGAACAAAGAGATTCCAAGATCTGGCGGGAGATAGGACGGGTCAGAAACAGTATAACTGGCCACTACTTTTGGGTTTTAAACTCAAGAAGAAATACTGGAAGAAGAAGCTGAAGCTAGAAGAAAACCTGCAAGAAACGCAAGCAGGCAAGAAAACGAATGCAGGAGGAAGAAAAGACAGGCAAGAAAAACGGATGCAAGAGAGAGGAACAGGCACGCAACTCGAGGAGAAATACTGCCAAACGAACAGCCAGTAACCCCAGTAATAGCCCCGTGGTGAGCATGCATTCCAAATCCTACATATCCTGGACATAGTTTAGTGTAGAGGGGAGGGTGGTTGTGAATAAACGTTGGGTGTGTACTAAAATATGTGTTGGTCAAGGTTGCGATGCGTCGTGCGTTCCCCATCTTACAGTCGTGTATGTGTCTTGCAGAACTGTGTTTAAGAATTCATAAGTAAAAGGTATTCGTGTATATGCCTTATAGAACTGTGTGTGTTTTATGATTCATAGTTATAAGTATTCGTGTGATTCGGTATGTGTTTCATAGTCATGTATTATAGAACTGTATAAGTATTCATGGACAATAGTCCCAAGTGCTGAATAAAAGCCTTTTTCATTTAAACCCTGGTTTTAAAATCTGGTCTGGTTGAATTTTTTCTGCACTATAAGAGCTCCTGCATCTAAGCCCAGTGTCTAGAACCGTAAGGGGTGAGTGGGTCGAACCACTCACGGGGAACCAGTGTGCACGGCCTGGTCAAGGGATCAGAGCAAGGCACGGGGACCTTAGGTCGGGCGAAAGCTCGGCGCAGAAACCCCTTACAGTTGGAAGTCGAAAATCTGCACAGATCAACTGGCTGGAATTTTCACGAACATCTTCGTCCTGTCACCACTACAGAGCAAGGTACCCATCTGCTTTAAGAGGACATCCATAATACCAGTGCCCAGGAAGAGCACCGTAGGAGCAAGGCAAAATACTTCAACAACTACCGGCCAGTGGTACATGCATCATGAGGAAAACCTTTGAGAGGTTGGTTGCCTGACCCACTGAGTAACTCCAGCACTTTGCATCTATCTGATGAGTATTAAATATGTAATTGACTTAAGTTAAGAATTAAAGTAAATGGAACATGTGGATCACAGAATGGAGGAATATGGATCATTTGCAGGCGGATGAGATTAGTTTATCTTGGCATCATGTTCGGCGCAGAGATTGTGGGCCGAAGGGCCAGTTCCTGTGCTGCACTGTTCTATGTTCTAAGTCTCCAGGTTTCCGCTGCCCTTTAAGTGATAAGGTCCCTATGACACCATCGTCAGTGGTCACTGTAACCTTGGCTTTCCACAGCCAATATTGTTTCTGCTGCAAAGGTCAGAAACCCCTAACTGAATGTGAAAGCACAACTTTCAAGTTCAGAATGCTGTTGGACTGTCACAGCTTAAGTTTCATTGGTGTTAAAATATGAATGGTTTTAGCACCGTGGTGTTCAAATAAGGATAGCATGATTTAATTTCTTCATCTGGTGTGCTATTGAAATGACAGCGCTGAACTCCCAGTCCCATGCATTATTGAATTTGGCAAGCAGAATGCCCAATTTTCTGATTTTCATGACAATTGAGGGGAATTAGATAACCTGGGCTGAAAAGATGTAGGAAAGTGGGTTGATTAAAAATTAAACTTGTCAAGAAATGTATGTGATTTTCCTCTTAAGCCTTCAGTGCATTTGGACGAAGATCACAGTCACAAAACCTCAGATCGTTACTCATTACGATGGTCAAATTACATTGTTTTTGCAAGAAGACTCATCCGAGTTAAAAAATATGCATACAGGGACATCTCAATGCATCTGTTGTTTGCTTTGAAACTGACAAGCAGAGAACGGACAGGAATATCATGCTGAAATTATTCTTGAGAAAAGGCTGGTAATACGATATTGAGTGAATATCTTTGAAATTATTTGCACTGGTAATGCATTTACTAAGTTGGCAAATGAAGGAGATTTCAGACAATTATTTCAAGCATTTGTATTTAGGATAGACTAGTGGACGGGTGATCATGGTCAGTGTGGACTCGATGGGCCGAAGGTTCTGTTTACACGCTGTATCTCTAAATTAAACTAAACTAAATTAATTGAAGCACTGCCTTTCCAGTGTGAAACAAATGATGCATTAATTCTATTTAACATTCAAAAACTGCAGTGAACTAAGCACACACAGAAGTAATCGATTTTGTTTGCATTTTTACCAGATCCATTCATCTGCCTTTTGCTGCATCCATAATTTCATTGTATCGCTTGTCTATTAAATAATGAATAGGCTTCAAAGCTTCACCTCACTGTCGCTAATGCAAAGCAGAAATCTCAAGCTTATTGCCTACTTCCTCGTTATATCTGCCTTAAAGATTCATCGCACTGTAAAATACTGTTGCCGCAGTCCTGGAAGGAGATTTGTTAACAACACAGGAAAGTGTGGCAATCTAACAATAACGGTGATTGATCAATGCCCCTGCTTCGTCGTTGCTGTGAGAAGCAGCTAGAGATGAAATTCAGCCTTGGCAGGGGGAGATAAATAGGTGCCAGCTGATCAGCTTCCCATTATAAGCCCTCATCAATGGAAAGGAAAGGAAAGGAAGGTTGTGCTTGATTTAGAACAGGCAGTGCCTTTTCCGTCCTCTGCTTTGTGC